>NC_142591.1:47268234-47638859 GCF_965207765.1 Zootoca vivipara | reverse complement strand
TATCAAAAGCCACCAAGAGGTTGAGGAGAATTAATGAGGACACATTTCCCTTCTCTCTCTCTCTCTCTCTCTCTCTCTCTCTCTCTCTCTCTCTCTCTCTCTCTCTCTCTCTCTCTCTCATCATACAGGATGACCAACAAAGCCCAAACCCCAGCTGAGCTGCATCTAGAAAATCAGTTTCCTCCCAGAGTGCCTGGAAGCAGAAGTCCCACCACAGCTCCTTTCCAAACTGTGGAACTCCCACCCTTGACCCTTGACCATGGTCTTCAAGACAGCTCTATTCCGACAACCTTCTTTAGCAATGAAATGCCTGTGTGGGTTAGGCAGATATGAATACATATGACTTCTGAAGACACAGACACACACATCTATTGTGTGACCAAATGGTAGGTAGGGGCATGCAGACTGATTAGGGAGGAGGAGGCAATAAATCAAGAATTGTATAGGTGTCTGGAGATGGTTGGGGAAGTTGTGAGTAGAGACTCCATGTGCTACCTCTGTGCACCAATGCTGGCTTATGCTTCATGGAAACATTGGCAGCAAGATCAGTATTAAATTCACAAAAAATCAAAATGAGCACACAGTAAAGTGCTCCTGCTGACATACCCAGCCATCTGCTGGTTCAATTGCAAACTCTGAAAGTTTGCAATCCTTACAGAAAACAGCACACTCCTTCAAATTTTGCTATTGCACTGGCAAGCAGCCTGAAGTTCAGAAAAGAAGAAAGTACCATATATATCAATGTGGTGGATTTGGATAACTTATTTCAGTTCCAATGGGGGGGGGAATTGGGATGGTGCTTTTAGAATTTGGGTTTTTAGTTGAGAATTGCAGACCAGTTCATAGCTCAAGATCATAACATCCCTTCAGTGTTCTTTTCATGAACCACAATGATTAAAATAAAATAAAATGCCGAGATGGCTCAAGCAGTTTACCACTGTCCAGTGCTGAAGTCTTAGTCAGTGATTTGTTTTACCAGAATGCCACTTAGAAAAGAACTTTGGAGCACAAGACCCCACTGCTACCTCCTAAATTGGCCTGCCAGCAAAACCCATGGCTACTTTTGCCACTCCCTTCACAGAAGCTTTCTTTGGGATGTCAAGATGTAGGGGCCCAGAAGAGGAAGGCAAATCAATTTGAGTATGCAAAGCAGATCCTATCTGCTGAAACTTCAAAAACCTATTTTCTTGGGTCTTTAGCATGCCTTGACACTTCATGTGAAAGATGGTTCAGTTGGATAGAGCTTGGTGTGGATAACACCAAGGTAGCAGGTTTGATCCCTTATGGGATAGCTGCATATTCCTGCATTGCAGAGGGTTGGACTAGATGATCCTCAGGGTCCCTTCCAACTCTACAATTCAATGATTCTATTCAATGATTCTATTCCAAAATGTTGCTCAAAATATTAAGAAGCAAATTCCATCTAGTAAGCCACTGCTAAAATGCCTCCTCTTCGCCTGGCTCAGTTTGTTAAATGAATCATTCATGCAACTACTCTAATGAGTAGCTTATCCTGAATCATTCACCAGACCAACTTCCCATAGATGAGGCTGTAAAATTTGGTCAGGGCAGCATCAGTACCGCAATGTAACCAAATGGGGACAAAATCATTTGCGTCATTTGGTTGGTTGATTCAAATAATTTCAGCCTTATTTATCCTCCTCACATTTGCCACTTCAAGAATCCCAGGGCAATTGTATTAGATAAAAAACAAGCAAGCTTTTACAGGCTTTGACAGAGTGAGATCTATTATGGAAAGGCAATTGCCCTCAGAAGCAATCAGTGATCTAAACATGAGATGCAGGCTTGCAAGAGTTGTACAAAAAAAACCTTTTGGAATTGATTGACAGGAGAACTACCTTACTAAGCTACAAAATAATGGGGGTCCCTCTTTTGACCAAAAACAAAACCCAAAGTAATAAAAGAGGCCTCTCAGCAGGAATTTGGTTATTCCTCAGTACGAGTTACAAACTAAGTAAGAAGAAAGCAAGGTAATAATAAGCTGTAATAAAGTTCTGGTCTAAGCCCATATTTGTCTGCTTGTTGGCTGACTTGTTAACGAAGATAAAAGTCCTTGACCATCACTGAAACACCAAGCTGGGCAGAAGAAAACTCCATCTGAGTTTTTAAGTAATGTTAACATTTAATCTGAGCAATTTTCTTGCATCTATTAAAATCTTAATACAATTTAGGGGAGGGGCTGTATCTGCTTTGCATGCAGCAGTTCCCAGGTTTGGTTCCCGGTATCTCTAGGTAAGCACTATGATCAACACCCCCCTGCACATGTAAAACACTTCCCCCAAATAATCCTAGGAAATGTAGTTTGTTAAAGAACTCCTGGTCTGTGAGGGGAAACTACAGTGATATGTTTTAAATGTGGAGTGAATGTACTTCTAATGCAGGCATCCCCAAACTGCAGCCCTCCAGATGTTTTGGCCTACAACTCCCACAATCCCTAGCTAACAGGACCAGTGGTCGGGGAAGATGAGAATTGTAGTCCAAAACATCTAAAGGGCCGAAGTTTGGGGATGCCTGTTCTAATGTATGGTGTGGATCTGCCCCAATCCCCAAAGAGCCTCTCCCAGTTAGTGTACACAGTGCTGAGCTGGATGGAGCAATGGTCTGATTTGGTATAAGGCATGTGACTTGGGAGTCAGTCCAAAAGGTTTTCCTAAATCCCCAATTCATTTCCAGCATTATAACACTCAAGCAGATTATCAAGAACTGAAGGGCCACAAACCCTTGACCTACCTGGCAGAAAGTCAGTATGCCAAGTCCACAGTTCAAAGTCTGAGAGTTAAGCCACACAAGCAAAGTCCAAGAAATGAGGTTCAGGGTCAACCCAAATAGCCAAGTCCAAAGTCCAGCCGTCAGGATACAGTCCAGGGTCAAACCCAAAGCACAGTCCCTTGGAGGTCCAGGACCATCTAAGTCAAGGTCCATCCACAGGAGCAGCTGAACAGACACAGCACTGTACTTCTGCTGCCCTTTTATACTTTGCATGCTGACTGCTTGAAGAGGCATGTGAGCCTCATCTGTTCTAAGCTTTCTCCAGCTGAGGAATCACACACTTCCTCCCAAAGCTAACAAGCCCCACCTGGTCAGTTAGGTAACTGAGCTGTGGGTCTTTGCCTGCCTCGGCCTCCTGGAGCACCCCATCTGCTGCTCCCTATGCCTCAGAGCTTGTAATGATCATGGAGACAGAAGCCCCTCTGGCTCTGAGTCATGCTGCTCTGGCTTCTGAGCACTCGTCATCCTCCGTTACCCCATGAGTACTTCCTACATTAACCTTTCCTTCCCCATCTCCAGCATGCCCCAGTGTGTTCCATTCCTGATTACACCCCTCGCCAGGACCCTCCTCCTCCTCCTCCTCCTCCTCCTCCTCCTCCTCCTCCTCCTCCTCCTCCTCCTCATTGTCCTGCCAGTTCATGGCATGAAGTTAAAGACCAGCATGCATGGTGCCTCCATTGTTTATTTAAATGCTTTTACCTAATTGTTTAGCAAGGGCTTGTATCAACACTAAGGAACCATTCCATCAGCGAAAGGGTTTCTGCTTGAGCATTGGGACTCTCCTTCATCACCTGCCACTGTGCACCCACATGGCTTCTCCAAATCTGCTCCAAAGGGTTGGGCGGACACCCAGAACAGATTTAGGGTGCGTGCTGTGAGAGGAGAAGGGAAGTCCCATTGCACAAACATAAATCCTTGCACTGACAAGGATGGTTACTTAGTGCTGCATTCGATATAAGCCAGGGTTGATATACTGCTTAATCAATAAAAAAAAAAACCCTAATCATTTTACATAAAATGAGGCTGTGCTATTCTAAGGCTCTATAAATATGAAATAGTTATTGGAGACAATTCCAGAAATAGACTATCCAATTGGCAGAAAACTATGGGTTATTTTTCAGGAATTTGATTACTGAATATGGTTCTGAAATATGGCACGGAACTACATTATACTGCTTGTTTTCCGTGAGGAGGGAAAACCTCTTTCAGAACCCGAGGATCCTTGTCATTACACTAATAAATCTAATCCAGGGGTAAGCAACCTAAGGCCTATGGGCCAGATGCTGCCCAATCGCCTTCTCAATCTGGCCTGCGGATGGTCCGGGAATCAGCGTGCTTTTACATGAGTAGGATGTGTCCTTTTATTTTAAATGCATCTGTGGGTTATTTGTGGGGCCTGCCTGGTGTTTTTACATGAGTAGAATGTGTGCTTTTATTTAAAATGCATCTCTGGGTTATTTGTGGGGCATAGGAATTCGTTCATATTTCCCCCCCCAAAAAATATAGTCTGGCCCACCACATGGTCTGGCGGTCGGTGTACCGGCCCACAGCTGAAAAGGGTTGCTGACCCCTGATCTAATCTATAGTTTGGGATGGGTTGTAGTAGTTCAGTGGTAGAGCATATATGTTGGAGGGGAAAGGTCCTGGGAAGGACTCCTGTCCTAAGCCATTAAAATCTGTTGACAGTATAACAATTCGATACTGTGCTAGATGGCGCATTGGCCTGTTTCAGTATAAGACAGTTTCCTATGTTGCTATATTTAGATTTGGTTTTGATTTTTTACTCTGCAGTTCTGCAGGCAGGCTGACTTTTTCCTAGTCACTGTCATAATAAAAGCAGCTCTATTCCAGTTGCTCTGAGTATATGTGGAATCAGTGTATGCATGCATTCATAAGCACCCACACCAAGAATCAAAAGTGGAAAATTCAATTCCACTAAAGGACTTACTATGTCCACCCTTCCCCTTATGCAAAGATAACACAGAATTCTAATTAACTTAGCCAGTCATGTCTTCTGGTATGTTTCTGTGAAAAAGTGAGTCAGCTTCTAAGAAGCATGGCCCAAGGCTGGAATGGATTTCATTGCACATCAGTCCCAGCTAGCCTGGCCAATGGTCAGGGATGATGGGGATTGGAGTCTAACAACATCTGGAGAACCACAGCTTTCCCATTTTTGTTCAACAGACCCTGCTTAGTCGTCACCTCAAGCTATCAGTTTGTTGCCCTTAACTGGGACAGTCAATGTGGAACCCTGAGCATCTATTAAAATGCCTCCCTGATATCCTCTTTTGCACTGTTCTTCACCTAAAACTCCCCTTTCAAATCTGAGCAGAAAAGGTTTTCTGCCCCCCTTTTTCCTGGGCTGTCTGGTTCCACATAATGGGAATGAGCAGAAAAGGGGACTCTCAACTGCTCCTATGAGCTATTCATGAATTCAATGGTAAAGCACATGTTTTGTATGTAAAAAGTTCCAGGTTCAATTCATGGGAACTCCAGGTAGAGCCTGGAAAGACTCCTGGACTTAAAATCCTCCCATGTGACATGGTTGGTTGGTTGGCATCCATCTGCCTCAGGAGACAATGAAAGAGTGTGCCTTTGGGGGTGAAGTCAAACCATTCATGAGTTACAGGGCCTGCTGTGGCTGCAAAGACCAATACAGGAGAGACATTTTTGCTGCAGGTGGGGCAGGTGAAGGCATCCAGTTGTGCTGATGCAGGTGTCCCATGGAATTTCTTGGTCTGCCAATGGGCCTGGTACCTGAAGCCAGTTCCCCATAGATCATGTCCTTAGGGGTCCTGCCATCTTCCATTCTGTGGACATGAGCAAGCCATTGTAGACGTTGGTGAAACAGGAGTGTAAATAAGCTGGGAAATGGGGCTTGGGAGAGCACATATTTGTTTGAGAGACTGTCCTGCCATGTGATGCCCAAAATCTTCCTGGCACAGTGCATGTGGAAGGTGTGGAGGCACCACTCCTGGCAGGTGTAAGTTGCCCATGACTCATTTCCATAAAAGGCATGGCATAAACAATTGCTTAGATGATTGTGGGAGAATGATAAGAATAGAGGCTTGCCAACAATTGCTTGCATAATCTTCAAAGGATACCAAAAGAGTACCAGCCACCCCACTCCCCGCTTTTCTTCCTATTCGATACGGGAATTTCCAGAAACAGCCAGAATTATTGTCTTGTCAATTCAAGGCAATCTATTTTCACCCAGCATATTTGTAAAGAATTCCCATTTGTTTACAAATTGGTACTCCACTCTTATCATCAGAGGATAACGTAACTTGCCATCTTTCATCTGTCTTCATTTGCTTGATGGATGGCAGTAGTATCTGTGGGATGCTGCTCATGTTGACCCCAAGGCAGCTGATATTTTTATTTACATTATGTACTTTTATTCACTTATTTGATAGGTACAACAACCTGTAATGAATGAAGTTCAAAATAACACACTTGAGTAGTATAGTTGACTGGCTCAGATACAATATGAGTAATTCTGGAAGGTTTTGTGTTCTCCTGTCACTTTTACCTTTGTGAGCTGATCAAATAAAATCAAATGCTTGTTCATCAACAGAGTATGCTTTCCACAAATGCTTCCAGACCACTCATCAGAAGGAACATGGCTGTTTTACTAATGTTTTACAGGTTAAGCTTTGTGGAATATATTCTTTTATGCTGAACATACAGATGCCTTTGGGAGTTTTCTAGAGCCAATTATATTTCCTAATCCTCTTCATCCCTACTTTGGGGACTTCTGGAACTCAAGTCAGTGCAATTAGCATTGCTAAACTTTGAAGAAAATAACCTTCTACTGTATTTTTCATGATCAATTTGAGATAATGATATTTTTTATATCCTAGACTTGTTCTCTGTCTCCCTGTTTTGCAAGTGTTATTCAAGCAATGCTTCCAGGGCCATCTCAGGCAGGTCGGGTGCCCTGGCGCTGAGGCGCGGAGATGGCTCCGGCGCCCCCGCAGCGCGGCTTCCGTGCGGCTTTGCCGCGCAGCACCCCCCCTGCCGGCCCGGCGCCCTGGCCCCCCGCGCCACCGGGACTGCACCTAGAGCCGGGCCTGAATGCTTCCACCCAAAAGTTAATATATTTGATATACAGGATAAGAGAAAGAAAAGTTAACCTTAAGGCAGTACAGTACTGTATGTCACAAGCATAACAATCTACAAATTATCTACAGGGAATCCAGAGCTGGTCTTAGTTCTGCATCTGAAACTAAGATTCAAATGGCATCCTGCCATTTTTCTCTTTTCTTTTCTTTTCTTTTCAATGACCCACAGAGATGGAGCTTGGAGGCAGGGAAATTGCACCCCTCTCTGAAATCAGAACCTCGTGGTACTTTATTCATAAAAACCTGGTTCTGTAGGAATCCTGTCAAACAGCTGCAAAGCATGACCAGTCTTTAAGTACTGTATTATCTGTGATGGGAAATGCAACACATAGACCAATCTGCTCTATAGGGAAATAAGAATTTAAGAGAAGGTGCAACTACTGATGCACCAGAGGATCACCATGCCTGTTTGCAACAGGTAAGCACAAGAGAGTAGCATGGTCATCCTGATAGCAATCACCATCACCAGGTAGATGCAGCCACCAATAACAAAGCTATTTACATGACACAGAAAGGGTACAGAAGAGCATTGCATGACAGGATGGGAATAAGCCTGAGAAGATCATCTACATTTAGATACGTACGGTATGTAGACCTTGCAAGTTGTGCAATTGCAATTTCTCAAGAAAGGCATCTGCTCACATGAATCATGGTGAATGTGTGGACCACCTCACATGGTGTCATACTGGCTCAAACAAATGGCACCCTCATGTGAGTTTCTGTGAACCACAAGCTCGGAGGTGGACTCACATGCTCCTAATTTACAGTATGTGTAGGCCTTGAGGTATATGAACTGACACATTGCCAGGAACCTCTGGGGCTAGAACCAGGAACTTTTGGTTCTTTGTGCTGATGCTTCAGATGAGTCACTAAACTGCAGTTTGAAGCATCTTCCTAACAATAAACAATTCTCAGGATCTAGATTGGTCATATGTACCCAAGATGACCACTAGGCCCTGCCCTCTGTTTGGAATGGGATTTTGTTGAATATCAAGGTGATCCTGGCTTTGGTAAGCTACTGTGGGGTATTTAGCTCTGATTTCCTGGCTTGTTCCTTGAGTCTGATTCCTGGCTTGGGAATTTGGATCTGACCCCCTAGCAAATCTCCTGATTCCAAGTTCCCAGCTCACCACTTATTAGCTGCCTATAGCTCTACCCCAGGCATCCCCAAACTGCGGCCCTCCAGATGTTTTGGCCTACAACTCCCATGATCCCTAGTTAACAGGACCAATGGTCAGGGATGATGGGAACTGTAGTGCAAAACATCTGGAGGGCTGAAGTTTGGGGATGCCTGCTCTACCCTGATACCTTTAGCATGCCATCCTATGTATGCTTATTGGGGTACAAACTCTAATAAACTGTGTGGGACTTACTTTTTCTGAATAAACTTGCATAGGAATGTATAACTGCAATCTTAAACATAATCATTTATGTAAATTCTACTGAATCATCAAGACACAATTCTGAATGTAGTTCAGACTAGGCTGTAAGTATTCCTATTTGGAAGTGAACATAATTGAGCTGACTCATATTTTCTTTTAAGTAAATGTGATTAGGACTGAGGAATATAGGTAAGACATTTTATTTTAAAATATTAAAGCTCCATGAATACTTGGTACTTAGAAGTTATTCTGAAGAATCATAGATTTGTGGTCTACTCTGTAGAACCACTTAAGAGTAATTGATTGCTATGGATGTTCCAGTGCCAAGATCTGATATGTCAGATGTGATTGATTATACATTTCACTTAAAATCCCACACAAATGAAATCAAAACAGATCAGAGGTTGACTATTCTTAGGTCAGGAAAGTCCAGTGGATCCTTTCTTTGGAGTTCCTAGCTTAAAATAATATTCTTTAAATAGAAGAGAATGATGGCCAAGCAAGGGTTTAATTTTTGTCAAAGTAGAAAAGTATGCATAATTGGGCTTCCAGTTCTTGGAAGGCTAATGTCTTCCACCATTGCACATCTACTGCCAAGCACACATATTTTCTCAACAAAGATGAAATATGTGTATGGTTAAATTACATTTGACTTAAGCAGCTGTGCCCATTCCTTCCTTTGCATTCCATGAGACTGGTCACAATAGATATACTCACCCTTAACACCTGCACTAAAATTGGCATGACACTTCACTATCAGAAGACTTTCTACATTGTGCCTTATGATTACAAAGCAGCATACATATTCAAATGAAACATGAAGCCCCCACATCAATAAAGCATCCATTAAGGATTTTAAAAAAGCTGTAGGTCATGGCTCAAGGAATCCTCTAAGCTATCTTTTATCTCGTTTTTCAGCTCCTCAGTTTCATCTGGTGACAGATTTCTGCAAGACAAGTTATATTTCCTTACACAACATTTGTACCTATCATTGAGCACAAAGGAACTGCAAGCCACATATGGAAGATCATTGCATGATAGCTCATAGAAATACAGAGATCACAATGCACAGTGTTGATGTCCATCATGATATGCATCAGTGGCTGTACTGGCTGATTTATATACCAGGAACCAAAAAGGCACAACTGGGTCTGAAAAGTCCAGGCATAGGCAAACGTGGCCCTCCAGATGTTTTGGGACTACAACTCCCATCATCCCTAGCTAACAGGACCAGTGGTCAGGGATGATGGGAATTGTAGTCTCAAAACACCTGGAGGGCCGAGATTGCCTATGCCTGGAAAAGTCCTTTGGCTTTTTTTTTTTAAGAAGAAAAGGTATTTTATTTATAAGCTCAGCACTGGCATGGGGGGGCAGTTGGCATTATAGGGCACATGCTAAAGTCAATTTCCCACTTGGGATCCACTGGTAGTTCTTAGGGCTTCCTGGTTTTGCTGCTTCTGTTCACTCTCTGAATGAGGAAGGAAGGAGGAGCCTGGAGAAGGAGTGGGTTCTCCTGTCCCTTTGGGGAATGGGAACCTCAGGCTCAGAAGGAGAGGCAAGTGAATGGGTTGTTGCCAGGCGTAAATTTGCCTCTGGCCAGATTAAGATAGTAGATGGCTGGAGTGATGACTGGTAACTATTGAGTCTGGTGGGACAGAAGGTGGGAAGAAACCAACAGTGATGGAAGCAGAACCAATGAGAGAGCAGACGAACTCTAGTTTTGTCTCCATCCTCTTCCCTGCTGGGTTCTACGAGGGTAACACTCAGACAACAGCCATATCTGCACCATACCTTTAAAGTATGATTACCACTTCAACAGTCATGGCTTCTCCCAAAGAAACTTGGGAGCTGTAGCTTGTAAAAGGTGCTAAGAATTGTTAAGAAACCTCTACTCTCCTCTGAGATATGATTTCCTGTGAAGAGGGATTGATTGTTAAACCACTCTGGAATTGTAGTTCTATGAGTGGAACCCTCTGCATCCTTAAACAACAGTTCCCAGGATTCTTTAGCAGATGTCGTGACTATTGAAGTGGTATGATACTGCTTTAAATCTTATGCAGATGCACCCTAAGGAGCAGGAAGCTGCCAGCCAGTGGCACACTCCACAGACTCCACAGGCAGTTGGGCCAGACTGGGTGCCAATGGAGGTAGGCAGGTCAGTGCCCCATTAGCCCCAGCAGACCAGCCTCCACTGAGTGGTTGGGGTCTCACTGGTACTGCGCTTTGCAGCATATCCAGGGGGATGGAAGGGACAGGAGATCCAGGGCCTAGTGCAAAAGACCCAGGCCCCACAGACCGCTCCCTAATAATACCTATGGGGTAGAGTCAGCATTGGGGTGGAGGAGGGTTGTACAAGGAGGGACCCAGGTGGCGCTGTGGTCTAAACCACTGAGCATCTTGGGCTTGCCAATCAGAAGGTTGGTGGTTGAATCCCCGCAACAGGGTTAGCTCCCATTGCTCTGTCCCAGCTTCTGCCAACCTAGCCATTCAAATCACACCAGTACAAGTAGATAAATAGGTACCACTGCAGCAGGAAGGTAAACGGTGTTTCCATCCACTCTGGCACTCATCACGGTGTCCTGTTGCCAGAAAGGGTTTAGTCATGCTGGCCACATGGCCCGGAAAGTTGTCTGTGGACAAACACCTGCTCCCTCGGCCTGAAGCCACACCCCATAGTCGCCTTTGACTGGAATTAACCATCCACAAGGAGGGCCCCCCATTAAGAGCATCTTGTCTGAGGTGTATGAATAAAAGCTTGCTTGCTTGCTTGATTGCATTCTGCAAGAGGGAAATAAAAGACATGTTCACTTCATCCATCCATTATGATGCAGACACACTTTTTACACATTTCTCGCTCCTCTGCCTTATGGCAGAATCTGGATTACTTTTATGACTTCTTAACTTTAGAGCGGAAGAGGCATTGAACCCCCACATGGGACTAAAGGTTATGCACTGAGAGGACCTGAGGCAACATCCATTCTGGTGGCAGCTGTCACATCCAAATGCCTGGCAGTCCAGGGCTATTCGAAGAATACTGCATGTATTGTCAAGGACTGTCAAATGCTGTGAAAGGTACTGCAGTCAGAACTGGAAAATTAATGGGGACAAAGGAAAGCCGTTCCAATATTTCTGCAACTGCATTTTTAAAAAAATAAATAAATCATGGATTATTATTATTCTAGTGTTTTAATGGTCATTTAAAATACGTACATTTGTAATGCAACTGCCCAATATATACTAATTTTTGCAAGCATTTCCCCTTATCCTGAAGCATTTTGTGTGTTATTTTAGCTATACATTTTTATGCACATTCTCCCTCAATAGGCGCATTTTTGTACACATTTTTGGGTTGGAGAACTGCATTGCAAAATTTGGAAATTTGAAGTATACTTAACTTAAAAAGTAGAAAATATGTTCAAGAAGTATTTCAAAAATTGTGTGTTTTCTGATTAATTACTTTTCCTATAATAAAATGTCAGAGCCCATATAAAGGGTATCTTTATCCAAATATCTGCATAACTAAATAAACAACATAGGAAAGCTAAACAGTATAGCCTGGAGGGATTGTGAGGGGAGACATGTCTTATAGTTGCCTCTGAGCTCTCTCCTTCAGACCAGGAGTGAGAGACACCTGAGAACAAGGACTCTTGAGTGGGAGGAGGAGGGTGTGTGTGAGACTAAGCAACAGAGCCCACTTGGTGAAGTACCTTCTGGGGCTTTGGATGTGCCTGAACCTGAGGAGGTGGGAGACCCAGGGGTTGCCACTTCACAGTCTGTGGAGGATGAGTGGGTCTCAAGAGCCCACCTTGCTGGGCCAGAGCAGGAGAGTATAGATGAGGAGGCATGCCCAGTAACATATCCCAGGGAGAGGCGGCACAGCAAAAGAAGGAATGAGACGTGTGCCTCACCTCTCAGGAGCAGTGCCCATTATCAGGCCAAGGAAAGGGATTCCCGTGGCTGAGCTTTCTCCATCCCTGCTTAAAAGCTTGGTAGGTAGGTAGGAGAACTTGTTGGAGCACTGCCACTGCTTCCATGCAGCCTTAGAGTTCTTGTTACTTGTGAACTCTTCCCCTTGCACCCAAACCAAACTCATTCCTACTAGCCTTTCAGCTTGCAAGTGCTCCTGGATTGTACCTGGATCTTCCATGCCTCGGAGTCGGTATTGTTAAGCTGCTTTTATAAGGTATAGGATCGTGCTTTTAATCATTCAGTTAAATCACAAATACTGGCAGACTTCCCTGGGAAGGTTATTAAAAACTGAGGGGGGAGGCCCCATAATATAAATTTCCACAGGCCTATGACACCCAGAGAAGGACCACTTCTGTAGTCTTTACTGGGTAAATACATTGTAGTCTTTACAATATCTAACTCAGTTCCTATGTTAATAAAGTCCATCTGATTAAACTACTAGATGTCAAAAAATGCAACAAAAAATGCAACTCTTGCTGCAAATGTTTTTGCCCCTTTCTCTTGTCACTGAAATCAGTCAAGTTGTGTCCCATATCTGAAAATCGTACTGCAAATCAGCATAGGCATACATTATTGTCTCCTTAGGCAGGCAGGGGCGTGCTAGACATTTTGGTAATGTGATATCTACACAGCTGAAAGGTCTTCTTCAAAGAGACAGCACCACAGCCATGTACACATAAACAGCCGATCATTTTTCCCAGTGAAATTTCCATCCCTTTCTAGGGTTGCAGAAAGGCACTGGACTAGAAGCCAGGAGTTGACAGCACAATTTTTACCAGATTAGAAAAGGCAACAAATATTAGCAATCAATGCTTTCTGTTGCCCAGAAGGCACAAGGATATTAAGAGCATCATTGCCCCAGCTATTGATTCCAATAACTTGCAAGCTTACAGCACTAGATATAGGAGCTCTGCCGGATGTTAGGGCTCTCTCTAGATTTAATAATAGCAGAGCTGCAGCTGTAAACAGCAGCTCAGCAGTCAGTTTCAATTAAAGAAAAATGTAATGAGAACTGAAACTTCAGGATTTCCCCTGTTGGTTTTTCAGCGAGAAAGAAAAAAAGATATCTAGATAAATCAGACCTACTCTTACTTTGTTTTTAAATTATTATTAATTAGGATGCTCAGGTGCAGAACAGTAAATCTCTATTAGGTGAAGCAGAAGCTTGATAGAGGCTGGCATTTTATTTCGCATTGATTAAGCAATATTCACAAACTGATCCAGCACCCACATGTGAAGGATATTGTAAGTGAGCACCTAGGGGATTTGTGTGAATTATTGTGGCAGCTAAGGCCATAGATCTATAAAAGCAGTCCACTGTGAAAGCAAACAGCAGAGGCTCTGAAAGGCAAGGGCAGCACACTGCCACAAACAGTTACTTTTATCTGAAGGAAAAAGACTAGTGGCTTTTAAAGGTCAACAGTTCCTAACCTTGCAGAAAGCAAACCATCTGCATGTGATTAGTGCAAGATTTGTTTTCTTTTGGACCATACATAGAAGTGTGCATGTCACACACAGAGGGATACAGTGAGTGCATAGCATGAACCTATCAGCTTACAACATGGCTTTCGAATTAATTAAACCTCACTTTAAGTCCTGATCTTACACAGATATTATTATCCTGTGAGCCTAGACAAAATATTCATGAGATCATTTCACCTGGATGATTTCCCCCTTGAGGTTCTTTAATCAATTCTCTACACTTTCAGTTTCCTGGGGGGGGGATGCCCCAAAGGTGGAGCTTCTGAAAATTATTCCGCAGTATGGTTTAAAAAGCATGAATTCTGATAGTGTGCATACAGAATTAATTATATGAACTAGTACAAGGATGGGTTTGAGCAATATGATATGGTATCATACTTGCAAGAATATGATGATTTAAAAGAATATATCCTTATATGAGGATTCCTTACATAAGGATTATGACCATTACATAATATTTTCAAGTTTGGCAAAAATATAGGACCAGATTGAGCCTGTGACTGTTCTATTTGTGCTGCAAAGCAAATAAATAGAAATGAAAACGGATGGTGGTGTTATGCATGGTGGGGAGCAAGGATAACAGTTTTGAAGGAACTTTCTGAAAATGTTGTTGTCTTTACTTTATCACTACATATAAATGAGAATGGATACCAATTTCTGGGAACCACAAGTGGGAAGATGCTGTTATACTTGGGTCTTTTCCCATCACTTCAATACACATCCACATTGCACCAGTTGTAATGCTGCCTTGTCTTGCATTTTTGCAAAGCTTCAGGAGCTGCATTAAAGGGTGCCAATCCCACAGGGGGGCAGGCGGAGTCCCACTGTTAACTGATGCTGGTAGTTCAATACACACACACACAGAGAGAGTATAGAATTGTTGGGAGAGTGACAGGTTACCTATGGAGAGAAAAGATAAGCAAAGGTAGAGCAGTGAGTATTGACTGGCAGCTGCAAGATGCAGGTTCCAATGTGAGTCGGGGAGCAAATGACACAGGGAGTATTGTCACTTAGGATCTCTGGCAATCCTCGTGCTTCATTTAGGATGGGATGAGGATTTCTGGAATTAGTACTCAGAGTTTTTCTTGCTGTGGCAGCAGCAAGTGTATGGCTTCTTTTCTTCAGCAGCCCTACCGCCGTTTTCCTTCCCAGATTCAGTGTTGTCCCAGGATGCTGTGATTGCCCTGACATGGTATCATTCTAGGACATGGTGGAGCTGGAGAAAGTCACATCCCATGCTGAGACACAGTTCACAGTGGGGAAAAGGATGGGCTGGGACTTAATACTGGATTTCATGCTCAGCAGACACCCATTTTACACTTATATTATATAAGCCTGTGCACTGCTTATGCTATCTGCAAATTTTGCATCTGTGTAATTTTGCTGCATAAATGGAATTAAGCCTTTTGTATGTGTGTATTTATCTTCACATGTCAAATGTTCATAACTGCAATAGAAAGAGTCCTTTAAATTCTCAACAGTACAAGTAGCTGAGAGTTTTCAGTGTACATTATTTGAATTGTTTCTGTTTATGAATCTGTGAGCCATCTAGTGGAGTTAATTTTTGTCATTGTCAGAAGTTCCTTTGGTACAATATCCCAACAGAACTGTTTGAGCACAGGAACTGTGCCTTATCTGTTTGTTCAGAAAATCCTGGAGAGCATGGCTATCCTCATGTGGACTTCAGAATGGACAGCAAAATTCAGTTGATTACAGCACATTTCTGCTGTATGGTTACTACTTGGAAGTAAGAGTTCAGTGGCTTACTTTGTAACCTAAGGCTGCAATCCTGTGAAATTTACCAGGGAGTCAGCCCCATTGAACACATTAATTAGCATGCATTAGTTTGCAGTATTAGAGAACTATTACATTTGACATTCCAGGTGAAAATGCAAAAAGAAAAAGAAAAGAAAAGGCCACAATGTTCTTTCTTCTGAGGTTAAATGAACATACTCTATACCCCTACAAGATATGTAAAGGAAATAAAATTTAACATTATTGTGCTTTCCTAAATATTCCATTTTCTGTTCCTCACAATATATGTAGAAATGAATTGCAGTTGTGGCATATTTTGAGAATTGTTCTAACAATTGGGGGGTATATGGATGTTGCTGAGCCTCACCTTTGAAGACACTTTACTGCTTATTCCTTCCACATTAGCATAGCTGCCAAGTTATCCCTTTTTAAAAGGGATTTTCCCTTATGCTGAATAGGCTTCCTCGCGAGAAAAGGGAAAACTTGGCAGCTATGCATTAGTCTTTAGCAAAAAGTTTTCCAGAAGTTTGCAAAGTACCTGAGCATGCACAGAGTGCAATATTGTGAGTACCTATGATGGCTCTGTCCACTCCTCTACTCTCTAATTGATCCCTGATTTTCTCTTTCTGAAGTTGAGTTTCCTCCCTCTGGGTGGGTAGGTAAGTAAAAATTGGATGGCCCATGTAAGGAAGCACAGTTAGACCCACTCAGTGGCAGCATTTTGGTTTCAATAATAATAATAACAACAACAACAACAACAACAACAACAATAATTTATTATTATTTATATCCCGCCCATTTGGCTGGGTTTCCCTAGCCACTCTGGGAGGCTTACAGCATATATAAAAATACAACAAAACATCAAACATTATAAGACAGAATATCCTATACAGGCAACAAATGAACCAATAAATCAATAAAAACCAATAAGAACAATAACAATAATAATAACAACAATAAAGTTTACAGTTACACCCAAATTAAAATAACCGCTAAACCCAACTAAACATTTATCCAACCTCAACCTGTCAAAAACAAAACAGAGGAACAAAAAATGGAAGCATTTAAAACATTTAAAAACATTTTAGCCGGTTGCCCCAACCCAAGAGTTGTTCCAGCAATGTACCAGTGACTTCCCAGGAGCCTCTTTTAGCTGTTCAGGGTGAGTATGGGCCCCACCCCCTAGGCCAGGTGGAAATGGACCTTGCAGCACAAAGCAGTCTTCCTTCCAGCACTCATGGCAGCCCAACATTTGCAAGGGGCACAGTCAGGGCCAGGTGATCAGTTCTGCCTACCTGGTTCATGCTGAGCACAGGATCATCATGGGCTTCTGAAATCTTATGCTCTGAATGTGTTCATTTGGCAGAGGAGACAGACAAAAAAGGGTTTCCCTGCTTAGGGAATCACTCAGCCCCAATTTGAGGAATATGACCCACAACTGATGTTGAAAAATGTGTAATCTTAAAGCGGATTAGTTGTCAGATAATTTCACTATAAAATACCATATGATTTTAGTATAAAATATCTGCAGGTGTGTACGTTTTGGTCCCTAGTTTTCAAAGAAATAGCAATCACTAGGGAGACAATTCAGTCTATTATTTGTTTTTAACATAATGATCTAGTAATCTTTTTCTTGGTTGCTGCATGCTCTTCCATCATACAGAAATAGAAAACATTACAGGACCTTGACCTTATGCTTTGGTACAAGCACTTTTGGAATATTGCTATTTTGGAAAAAGTTACACTCCATCTTTGAACATTGCAAGGCACGGTTATGCTGGAAACTTTTTCTGTTATCTGGTAGAATTTTATTCTGTACCAAACAGCACTTACAACAACAACTTCCCATGAGATATGGAATTCTTGAGTTAACTTTTCTTTTGCCACAGAATACATTATGTGATTTGTGCCATCCATTGTCCCTATTCTTCCTTATTGTTTTTGTTTTCCTTTTTCTTTGTGAAATATTGTTGCATCAAAAGAAATAAAAATATTTTTTATAAAATAAATAAAAAAGACTTTCCTTTGTTTGGAATTGTGCACTAAAATTCTGTATCTGTATGGATCCCCTTCTAAATTAATTATGCATTCTCTATCCACAAGCAATGCACTAAAAGTGAAGTCATGGTGTATTTCTATTTTAAGTCGGTTGAGATATTAGTCAATTGCCATATATCACTAGAACCATAGGATGATCTGCCAGGGCTGGTTTCCCAGTACTTACTTCATATTTGTAATGGGGCTCAAAGCCAGCATTTCAAGGTCATGGCACAGGGCTCCTTCAGAGTTAGGTTTTTGAAGATATCATTCCACAAGCCTCTGCATGCAAGTATAACTGAGAAGAGGTGACCTAGATAACTCCCAGAGAATAGGTGTTCTCAGCAATGCTACTAAAAAGCAGGTTGAAGGAATGTGCATCTTCTCACATTACATTATGCAGTTGGGCATGATCTAGCTGAAAAAGAAATTACAATTGCATCTTTCCATTTGAATGTAAGTTTCCATTGCAACTTGACAAGACAAGAGTGTTACAACTCTCTCTCTCTCTCTCTCTCTCTCTCTCTCTCTCTCTCTGTGTGTGTGTGTGTGTGTACCACATCAACTTAGTGCAGCTGGGAAATAAGTGTTGATAATATTTTCTCATGTTCCTGAGCCTTTGTATGTGTACCTAGTAGTACATTTTGCTATATTTTGGAACATGTGAATAGATTTATAATAGATCCTTATAAAATTGACTAAAAGCAGAGACATCACCTTGCCTACAAAGGTCCATATAGTTAAAGCTATGGTTTTCCCAGTAGTGATGTATGGAAGTGAGAGCTGGACCATAAAGAAGGCTGATCGCCGAAGAATTGATGTTTTTGAATTATGGTGCTGGAGGAGACTCTTGAGAGTCCCATGGACTGCAAGAAGATCAAACCTATCCATTCTTAAGGAAATCAGCCCTGAGTGCTCCCTGGAAGGACAGATCGTGAAGCTGAGGCTCCAATACTTTGGCCACCTCATGAGAAGAGAAGACTCCCTGGAAAAGACCCTGATGTTGGGAAAGATTGAGGGCACTAGGAGAAGGGGACGACAGAGGACGAGATGGTTGGACAGTGTTCTCGAAGCTACGAACATGAGTTTGACCAAACTGCGGGAGGCAGTGCAAGACAGGAGTGCCTGGCGTGCTATGGTCCATGGGGTCACGAAGAGTCGGACACGACTAAATGACTAAACAACAACAACAAAATTGACTAAACACAAAATTGGTCTTTAATGGGACATACGGTAAGTATATTTTTTAAAATAGTTCCATTTGCTCATTTACATTACTCAGCAAAAGGTTTTCATCCTCTTCTCAAGGAGTCTAGTATTGTTATTTAAATACTGGGGCAGAAATCGGTAGTTTAAAAGCTGAGCACAGAAGGGACACATTTCCATTAAAAACAACAAAACAAACAAACAACAACTCTTAACTTTGATTCAGAAATAGTAACAAGGAAATTGAAATATACTTGGAGTCGAGAGTGGATTTCATGCTCTTTATTCAGCTTGTGGTAGCAATAGAGGAAGAAGAGAAGAATGGCTCTTCCCCAAAAACGTCTGCTTATATACATTATTTACACAATGGGCCTTGCATGATTGGCTACTTCAGGGCTGCACCTGTGGGCGAATCAGGTTGCGGATTGACTTCTGCCAGCAGCCTGATTGGCTGCTCCTGCAGACCAATCAGGTTGCTGATTCACTTCCACCTGGAACTGGATTGGGTGGCTCCTGTGGACCAATCAGACTGCTGCATTCTGGATCCTATTGTTCTAGGATTCAGCTCAGTACATAACAGAAATGGAGAAATGTCTTTATCTTAACTTCACAGTCATCATTAATTATCTGCTCTAATGTAGTGTTATTCTGCTGAATTAAATTCTCATAAGGTTGAAAATGCATTCCAATTCATGAACAAAAGTGCAAATTCTAAATACCATACTTTCAATAAGGAGCTGATTCCCCCCCCCCCCACAGGATCCTTCCTCCTAATGACCAAACTTGGCAACCTTTGGCAGAGTAGACCTTCACATAAATGGAATATTCTGAGGAAATACCATTTTAGAATATTATATAGAAGTGCTTTGTAAGATATTGTGAACCACTGATGGATGATGAAGTAAATGCTTTTTGGCTGCAATCCTATACAGTACACACGTTTAACATGGAGTAAGCACAACTGAACTCAATGAGGCTTATGTCGAGGTTGAAATGCACAGGACTGCGCTGTTAGTCTACAAGAAAAATGTGTTGCAGAAATAGCAAATTCTATAAGTCCTTTCTGTAATGTGACACTTGCTGTCCCATAGTAGATTTAGGAGTCCTGCAAGACACACATTCTAATCATTTATGTGCATGTATGCATGCCATATCTTGCTCTGTGTAAAACAAAATCTCTGACCCGTATTTTCCATCAAAATGAATCCCAACTAGCTATGTGATACTTTTTCCTTGAAGGTGGTTTGTTTGGTTTTTTTTTTTGCATTTTAAACATTTGTTTTATATATATAAATTGCTTTTATCATATGAAAAGCAGCATGCAAAAATAATAAAATATATAGGATTGTGATCATCTATATTCTTCTCAGAGTAGACACATTGAAATTAATGAACATATGTTAGACATGTCTGTTAACCTCAGTGTGTCTACTCTGAGTAGGCTTAGCTTTGAATACCACCCAATATTCTTTACAAATAAACTGGAATGATGCCAATTGTCAACAAGATTGACCGAAAAGCATTTCCTGTTTTCTGTACATCCGAGACAGACGGATGCAAAAAATAACCTCTAAAAAACCTGATTCATTAATTTATTCCTTTTATGCTGTACCTTTCAAATATACCAATGCTATGCTTTCTAATGTTTCCCCTAGCTCTATCATAAAGTAAGGATATAAACCCAAGAAACCAATATGATATAATGAGTATAATCTTGTCATTGTCTTTTAAGACAAACCCAATGTTACCTTCATTTTGAGTTGCCCCTTCAATGGTCTGTTATGGTTCTATGGGACATTCTTAGAAGTGGTTGCAAAATAGAAAAGGGGGGGCGGTGTTGGAGTAGCTACTGGGCTCATCCTGGCATCATGATTCATGGCCAACCTTGTGGCCATCAGTAAAATAAGTCATCTGGTCTCAATTCAGTTCCCCGAAGCCATTAGTTTGCAGCACGAAAACTATCACATAGAAAGACAGTCACTGCAGAGGAAATGACTAGGACCAAGCAAGCATGAAGACTGAATAATCGGTGGAGATGATGGTTTAGCCAGTTCAAGAAGAAGGTCATCTGTAAGGCAAGCTTGCATTATATAACTGCCTGCTGCTCAAACAGAGAACAGATAGAGGTGTTCAATTTCCAGTGTTTCTACTGTCATAAGCAAGGTTTTTTTTCTCTGAAATAGTATGTATGTCCTTCCCTCCCATTTCCAGCATTTCCTGTTCATGGAAGAAACTGCTGCATGCTTAGGTATCCAACACTATACCTATTTCCTGTTCATGGAAGAAACTGCTGCATGCTTAGGTATCCAACACTATACTGACCACATGAGTAGCCCACTCATGTAACCACTACTTTGCACTTATTATCTGCTGATTCTTAACTGACCACAAATGCATAAGGCAATCTCTGCTGGATTGGACCCATAATCTTCCTTTGCACAGTGGCCAACCAGATCTCTCTGGGAAGCTCACAAGCAGAACATGAGTGGAAAATTCCTCTGCTGTTGTACTCCCCCCCCCCCACACCAGGTACTCAGAAGCATGCTGACTCTGCTCTGGGAGGTAGCATATGGTCATCAGTACTACTTAATTCAACTCTTTGTTTAAATATTTGTGTCCTTTCGGAACAAGCGTCACCACAAGGTGGTGTACCAAAAGCCATATAAAGCAATTAAGACCAACAATTGGAAGACTTATCATTTTGAAAATTTAAAATCTATAATTTTACAGAGTTTTGTAGTGATCAGGGTGTTGGGACTATGATCTGGGAGACCAGGGTTCGAATCCCACCACAGCCAAGAAGCTCACAGGATTACCTTGGACCGGTCACTATGTCTCAGCCTAACCATATTAACTGGTTACAGGTAGGTAGCCATGTTGGTCTGGGTCGAAGTAAAATAAAAAAATTCCTTCAGTAGCACCTTAAAAACCAACTTAGTTGGTCTTTAAGGTGCTACTGAAGGAATTTTTTCATATTAACTGGCATATTGTCCATACTCACTGTTATGTATTCAGTGGTCTGTGTTGCCTGAGATTGAGTCTGCAATAAGGATTCTGAGCCCCTGTGTTCTGATTCGATACATGATCCAATCACAGAACATTTCAGGATTTGGGCCTCTGCCATTGGCCCTTAAACTCTGAATCATGATTCGCAGCTTGGAAGTTTAGACAGCCAATCATGTTGGGTGTGGGAGTGACCCAGGCCTTCAGAAATGTATATAAGCAGTTGCTTTGCCCCATTGCCCAGTTCTGTTAGTTCAATAAAGGTTAATGCTGTTATCACTGTGTCTTGCCTTGTGGGAACCCACCTACACTTCACTCATTGGCAGCAGCTCTCTAAGATTTCAGGTAGGGGGACATTTGCAACCCTGACTGGAGATGTTGGGGGATTGAACTTGGTATATTCTGCATGCAAAGCAGATGCTCTGCTGCTGAGGTGTGGCCCTTCTTCTGTTCTGGCCTCTGCTCAGTCATGGCATTCAGTGGGTGACCTGGAGCCTCTCCCTCAGTTATCCTTACCCTTGAAGGACTAGGTGTGCAGCCTGGGAGTCATTTTGGACTCACAGCTGTCCACGGAGGCACAGGTTAATTCTGTGTCCAGGGTGGCTGTCTACCAGCTCCATCTGGTATGCAGGCTGAGACCCTACCTGCCTGCAGACTGTCTCATCAGAGTGGTGCATGCTCTAGTTATCTCCCGCTTGGACTACTGCAATGCGCTTTACGTGGGGCTACCTTTGAAGGTGACCCAGAAACTGCAATTAATCCAGAATGCGGCAGCTAGACTGGTGACTGGGAGCGGCCGCCGAGACCACATAACACTGGTCTTGAAAGATCTACATTGGATCCCAGTATGTTTCTGAGCACAATTCAAAGTGTTGGTGCTGACCTTTAATGCCCTAAACGGCCTCGGTCCTATATACCTGAAGGAGCGTCTCCACCCCCATTGTTCAGCCCGGACACTGAGGTCCAGCGCTGAGGGCCTTCTGGCGGTTCCCTCACTGCGAGAAGCAAAGCTACAGGGAACCAGACAGAGGGCCTTCTCGGTAGTGGCACCCGCCCTGTGGAACGCCCTTCCATCAGAGGTCAAGGAGATATAAACAACTACCTGACATTTAGAAAACACCTAAAGGCAGCCCTGTTTAGGGAAGTTTTTAATCTGTGATATTTTAATGTATTTTGGTATTTGTTGGAAACCCAGCCAGATGGGCGGGGTATAAATAATAATAATAATAATAATAATAATAATAATAATAATAATAATACAGTTCTGATGATAAAACTGGGGGAGATGTTGGAGCTGTGAGCTCTTTGGAGGAAGGATGAAATAAATAAATGCATTTGTTGATGTGGGAGGTTGTGTGGTTTAATGCATAGAACATCTCGTGTTAAAACAGTAAGTCATACTAAATACTTTTCTAGTCTGTAAGTCCACATTAGAAAAGTTTATAAGGCATTATTCAAAATCAAGCAATGTGTTTAAAGTATTTTATAAGCTAAATGAGGGGGGGGGAACCTCTTTGTAATAAGATATTATTTCACCATTGTGGAAACCTTATCTCCGGAATATCCATGTTTGCATTTAATAAGCTTATCCTGCTTTGTTTCCTCTGCCTGCCGGAGCCCACAAAAGAAGCACCACATGGTGGCACTCTGGTTGTGCTCCAATTAATGACCACTTCCTTTCAGAGAAACAAATTCCTTACTGCACAGGCAAAAGCAAACCCATTATCCCTCTAGAGCATCTTGCGAGGTCTTTGGGAAACACTTTACTTAAGCTTGTTTTCTTAGTCTCCCATCGTGCGCCTTCTCAGGGTAGCAAAAGTTCTTTGCTTTGCTGCCAACCGCGGCAGCTGCTGGTGCTGAATGAGAAGCCACAGCAGCATTTCCAACTGTAGTGCCTTTCCAATGTTGAACAACAGGAGATGGCTTTAATGAAGCCCAAAGTCCCTCCCCCTGCGTTTTGATTTCTCTCCTCTGTTTCTCTCCAAACAGAACTAGTCCTGTACCATTGACAGAGAAAGGCCTTCGGGTTCCCTCCTGACATTTCCAGCAGTCCTGAATTCTTCTGGTGGACTCCTGCTGCTAGATTAGAAACAGTAATTAGCTAACAGGGACTTAAAAAGGCAGATGATTACTAGAGTTCTGGGATTCAGCTCTCCTGACCTAGAGCTGAGTGACATTTAACTTCCTTCTTTAGGAATAGCTAGATTACATGGGGGATACACAAGCCTGTGTTCTGTAAATCTTGCCTACTTGTTACGGCTTCAGGGTGCAAAAAGCTATAAAGAGTGCTGAAAGACAAATGCATCCAACAGTTTGTGTTGAAAAAACTAAACAAACCCTGGTGATTCACAAGGTTAGCTTGAGCAATGCAAAATGAGTGAGCTACGTTCATGAGATGTAGTAGCATGCTTGTCAAAGCACTGGCAATAGATGCAATCCTTTTGTGCCTGATTTGCATTTCCCTACAAATCATAAAGCTTTTTTTTTTTTTGGCATTTAGATGCCATAGACGTTAGCAACCATCCTACTTCAAAATTATTAAGATATGCAGAATTTTCAAAATGCCTAACAGACTACCAAAGAAGCAATCTGTAATTTCTATACTTTTTTTTAAAAAAAAAATAGGAATGGCATGGTGGGGGCTGTGCTTCTTACCTGACTTCCTTCTGGCCAAGTTGCTGCTGGGACAGAGAGGAGGAGGAGGGACAAGGTGGTGGTGGTGGTGAGGTTGATGTACAAATGTGCTGGCAGAGCCAATGCAGTGCTTCTGCTCCCATGTTTGCACCACACCAACCTCACAGCCACCTTATGCTTCTCCATCCTAGTATACAGCAACAACTCAGCCAGAGGGAGGTCAGGTGGGCGGCATCCATCATTGGAAACAGGCACCATTGGTAAATGAACTCCAGTATTAGATATAGAAGGGACACAGGTGGCGCTGTGGGTTAAACCACTGAGCCTAGGGCTTGCTGATCAGAAGATCAGCGGTTCGACGGGGTGAGTTCCCGCCAACCTAGCAGTTTGAAAGCACGTCAAAGTGCAAGTAGATAAATAGGTACCACTACAGCTTCCGTGCGCTGCTCTGGTTCGCCAGAAGCGGCTTAGTCATGCTGGCCAGATGACCTGGAAGCTGTACGCTGGCTCCCTTGGCCAATAACGCGAGATGAGCGCCGCAACCCCAGAGTCAGTCATGACTGGACTTAATAGCCAGGGGTCCCTTTACCTTTATTAGATATAGATTCATTCATACTGGACACTAATAGCCTTGGAAAGCTGGATGTGAATACCCATCAACCCCCAGAAATTTCAGGCGGTCCACCACGACTTCCGGTCCACCACCAGCGCTGTGCGGCATGTTCTCCTCGAGCTCCGAGGGAACGGGCTCAGAGAGGGGGAGGGGAGAGTCGCAAGGGCACCGCGACCCCCCAAAAGAGCTTCAGACTGGGCTGTCTGAAGACGAAGCTACTCGGCAGAGCCCAAAAAGCGACCCCTTTACTCCCCGGGAGCCCTGTCGGGAGCTCCGGAGTGAGTGGGGATCGCGGGCCATCGAGCGCCATTTTTACCCTCTTTGAGTGAAGCCCTGAGCCGCGAGCGGAGAGCGGTGGATACCTCCAAAGGAAAAAAGAAAAAGAATTCTTCTGAATTGGCCGTGAGTAAAATTCTGGATTTTGGCAAAGATTGATTTGGCCAGGAAAGGGGAGTTAAAAATTGGTAACGGAGGCCGCTCCCCCCCTGTAACGAAAGAACTGGGAAACAGCTACTTTGCCTTTAGCGCAAAGCCATTGTAAAACAACGAAATCTCCTTTAAGTGGACCTTAAACCTCTACCCTTGGCAGCAGAACCAAGGGAAAGAGATCTGAATAGCTACTGTGATTCTGCAAATAACGAAAAGAGAAGGAAAAACCTCCCGGTATCCCGGGAACGGCTCTCAGGAAGCCGCGACCAGCCACCATTACGTCGTAACAAAGTGGCAGCAGGAAGAATATTTTTGTTTATTTGAACTTTCTATACCCTCGATCGGAACGTGGATTAACTGTAAATTTGGAAAGATCTGGAGGAAGCAACATGAACAATTGGTTTAATCTTTAAAACAACGACAAAGAACAGCGCAGACTTTATGTTAGACTTTGCATAGAAATGAAAACAGGAAACAACACCATCATGAGAAAAAGATCCCATGCCGGGCTTGTAATACGACACGACAAAGGACTCAGCTAGACAAAATATAGAGACAGATAATGGAAAAGAATTACATACAGCAGCTGCTGGAATTGGCTCAAGAAATATTACGTGACCTCCGCAAGGATAAAGAACCGGACTCAGAGAAAGATTCCCCACCACTAGAGGAAACTTCAAAGCCACAAGCAAAAGACACGGGTCAAATTCAGGAGGAGCGTAAGAATGGGGACCTGTGGCAACCGGTGAGAGAGGGAACACAGGACACAGACTACAAACAACAAGCTCTGGAAGAGGAGATTTGGGAACAGGTCCTCCTAGTGAGAGAAGGAGAACCGGCCCCAAACAGAGACTGCGATGCTTGGGTTAAAGACCGGGAAGGGGTATGGAGAAGTGCTTCCCTAGTGGGAGAAGGGGAGCACAATCCATACAGTGGGCAAATGGTGGGATTTGAAAATGTAAAAAATGAAAATTGGCATGGGGAAAGTGTAAAAGACTGTGTGCAGCAGAAACAGAATGGGAGGGTGGGAGAACAGCAGGGAATGGAGTGGACAAGAGTTGGTGTAGGTTGAAAGACTTAGGGATTCTAATTGATGGACGGATTAAAAAGGTCTGATCTGGATTGGTGTAAGGGACTGGTCGGGACTCCTAGGGAAATGTTTTCCGGGGAAGGGAGGGGGGACCTAGATGGGATTTTGTTTATATATTTTTTTTCTAGAGTATTAGAAGTGGAAATTGTGGGGTACTTATGGGGAGAATTTAGAGGCTAAAAGGGGTTTAATTAGAGATTGACATGTGTATGTATGATTTTTATTTCTCTAGTAATAAGTATTATGGTACTTAAGCTATGGATATGTAAGATTTTGTTTTGTTTTGTTTTTGTATACTATGAAAGCTGTCTGAATGGGGTGTAGAGTAGATTTGGGAAGGGGAGGGCGGGGAAGTCGGGAATTTTTGTTTTTCCTTTTTTTTCCTTTTTTTTTCTTGCTTTTTTGTGTATTTTTGTATTTTTTTTGTCTTTTTGTGCCTTGTATGCCTGTATGTTTCTGGTTGTTCGAAAAAATCTTTAATAAATATATTTTTTTAAAAAAAATTCAGGCGTAGGAAGGGGTGTGTGGTGGGTGCGCTTCACCCCGGGTGTCATGACTGAAGGGGGGGGGTGAGAAAATGGCAGGCGAGTGCCTGGGTTGGCTTCTGCTCTGGACTCAAGCTTGTTGAAGCTAAGACTGGAGCAATGAAAGAAACTCTTGGGGTGTAATGTTCTGCATTCCCTCCACCGAACCTCAGCTGTAAATATGTGTAAACAAATACTATTGCTTAAAGACACTACACTCTCCACTGTTTCTCATTCTAAAGAAACACAAATCCTGGTTAAGTTCCAAGGCTCCTGGAATTCGGCTGCTGCTCGGCAGAGATTGGGGTTGCTGGTAACAATATTTAGTTGAAGAAAATGGGACAGCACTGTTGGAGATTCATCCCCCTTGTTTGCATTCATGGAATTGTTGTCTATCACATGATGGTATATGTTTTCATTCCACAGAGTGGGACATGATGGAGACAGGATGTTTGTGTTACTGTGTTCCGTAAAGTGGGACTATTGTCCTTTGTTCATTCTCTTTGCTCTCTGATGCTAGAGAGAGGGGGAGCCATGTTGCAGTGCTCCGAGTGTATTTTATGTAAATAAATGTAGATTAGCCAAATGCTGTGCTACTGTGTTCTGCTATGCAGTTGCACAAACTCTGTGAATCCCTGAGTGTGCTGATGTCTGTTGGTATCAGTCGCTGTGATGTTCGGGCTGGAGAAAGCTTTTGAAGCTCCTGAATGATTGACCAGGAGGGAGGAAACATGCCAGTCAGGCATGTGTCTCTGCCAGGGTCCTACTTGTGTGTAAAAGATCCTAACAACCACTGGACTGTAACAATGTTTGGTCTGTCACAATTTAGGTTAGAGTTGAAACAGTGGCCTAGAAAACTGAAAATGAAAGCAAACTATTCCATGGCTTCAAACATGCTAAAAGGCAGCACTCCATTCTCAGTACAGTATCAAGTATAATTCTTCCTCCTCCTGCAGGAGGAAGAACTGTGGCCAGGGGTTATTTGCATGTTTTGATTATCTTAAACAGTTGTAAATTAAAAACTAGGCAAGTGACAAATCCATACATAAATTAAAAGGTTGTTTATTTTATCTGCGAAAAACTGCAACCAGGGAGAACCACAAATATGAATTCTTAAAGAGGTCCCCCCAACCACCTTATAGAATAACAAAATATACATATATATTTTTCTTAAGATGTGAGAGTAGTTCCAGGTTTAAAATATTTGGAAACTTACCCACCGAAGGCAATTTGTATATTGCGTATGTTATTTATTACCTGTGCAAACAATGAATGAAGGGATGATCTTTTAATTCTATGACTTCTGCAACTTCTAAGCAGCTTTGTTATGAAATTTTGCCTTTTCCTTTTGCAAACAGTTATAAGCTATAAGCACTTTAAATCAGATAAGTTGCAGAGTTTGATTTTCAATCACAGCTCAATACCCTGAATAATCAATACCCTCAGAATGAATGGGGCTCATAGTCTCGCACCCTCCAGTTGCTCCCGTTCCCTGGTCTAATGCTTTTGAAACCTGAGTTCTCCAACCTATCAAAGTGGAGTAGAATAAATGGCACCTGACATTAAGTTAAAAGTTGATCAATCTAAATCTACACTATGTGAGTGTACATAAGAAAGTGTGTCAGTGTTGGTCAGTGCAGGTTTTTCATTCACCACACTGGCAAACATGCCCCCCCCCACAAAACCCACACATCTGAATTAAGTGTCACTTCTGACAATGGACTCTCTTCAGCATTCCCTAGCCTCCTTCATATGATTGTCAATTCTATTCTTACAGAAGAAAGTGACTGTCAAAGGTAGTCGTGTACTGTTATAATTGCTCTGTTGGAACTGCAGACTGTAACAACCATGTTGTTAGCAACAGCTTTACTAGCACAGACTAATGTTCTTAGATAACATTGCACCATACCTGCCAAGTCTCTCACGGAGAAATCCGGGATCGGCAGCCGCGCGACACTGGAAGTTGTGTAGATGCAACTTCCAGTGTCGCTTTGCCCATCTATGGGCACCAGAAAATGGCCGGCGCTGGTGCCGGAAGTCTCGTCTACACATGCCCAGAAGTGCGTAGACGCAACTTCCAGTGTCGCTCTGCCCATCTATGGGCACCAGAAAATGGCTGGCGCCGACACTGGAAGTTGCGTTTACGCACTTCCAGACATGCATAGACGCGACTTCCGGAGCCGGCACCAGCCATTTTCTGGTGCCCATAGATGGGCAAAGCTGCACCAGAAAAATGGCTGCCGACAGGAACCAAAATAAGGGAGATTAACAGGAGAGGAGCTGAAATGGAAGACCTCCGGGAAATGGTAAGGAAAAACGGGGGTTTCCCGGGAAATACGGGGTACTTGGCAGCTATGCATTGCACCCAGTACTTTGTTTTCTTAAAAAAATGTTTAGGAGTACTCTCATTTTGACTCAAGAAAATCACCATTTTATAGTTAAATCAGAAAAAATAAATGCAGTAAATGGACAAAAGTACAAAGATTCACAAAATGTTTAGGGGTATGCGTCCCCCCCAGAAAAAAACACTGATTGCACCCATATAGCACAGGAAGCCAATGTGGTGTTCAGGACAGAGTGCCAGTCTTGGATCAGGTAGAGCTGGGTTTAAATCCCTCTTCAGTCATGAAGTTCACTGGGCGAACCTGAGAGTTGCTATCTTTCAACTTAACTATTTCAGGGGGTGTCATGAGAGGGAACATTGTGGGGAGGGGTGGACTGTGTACACTGCCCTGAGATCCTGGAGAAAGGGCAGAACAAATGATGACAATCAACAAAATAATGATGTGGCAGATAAAAAAAGAACAAAAGTATTGTCTGTGTGGCATTAGCTCTCATGGACCAGAACCAGGAGTGGTTCATCTGGTGAGGTGGAGTCGCAATAATAGTCTCCTAGCAGTGGTGCTGCTGCCATTGATCAGGAAGGGAAAAGGCTAGGCAGTGGCAAGGTTGGGGCCAATCTGGCTCTTCAGCTGGTGCACACACAGAGACATAACATGATGGCTGCCTCACCTTTCTGGTATTTATGCACACTAAATTTATTTAGTGTTTAGGGAGGCTTTTAATGTTCAATAGATTATTTTATTTCATTTTTCTGTTGGAAGCCGCCCAGAGTGGCTGGGGAAACCCAGCCAGATGGGCGGAGTATAAATAATAAATTATTATGATATTATTATTATTTGATCAAAAACACAAAAAGTGGGAGAAAATCTTAAATAAAAATAACATTATTGGTTTCCAAAAAAAAAACAGTTTGAAAGAAGGAATAAATGCTAGTTATTGTGATAGATTTCTCTCTCTCATAATTTTAACAGTTGTTATTGTTGGTTTTTGTTTTTTTGCAAAAGTTTTAAATAAACCAACTGCCTAATCTATAACTGTCCAATCAATAACCCTGTTAAATCAAAGGATTTTCAGCCAATTTAATCCCATGAAAGTCAATAAAATTGGCTTAAATTCTAGTACACTGCTGTAAATGTCTTATGAATCAGGGTATACACATCTCAGAGAAACAAGAGTCCCTAAGTACTCAGTCATCTCTGCAAACGATTTCATTCATTCCTTCTTTCTCATGGCACTAATTACAACAACACCCTGGAGAAAAAGGTCAATAGCTAATATTTAAATATCCAGCAAATATACTCATAATGTTCGTTTCTTAAAGCTTAGAAGATCTTTTCAGGGACTTAACTGTTTGCTACCTGTAATATAAATTAAGGTTGGTTGTTTTGTGAAACTATCAGTCTTTGGGTAAAAACACTATCCTGAAACAAAAGATAATATCAAATAACGGGATTATTGATTTTTAAGAAAAGCAAACGAAAATGAATTTTAAGTGTAAGACAGTAACAACCAATTGAAGAATTACCAAGGGCAAGGAAAGAAAGGGCAAATTAACTAATAAACCAGAGCTAATTAAATATGGCCCAGAGGCTCTTACTACAATCTTGAGGGCCTCCGTAATCTTTAAAAAATAACATTTTTTAATAAAAAATATCCCTGCAGCCATAAGGTTTTTAAATCTCATGGCATGATTGGGAGGTAATTTTAAAAAATCTAGTGCAAAGCTATATATTTGGGACATATTCTGCAGTGCTCCATGTGGTTGGACAGAACTGTGGATTCTGAAGGATAGCTGTGTTTTATTTCATATATTGCTTTGGGAAGTGTAAATTCAGTAGATTCATATTAAAATGTGAACTGCATGAATTTCCCCCCAATCACAACTACGGGATTCTATCTATCCCTGTACACATTCACAAATTTTGTCATATACCGTAATTCTTATATGTGCTGAAAAACAAAAAGGCAATATATCTTAATACTTATCTTCTCATTCACTAAACCAGTTTGGGGGCATAAATAACTCCTTTGCCATTTGAAAGGCACATTTGATTATCACATGGCATTTGGCTTCTATACTTTCCAGGAGGGGAGATTGATAACATTCTGTGAAACTATTTGTCGCATGTGATGCTTTCTAGAAAAAGTCTAGCCAGGAACTGCTCCTTAAATAATAAGAAGAAATTATAAGTAGCGAGCCATATTCAAAAGCCCACTCAGATCTGTGCTTTTAATTTGTTCAAGGAGTTATGATGAAAGGTAATTTCTTTTAAAGAGCTTAGTGAATGGTTTTGCTAACGCATGATGCAATTAAGAAAAAATAAAGCCTTCTTCAGTTTCCCCTTTTCTATTAACTGATGTGCTTAGCTTAGCACACCCAAAGCATGGGAATCAAAACACTGAAGCCTATGTTCATTCCTCAAAAGCTCAAATCTGACTGAACTGTATTCATGTGCTATTAGTCCGGTACTATGATGAAAAAACAAAGCTCTGAATATATATGAGGCTTATTCTTGCTAATTTCCTGACACATTGAAACAGAAAGTGTAAATGGTACTGAAGTGAAAGAGAATGTAAATGCACCTAGGGACTAATCTCAAGGACAGCAAACAGGCTCAAGTAGCAGTGAGATTTATGTTAATTAGTCCTGAAGGCTGGTTCACAATCAACTCAGCCCAACCATTCCAAGTAGCCATGGATGCCCTTGGCTCTCATGTCAGTTCAGCACCTGTGAAACAGGGATTAAAACACCCACAGCTCCTAGTCTTTGAGGAGTGAATACACGAAGGAATGTACAGTTCTGAGTACATTTAAGTGCCATTTGAAATGATTATAAATAAGAGCAAATTCTTATACCAGGAAGATTAAGCAAAAAATAGCGAATTGTATGGTTGAGGCGTTGGAAAGTTTGCATTTTGACAACACAGTCCATGTGCTGAGTGAGTTTATTATTACAAAATACTTGGTACCAGTGGATTTCCTCTTACAGACAGAAAATCTTGTGGGGTGGTGACTTTGAGTGGAATAATACATAGAAGGTCAAAGGATAAGTAGGCACTGTTATACAATGGTCCCACTCATTCCTCCTGGGCCGTGTCCAGAAAGTGGTGTTGGGGGATGAGTGTTCAGACCCCTGGGCTCTCACTTGTGTGGTGCCTCAAGGCTCCGTTCTCTCCCCCATGCCTTTTAACGTCTATATGAAGCCGCTGGGGGAGATCATCAGGGGGCTTGGGCTGGGTGTTCATCAGTATGCAGATGATACCCAGCTCTACCTCTCTTTTAAATCAGAACCAGTGAAGGCGGTGAAGATCCTGTGTGTGTGTGTGTGTGTGTGTGTGTGTGTGTGTGTGTGTGTGTCTGGAGGTGGTTGGAAGATGGATGGCGGCTAACAGATTGAGGTTGACCCCTGACAAGACCGAAGTACAGTTTTTTGGGGGACAGGGGGCGGGCAGGTGTGGAGGACTCCCTGGTCCTCAATGGGGTAACTGTGCGTGCCTGGGAATCATTTTGAATTCACAGCTGTCCATGGAGGCGTGGGTCAATTCTGTGTCCAGGGCAGCTGCCTACCAGCTCCGTCTAGTACACAGGCTGAGACCCTACCTGTCCGCAGACTGTCTCGCAAGAGTGGTGCACGCTCTAGTTATCTCTCGCTTGGACTACTGCAATGCACTCTACGTGGGGCTACCTTTGAAGGTGACCCATAAAACACAACTAATCCAGAATGCGGCAGCTAGACTGGTGACTGGGAGTGGCTGCTGAGACCATATAACACCAGTCCTGAAAGACCTACATAGACTCCCAGTATGTTTCTGAGCACAAGTCAAAGTGTTGGTGCTGACCTTTAATGCCCTAAATGGCCTCAGCCCAGTATATCTGAAGGAGCATCTCCACCCCCATCGTTCAACCCGGACACTGAGGTCTAACTCCAAGAGGTGAAGTTACAGGGGAATGGGCAGAGGGCCTTCTTGGTAGTGGCTTCCGTGCTGTGGGATGCCCTCCTATCAGATGTCAAGGAAATAAACAACTATCTGACTTTTTGAAGGCAGCCCTGTACCAAGAAGTTTTTAATGTCTGATATTTTACCATTTGTTATGTGCTATAAGCCATCCAGAGTGGCTGGGGAAACCCAGCCAGATGGGCTGGGTATAAATAATAAAATTATTATTAATAATAATATTAATATTTCTTAATCTCACAACTTGTTTTTGTTTCAAAAGAACATCCAAAGATTGTTGCACACTTCGGCATATAATGCCTAGTTTCAGCCTCAGAAATGAGTGTCTTCTGTACTCTCATTCATGTTATATTGTTTCTTTATTTTTAAAAGATATTTAATACTGCCTTTTGGCCCTAGCAAGTGCTCCCAATGTGGTCTACAAGAAATTACAAAAGTAGTATAAACAGCAACAGGTTTAAAACATAACATTGAAAACAAAGATGAGCAGAGTTAAAATATTCAATCTCAAATTGAAATTGAAAGCCAGGCAGAATAAAAACGCTTTTGCTGTCCATTGGTCTAACCTCTCTAAGGAGGGAATTCTGCTACCACAGAAAATGTAATTTTAATGTTACCCATATGTCATAAGAATACTTCCTTCTTCCCTCAATCATGCAGTGGATAAGTGAATGTCTGTCTATGCTGAGAAGACAACATAATGACCATCGCAGAATTTAATATCCCTGTTGAGAATGTTTGACTTTATTATTTATTAGACTTTCATCTATTTGCAATTTAAATAATAGATGTATTGTATTCATTTTTATTTTGTAATATTATATATATATTATTGTATATATGTATATCTTTATTATTCAGCTCATCATGTTAGGGTTAAATTTAAGGAGCACCTTTGTAATTTTGCACTAAAATAATGGGTGAATTGGTAATATGAGTCGGATTTGCCAAATTTGGAATTCTAGTGTTGATTTCATGGGGCTTTCATACAGAGCTGGCTGCCACATATTATGATCATCCATCTAAATATATGGGAATGGTTTCAGTACATGACAATGGTTCATTTGCAAAACTGTAATGTGCAATCTTGCCCTTAATGATAGCAATTAGACTTTGCATTCCTCCTCAAGGCTTGCTGTTTAAGCAGGCCTTCTTTGACTTCTTTTCATCCTGCTGTCCAGTGAACCGCCATTTAAAAAGTGGACATGAATTAACAGTGATATGCAAATTAGCGGGTAGGGCATCTAAGGCTTCTACCTGGTTTTTGTGTGTGTGTGTGTGTGTGTGTGTCTGTGTGTGTCTGTGTGTCTGTGTGTAGGGTCTTAGCTGCTACTCATTCAAATATAGCTCATTCAAATATATGTTTATTTAACTGACAACTGAAAGAAAATGAAGAGATGGGGGGGCACAACAGGCTAAACTGCAAAAGAACACTAGTCAGGAACTCTCAATGTCAGAAAAAGATTATAGTCCACTTTGTTTAAAGCAGAGACAGGAAACATGGTACCCTCCATATGTTTTGGGTGATGGTAGCTGTGTGGGATAACCAGCCTCATATAACCAACATCCTTAAGTCTCATTAATGCATGAGGGGTTAAAACCATAGAGTAAGCTGTCCTACCAGGCATAGGTCACCTTGGGAGGATCTAGGTAATCAAGCCTCCCCAGCCTCCCTGGCCCCAATCTATTAAAGAAGCTCAACATGTGAGGAGGTCTGAATTGGTTGCTGCAGCTCAGACCGCATGGCGCTTACAAGCCACTGTTGAGATCCTATACCAATAATTTAGGAACTTTCACCTCACCACTGTAACTAAGCCAAGTTGCTTCTGCAACTTTTTCTGAACGCTGTATGAAAAAGCGCATAAATCTGACCTTTGGAAAGTTTGCAAGTAAACTATTTTTAACTTACCAAATGTGTTGTCTTTTTCTATGTTGGGGAAGAGGGAACTTTGGAGGGAATTCAGATGGGCATATTTTAAAGGTCTAACATCCTATATTTCCAAACTTTACTTTGCTGCATATTTTGTGATTTTAAATCTTTACCGGGGTTCTCTCACTAAAGAGTACTTGTCTCAGACTTGAATCTTGGCATCCAGGAATTCTCCTTTTTTACCTATTCCCCCCCCCTTGTAGCAACACATTGTAGCTCACAACATCTGGAGGGCACCATGTTGCCCACCCCTGCTTTAATGTGTGGCACAAATGTTGTTTTCTCTGGGGTAATTACACAGGTTGTTAGGAGACAGATAGGAATAATATTTCAGGATTCCTCAGATTTGTAATTCACCTTATGTTTAAAATTGAGAGAAAGGTTGCCTAGAAACAGGGAAAACGTGATGTGTGGAGTGGCTCACATGTTCTATAAAGTGGGTGTGGTGGCTTTAGCCCTTTTAGCCCTACTTACATAGCCGGAAGTCTAGATGTGTGCATTCTTTTAAGACTGTCTGTAATGAGTTCACTTTCTGTTTTTGAAACGGTATCATGCAAGATTTCCAAGTGCCCCCTGGTGGAAAACTCTAAATCATAGTGTTTTGGTTATCACTTTTAAAGTGATCAGTATTTAAGACTATCACCTAAAGCTTATTTAAAATGTTTTTATATTATTCCATAAAATGTCAGTTGTTACTCTAAAAATAGTTTTGTGAGTGGGTTAGGCTGTATGCCTGAGTCCCTCCTAATTCCTGAATCCAGCAAGGATTCAGTTGTTGGAATAGCCAGGCTATCTTCTTGGTAATGGTTGCCTAAGTATGGTTTGTTACAGTGCTTTAAAAATGTTTAGGGGTACTCTCATTTTCCTACTCATACTAAAATACTGCCCCTCAATGAGGTCCAACTTAGATTCACAAAATGTTTAGGGGTATGTGTACCATAACTGCCAAGTTATCCCCTTTTTTAAGGGATTTTCCCTTATGCTGAATAGGCTTCCTCGCAAGAAAAGGGAAAACTTGGCAGCTATGATGTGTACCTCTGCCCGCCCCCCCCAGAAAAAAGCACTGGCTAAGGTAACAAAGGAAGCAGTTCTGTGCTAGATAGCAATTAGGCGGGCCTCCCCTTCTTCAACTAGCTGATAGTTAGGAAGACAAAAGCCAAAGTCGAGTTGTGTGTTTGTGTGGGAGAGCTAGAAGCAGGCTGTAGGCTGAAGCCTGAGAGGAAGAGCCATGCTTGATTTCTGCTGGAATCCAAGGCTGTGGTCATGGGAGAAGAAAGACCTTCTGAGGTGTTAATGCTGTGATCCCCTCCTCTATCATAGGCTCAGGTTGCATATACTATTATAAGTCTAAATAAACCATATATCATAAAGACACCACAGTCTCCACTGTCCCTCATTCTGAGGAAACTGAACCCAGGGTTAGCACCAGGAATCTCGCACCACTTGGAGATTGGGGTGGCATGCAACAATATGAACAAAAATAAATAGAGATATAATTGAGCTGAAACAAGCATTAAATGTCTGTCATTGATTGGCATTTTAAGGCAGAAGAACTTTCTAACTTTATTTAACCCCTCCTAGTAAAACTTTTGCAAAGGAGCTTTTGCTAGTGGAGATTCAGTTTTCACCCAGTTTGAGGAGAGTGACTCTGCGTGGTCAGCCACATCTTGCCTATTTTCATCCACAAAACACCTGAAGTGCTTCCTTGCTGATGTACTTGCTACTGAGAGGGTGAGAGGGAATTGTGTTTCCCCTTGAGATTGCAATGAAGCAATTGTTCAAGTTCTTTCCCGCAGACTGCAACTGGATGTGTTCCTTGTGCCACCTACTTTATATGAGTTGTGTGGTCATGCTGAGCAGCATGTTCTGTGCTTAGGGTACAGGACGCACTGCTCAGAGGACTTCAGTATGGATTCAAAGGCACCATGAGTAATCAGCCTCCAGCTTGCTGTTCCAACAGGGTTGTGAAAACTGGCACAATACCTGCTTTCTAATTTTACTAGAAGCTTAACTTCTAAGGTGGGCACCTGTCCTACCTGACATAGGGCAGCCCACTATTTGAAGAAGTATTCTATTTGAAGGGGTGTCCAGTCCAAGTCCAGTTGAAGATGGGAGGTCAGGGGCCCCAAAGTTGCCCATCAACAGTTAGCACCTGGGCAGCGGATTGATCAGGCACACAGGTCATAAAGCTACTAGCCAGGAAGCATACTTTATCTCTAGTGTCAAAGGCAGTGTGTCTTTGAATACCAGTTGCCAGGGATTGAAAGTGGGAGAGGGCTATTACACTCATGGCCTGCTTATGGGCTTTTCCCAGGCATCTGGTTGGCCATCTTCCTTTTGTTCCTTCCACCACTCATAATAATCAGGATACTGAAGAGTCTGCTCCCCGTGTGCGCGCACACACATGCGCACACACACACACACACACACACACACACACACCAGGGCTTCTTCATCACTTCCGACCCACTTAAATCCTCAACTACCTGGCCACCTCATGTCCTAACAGGCTTATCCTTTCCCTTTTCTCTTAAAATAATAGTCATAGGACTGTAGAGTTGGAGGGTCTTCTAGTCCAACCTCCTGCAATGCTGGAATCTCAGCTAAAGCATCCATAACAGATGGCCATCCAAACTCAGCTTTAAAACCTCCAAGGAAGGATAGTTCACTGTTTTCTGAGGTAGTCTGTTCCACTGTTGAACTGCTCTTACTGTCAGAAAGTTATTCCTGATGTTTATTCGGAATCTCCTTTCTTGTAACTTGAAGCCATTGGTTCGGGTCCTGCCCACCGGAGCAGAAGAAAACAAGCTTGCTCCATTTCCCATGTGATAGTCCTTAAGATATTTAAAGATGGCTATCATATCTCCTCTCAGTGTCCTTATTTCCAGGCTATTACCAGTACCCAGTTCCCTCAACCATTCCTCATAAAGCCCTCCTCTGCACATGTTCCAGCTTGTCAATAACCTTCTTAAATTGTGGTGCCCAAAACTGGACACAGTATTCCAGGTGTGGTCTGACCAGGGCAGAAGAGAATGGTACTCTTATTTCCCTTGATCTGGACACTATACTTCTGATGATGCAGCCTAGAATGGTATGTGAAATACCATTGTTCACAACAATGTTTTCCTTCAAAACTAAAAAAAGGCATGTTCCTCAGCAAATTAGTGAATATGAAGCTATTTCACTAATAATAAATAAATAAATACAGTTCACTAATAATAAATAAATACAGTTTCTCTTTAACTGTGAAATAGCCTCATATTCACTAATTTGCTGAGGAACATGCCTTTTTTTAGTTTTGAAGGAAAACATTGTTGTGAACAAAAATATAGCTAACTCTAAGAATTTTCAGCTGTGTAGCTGCTGTGAATTAAAGAAAAATAAGCTATGTCTATTTCTGTTCCTTTTTGGCATTATCATGTCATTACAATTAGTTTTATAGCATAGATTTTGAGACTGCTAGCAACACACAACATTAACCAAATGCTGCCCAGCCATTCATCATTACTGTAGTGTGGTTTTGACCTGCATGCACTACTTATAACATATTTACAACACATTTGTGTCTTGTTTCTTGCGCCACACTATTTTTTATTGCTGCTTTATTCACATGGAAGTATTTCAAGGTAGAGCAGTATGCTGGTAAATCTATTGTACTGTGAAAGCCATACCTGACCGAAATATTTATAGTATTTCTATCAGATATTCAGATATATGTGAGAGGTCAGGGAAAGCTAATCAATTAGGTCTAATCCTATCAAGTTTTAGTGGATAAAATGTAGGTACTGGGCATTATCTACTCTTCTATTGCACTGATAAACCTGCTGTATTAAATTGTGAAAACTAAATCCCAACCTTTTTCATATATCCACAATGCATGCCAGGTCAATGTGCTTATCCTATATCATAGCCTGGATGTTGCCCTGTTTCTTTGCCTGGCTTTCAGCAACAACACCTAGAGAGACCAAATGGAGTGACAACAGGACAATCAAAGGGACCCTGGCCAAAAGACTAGAAGCAGTAATAGCCTTCCAGCTGCCTAACCTCTCTTCTCATTACCTGGTGTGTCGATCTCCCACTCCCTCTGCCACTGTCATTCAGGATAACACCTCATTGCATCTGGTGCACTTCACTGTAGTCCATAATAGTTTATGCATTAATAAACCAAAGTTAGTCTTCAAGGTACCAAATGTCTCTTGGTCTTTGCTGCAACAAACTAACAAACTAACTTTCCTCTCTCTGGAAACTCTTAATTGTGGCATCCAAGCACATTACAAACTAGGCAAGAGCGGGGAAGCACTGCACCAAATAACCCAAACCCCAAGGGACCAAAATGGAAAGAAACTGCTGAATGGTGTTATCTAGAGATTTGGAGTACAATGGAAGCAATAAGCAGACAACATATAACTCCACCTCTCTTTTTATCTCAGTGGATATTTCATAGGGGTGCTGGACAGGTACCTAATTTTAACAATGAATTGAATGAATGCTAATAAACTGAGGATTAATCCAGATAAGGCAGAGAAACTATTTTTGTGCATGGGGGTGGGAGTTCATCAGTTGGAATAAGTGGTGTTGAATCAATACTGGAAGGTATCCATCGTGGCTGCAGGTAGGCCCAGCAAGGCATGTTGCAGCTGTGGGAAAGCTTGGCAGAGCCCGTTGCGGCCACAGGTAGACCTGACAGGCCTGTCATGGCCATGGGAAGGCCAAATGAGCCGCAGAATATTGAGGGGGGCTGGCCCCCTGCATGACAATTTGGGGGGGCTCATGCGCTTACCCCCCTAGATGGTGCACCTGGTGTGTATGTTACTTTGCTATGGGATTCCTCATTTATTTAGTTTTCTTCAATGGAATGGTTGCTGTTTAATGGGATGTAATTTTGTGTTTTAAACTTTGTATTTGTGATTTTGTATGTGGTAGCTTACCTTGAAGCTCTGGCACAGGTGACACACGCATCTGATAAAATGAAGATACAATAAAGGTCACAATTTTCTGAATTTCTGACATTTTCCATGGGCTTCCTAAAACTGCTTTAACACTCATCATGTTTCTGATATTTACCATTCCATAAACAGTGTTCTACCTGTTTTATAATCCTTCCCCATAGTTTATACATGGAATGATCAGATGATCTACTTTTGAAGGCATTACAGGTATTGCAATGAATGGCAAAGCTCATGTATCTTTGACCTAACGTTGTTTAAATTCAGCTGCTGAGAAAATGTTACCACAGTGCATTTGATATGCTGCAATTGAATTAGATATGCTGCAATCTTCATACTGAAGATGAAGAATGCATTTCTTTTTAAACCATACTTCATGTTCTACAGAAGATTATTTAAAAAAGAAGAAGGAAAAGGACCCCGGACAGTTAAGTCCAGTCAAAGGCAACTGTGGGGTTGCAACACTCATCTCTCTTTTCAGGCTGAGGGAGCCGTCGTTTGTCCACAGACAGCTTTCCGGGTCATGTGGCCAGCATGACTAAACCACTTCTGGTGCAACGGGACACCGTGACAGAAACCAGAGCGCACAGAAACACCATTTACCTTCATGCTGCAGTGCTACCTATTTATCTTACTTGCACTGCTGTGCTTTTGAACTGCTAGGTGGGCAGAAGCTGGGACAGAGCAACCATGCAGATTCAAATCGCCGACCTTCGGATCAGCAAGCCCAAGAGGCTCAGTGGTTTAGACCACAGCACCACCCACTCCCACACAGAAGATTGTAATGCTAGTCAAAAGGGATGGATGAACTGGACATTAGGAAATGATGCTCAGCAGTAAAACTTAAGTCTGGTGGCTTAAATTCTTATACCTAGAACCTAAACAAGTTTTGTTGGAAGGAAATGCCATTGATTTCGGTAGAATTTTATTTCTAATACAATCTAGTTAGTTATAACTGTTGCTTTCTTATCTGTAGAAATGGAGGAAAGTAGGTGAGATGATGATGATGATGATGCACTTTCAGGTGTCTTAAGTACTTCACATGTATGATCTAGTTGTACTTCTAAAACAACCTTGTAAGGTAAATCAGTATTATTCCACCTACAGTGGTACCTCATGTTGTGTACTGGGTCCATTCTGGAGCCCTGTACGCAACATGAGCAGTACGCAACATGAAGTGTCATGTTTGCGCATGTGTGCAGTGCGATTTGGTGCTTCGCATGCGCATGACGTCATTCATCGCAGCCGCACATGCACAAACCGCTGAACCCGGAAGCAACCCATTCCACGTACTTCCGGGTTCGACATGTATGTATCCCGTGTCGTACGCAACCCGCAGCATTCATAACAAGAGGTATGACTGTATTGAACATGTGGGGCAGGGACTGAAGTTGATATACATGGCTTGTCTGAAGTTATTGAGTGAGTTCATGGCAGACATGTGATTCAAGCCAAGAACATAATGATTTATTTAAGTATTTTAGTCACTAAGCTTTCATAAACAAAAGACATTGAGTAGGAGTAATGCAACTGCATTACAACACCTTTTACCACATTTACTTTTTCTGTGATAATCTGGAATAATATAGGAATAAGCCTTACAACAAAATAATGGTAAAAGACCTTAGCTGCTTGTTTTTCTCACTTGGATTAACTTCTGCCATTGGCAAGTCCTTATCAATAATGAAAACAGCATTCCAGGATAGGCCATCTCAAAACTTATATCTGGCTACTATATTCCTCCCCACTCAAAGTAGCATTGCTCTGCTGTTCAATTTTGAAATGGATCATAGTGGCCATGAATACAGCATCACTCATAGATATAATCTTCCTGTTTTCCTCCCCCCCCCATTCTGTGACCTCACACCTGTGTCAAACATAAAATGATGATATCACTGTGATGTAACAGTGCTGAGAAGCTTCCAGTTAGAAATCATTCTTGGTAACAGTTCCATCAAGACACTGTAGATTGGCAGCCAAATCTATTTTGTGGCTATAAAAATCGCATCGTACTAACAGTGGTTGAAATGGTACCTTATTTACGGAGAAATACATTTCAAGTGGTGTGTGGCACCACACTTTCTAGAAAACAAAGAAGGATTAACTTTCTGTTTCACTGGAAGGTGCAGGATAGAGAGAATAATTGCTTCAGTCGCATGCGAAAGAATGCAGCTCTTCCAGAGAAATGTGACACTCAATTGGATGGTAATTATAACTTAATAATTTTTCTCTTGTTGAGTACATTTGCCCTGACTCTGTATTTTCCCTTCTGATTCTTTAGGTTGCTGACTTTGCAGCTGAAATTACAATAAAAGTGTTCCCAGACCAATCTAAAATTCATGTAGGCCAACTTTGTATGTTATGTACCGGTAGTAATTTTCATTTTAGCTGAATATAATTACAGTGGTGTTAGAGGGGAGGAAACACATGGCTCCTATTTTTAGGAGTTTTGCATAACCTCTACTTTGACCTTCAGAATCCACAAGGGGTGGACAACAACAAAACATGATGCATGCCTGTATAAAATAAAGGATAATACCAAGAACAAAATGCCTGCTCTATCTTGGGTGTTACTTCATATGCAAAAGATACTGATCACTCTACATGCAAGTCAATAGAATATGATACATCCACATAAGGAAATGGGAGAGAAATGGAGCAAAGACAGTGGAGGAAGAGCCACAGATATAATGACCTTCCACCATCACCACCCCTTATGATCCTTGACTTGTCTCTCAGCTAGCTTCTGTGGGACATTCTTACAGTCAAACCAACAATTCATGTTTTGCCAAATAGGCAGCTGAAGGGGCTGAGGCTCACAGAGCTTACCAGAAAAAAAATTGATAGACAGAACTCTGTGAGATCACTTCCTTTGTCTGCCTTGGGAGGAAGCTGTAACACTACATACTTTCTGCCTGCCTGAACATCTCTCTTTTTCCTCATCATGCCTCCAAGCTGACCACATGTGCATGTTTGAGCTCTGCAATTTGAACTTAGATGTTATACTTTTGTAACTTGTAGTAATTATGAACCTGCCTTCATTTTGTTACTATAACTGCTGCTTCCAGACTGTCCTAGATTACATAAGTAAATGTTACTTTTACTTCTTCACAAAACAAAGTGGGTGTGGTTGTTATTTTTAAGGAGGAGAAAAGGGGTAAAACCCAGCCTGCCTTAAAGCACCCTGAATTATTGTTTCTAGAAGGAAAAAACTTCCAGGTTTAAAGATGCAGAGGATGGTACTCTGCTGAACTTACTCCTGTGAGCAAAGAAGTATAATAACTAAATAATATATCCTCTCCCAGGGACCCAGGTGGCGCTGTGGTTAAACCACTGAGCCTAGGGCTTGCTGATCAGAAGGTCGGCGGTTCGAATCCCTGTGACGGGGTGAGCTCCTGTTGTTTGGTCCCAGCTCCTGCCAACCTAGCAGTTCGAAAGCACGTCAAAATGCAAGTAGATAAATAGGAACCGCTACAGCGGGAAGGTAAACGGCGTTTCCATGTGCTGCTCTGGTTCGCCAGAAGCAGCTTTGTCATGCTGGCCACATGACCTGGAAGCTGTCTTCGGACAAACGCCGGCTCCCTCGGCCAATAATGCGAGATGAGCGCGCAACCCCAGAGTCGGTCACGACTGGACCTAATGGTCAGGGGTCCCTTTACCCTTTACCTTTATATCCTCTCCTAGTGCCTACGGCCTCTAGAATATTGTCTGGATTCTACAGTGTAATTGTTGAAGCTCAGATCTTGTCAGATGTAGCTGCAGCACATATATTTAGTTTGAAAAAAAACAGGGCCTAACTACTGCATATTTAATTATGTTAAATACCATGCCTCTCCAAAAGGAAGCAATGATAGCTCCAGCAAGCAAGGAGCCCATTTCTTTCCAGCTGGCTTTCCTCAACCAGAATGGGCAAGATTCCATGGCACAACTGGCCACTCACTTCCTGCCAAATGTGATCTCTGCATTAGCTGATGGCTTAATGATCTATCCTCACTACATCACAGACTAGCAAAATCTTTTTATAGCATCCCTATGGAGGGAGAGGACCAGTGCAGCTGAAACAGAGGATTGTCAATCTCTTTCCCTCTTATTGGCCTTAAATACAAGGAGTTGGGGATGGTACCTCACTATGTGAATGCAACCATGGCTAAACAGCTTTCCTGAATTGGAAATTTCTGTCAATTCTTAATGAGAAACAAAAAATTTAAAAGTTTTTGCCACTCCATTGATAGTCATTCTTCAGTTATCTCTACTCTTCTTTTGCACAAGGCTTCTGTGACTTTCCTGGTTACAGAATGTAGAAGACAACCACACAGATCATGGTACTTAAATGAAAAATCAGACTATAATGTTTATTTATAATAGCAACACATTGACTACTGATCCTGAACAGAAATCCTCAAAATTATGAGCTCTCCAAGGTTCCTATGTTGAATTTAAAGAATAGAATGTGAACTGAAACTGTATCAAACCTTTATTTGTTCCCAAACTGGAAAATAACAAAACACACTCTTTTTGAAAAACTTATATTAAAATGTGAGTGCATTTATACCCAGCTTTTCAGCCCTAGAAAAGGGCACCAAAGTGGCTTACAAAAAAAATATAATTACACAATTGAAATACAATAATTAACAAAACCACTAAGCAAAAGCTAAACAAGACCACTAAAAATACATCCAACCAACAGGAGGACAAAAGTAATTTTGTTTATTTTAAAGTTTTTCTTGAATGCAACTTTTTGTCAAATTACTAAGGTTCAGTAAGAATAACTGAAGAATAAGGTTCAGTAAGAGAGAGGGGGGGGGGAGAGGGAGAGAGAGCGCGCAATTTTAGTGGTCCGTTCAGTCACAAAGCAGAATGAATCATAAACATACAAAAAGGAAATCTGGGAAGATTTTTGATTAGGCTGTCTGCTAAGTGACTGATTAAATTTAAATAAATAAATATACAAAGCCTCCAAGCCCTTTTGATGATGTCTTGAAGTGTGAGAATTTAGGGGGGGAAAGCTACCACATTGTTAGAATAAAAGGTAATTTTAATGCCCTATTCCAGTATAACACCTGCACCAAAATAATAATAAATAAATGTGTTTTCATGCTTTACCATGATTAAAAAATATTTCTTTAAAAGTGAGCAGTTACAGAGAGGCTGTATTTATGCTGCAGAATCCCAGACAATATGAATTAAACCATCAAATGTTAAAGTTCTGAAGGAGATCATAGATCCAGGAAAGCAACAAAGAAATCTTGAAGAGAGGATCATGTATGCATGAGCTAGATAATGAGTTTGCTTTTTAAATTTTGTATGTTTTCACAGCACATTTCATTTTTTAATATCGAGTAATAATCTGGAATCAACAAAACATTTCTCAATATTCCCTGTTCATTTTACTCCCCACTTCCTATGTACCAATATCTTGTATAAGTTGTAGGCTTTCCTGATTACTGTGTTTAATAATGTGATAATAAGATAATAATGAAGTATCATCATATTCGAAATCAAAATTTTATTTGCTCATTAGCCAATCAGGCCATTCACATACACAGACAATAAACTTAACAAAATAAATGCATACAAAATACATTAAATCTTACAAAACTATAATTAAAATTTATACCACTACAATAACTCTTTGACTTATATTAACATATATTATTATATGAAATGGTCAGTGATTTGGGTATCATAATATTAATCACTGAATCCATATTACCTGTAGGTATGGTGAGACTGTGTCTCTCACCTGGCCTCCAATCAGCTGAGTCAAAAGCATGCCAGAATGGAGAGGAAGAGAGGTATAGTGTTGAGAATGACAAAAATGCAAAACACACCGAGACGATCTGGCACTCCTGCCAGTGTGTTTGCACCACACTGACCTCACCACCATGCCCCTCTCCAACTCCATCCTGCTGTGCTGCTGCAGCTCATGTGGATGGAGGTCAGGTGAGGGCTGCAGCCATCTGCTGCTGTGGTGGACAGTGGGGTGACTAGGGAAATGAATTTTACTATTCTGGCATCTGAAATATGAAATATTCACCACATGGAGGTTCAGCTGGAGTGTTCATGGATTTGTTTTGGCACTAAGTGAAGACCTTCTTATTTTCCTTGGGCCTTTTAAATGTACGATTTATCTGCTGTGTCTTATTTGTGCTGTCCTCTTATGCTGATGATACTTTATATGAAGATTCTTATGTTGCGATTATTTTAAATTTTTATTGTAAGTGGCCTCATATTTTTTAAAGGACAAGACATAGTTCAGAGGTGAGCAACCTGCAGCCCTAGCTTTAATAATTTTGAGTAGGTGGGGGGGGGAGCCCAGTAGAAAGGAGGGTATGGGACAAAAAGCAGAGAGAAAAGTTGAACTTGATGCATTGATGGAAAGAGGAGCCTGTGGGGGAACCTCCTGCAAGAAATCAGTTCAGACAACTGGCAAGAAGAATCTGTCCCTCCCCTGGCAGCTGATTGGGTGGGGAGAGGGGAGAGAGGAGAGCGGGAAGGAGCTGGAAGAAAGAGAGATTCTCTTCACTTTGGGCTATGGTCCCACCCACTGCTGGTATGCAGACCCTGATGAACCTCTTAGGGACGGTGGCCACCATGGTAAAAATGTTTTAAATAAATATGGAAATGAGCATCTAATATTAATATTTTTCCTGCATGAACCTGACCAGGTGTGTCAAACTGGCCACTGAACTAAATCCAGGCTGGAACATCTTCAGCCACTGATGAAGCTGGTAAGTACATAAAAGTGGCATATAGCCCATACTTTTAAATACAGAGCTGAGTGTGGCCCAGTGGACAATGATGATTATGACCTGGGATCAAATCCTGACTTCGGTCATGACCTTACCAAATGATCCTTGGGAAGTCAGGTAAGATTTTAGTACGTGATGTTGTGTTTTTACTGAGGCAACCCAGTCAGATGGGTAGCATCATCATCATCATCATAATTTTATTATTGTTTTGGGGTGTGGGTGGTGCTGTGATCTAACCCACTGAGCCTAGGGCTTGCCAATCGGAAGGTCGGCAGTTTGCTCGGTCCCAGCTCCTGCCAACCTAGCAGTTCGAAAGCACATCAAAGTGCAAGTAGATAAATAGGTACTGCTCTGGCAGGGAGGTAAACGGCTGTTTGCTGCTCTGGTTTTACCAGAAGCGGCTTAGTCAAGTTGGCACATGACCCGGAAAAACTGTCTGCGGACATACACTGGCTCCCTCGGCCAGTAAAGCGAGATGAGTACCGCAACCCCAGAGTCGTTTGCAACTGGACTTAACTGTCAGGGGTCCTTTACCGTTACCTTTTACGTGGTCATCATCTGAACACTAAGCCAAACGTGTTGTTGTTCTCACAAAGCATATTGAGCTCTAGGGCTTTCCACATCCTCATTGAGTAGCTTTGCCTCACATTTTCTCCCCTACAAAAATAATTTTCATCTTAGGCATGAAGTGTCCCAAATGGATACTGAAGAGTCCCACTGATACCAGAAGAATTTACCTGTGAGGAAAATGTCCATAGTTTTTGGTTGCATGGGGAAGCTCCTTCCTAGTGCAAGAATTGCAGCTCTAAACAGCTTATGGCAGGGGTCTCCAAACTAAGGCCCGGGAGCCGGATGCGGCCCAATCGCCTTCTAAATCCGGCCTGCGGATGGTCCGGGAATCAGCATGTTTTTACATGAGTGGAATGTGTCCTTTTATTTAAAATGCATCTCTGGGTTATTTGTGGGGCATAGGAATTCGTTCATTTTTTTTAAAAAAAAATAGTCCGGCCCCCCACAAGGTCTGAGGGACAGTGGACTGGCCCCCTGCTGAAAAAGTTTGCTGACCCCTGGCTTATGGGAAAGGCAGGAACTGAACTCTCTCTGGAGTTCCCTCCTCGCACTTACCAGGTGAGCAACATCCTTATACCAGAAGGGACATCTTAATGGAGACCTCCCCACAACACACATCCGGTGGCATTTCCCCCCACTGTCAACAGCAAGTGTGCATTGGCTCTTGGAGAAAGATAACTGAGCACGGGTCCATTTGAAGGCAAGACTGGTCCACGTGCTTTGTTTTGCAACCGCGGTAGCGGCGGCGGCAGCCCTCCATTGCCTGCGGGCCACAGAGGGGTCCACGGGGGCCAGATTTCCGTCAGATGCATCGTCTTGTCCCCCCCTCTCAGTCATCAACGACAACAAAAGTGGCAAGGAGGAGGAGGTGGACGGCGGAGCAGCGGAGCTGAGAGCTTGCAGGTTGCTAAGGGGGCGGCTGCGGCTGCGGGAGGAGCCGTGCAAGTTAACAAGAATCCACTCGGGACTCTTGGCCCACCAGACTCCGAGTGGGGGGAGCTGCCCCCTACACACACACACACACACACCGTCAGTCTCCTGCAGCTGGCCCTCTCGCTCATTTGTTGCTCCAATAAGCAATAATTAGGTCCTAAGCTAATGACGTGTCAGCTGATCTGATGGGAGGGAGGTGGAAGGTGTGGGGGACTTAGGGGAGAGAGAGAGAGAGAGAGAGGGAGGCTAAGCTAGGCTAGACCAGGAGAAATCTCCATGGAAACGCTCCCCTCGCACGCCCCTCCCCCTTCCCCCCACCTGGCTGTGGCAGGGAGGGTGGTGGAGCGGCCGCCTCCTCCTCCCGCCGCCTCCCCTGCGCCACCTTGCCGCCCGCTGCTCGGGCCAGCCCCGCTTGCCTGCCTGCCCGGCGCTCTCCAACCTGCCGCCGCCCGTCCGCAGCATGCGCGCGGCCCGGCATCCCTAAATGGGACAATTCTGTCCGTCACGTCGCCGCTCCGCCGTCTCCACAGAAACTTTTGTCCCGCTGGCCAATCAGCGGAGGGCGGCCAAGGGGAGGGGAGGCGGGGAGCCGACGCGGGAGAGAGGGCTTCCGCGAGGAGCTTTTGCTCGCGCTCGGCTCGCGCTGCCGGCTGTCAGTCCCGGTTGCTGCGCCGCGAGACCTTCTAGTAGAGCCGCTGAGCAGAGAGAGCGGCTGGCAGAGAGGGAGGCGGGGGAGGGAGAGAGAGACTGAGGGAGCGAGCGGGGTGGGGGGAGGGGGGAAGAGGAGGAGGAGGGAGAGGCAGGCGGGCACTGTCCATTTCGCAAGTGCCTGCCTGGGACAAGGCTGAGGCGCGGCGCGCGCGCAAGGTGCCAGGCGGCCCATTCATTTCCCTCACGGCGCCTTTCGGATGAAGGGAGAGCCGTGGAGAGGGGAGGCAGAGCCGTTCAGTGCCTTCCCCTCACCCCCCACGGCAACGAGCCATAGGAGGGTCTGAGAAAGGGAGCTGGGATTGGCGTGTGAGGTGACCAGAGAGAGAGAGAGAGAGGAGCCAGGACTGGACGGGTCCGGGAGCCATGAGAGAGAAGACGCGCGCAGAGAGACAGAGTGGGAGTGTGTCTGGGCTCGCGCGGCGGAGAGGAGGAGGCGGAGGCGGAGGAGGGGAACTCCCTTTCCCGGGCGGCGAATAGGTGTCGGATGGAGCAGCTGCCGCCTGCCTTCGCCAGCTCGGAGGGTCGTCGTCGCGAGGCGCTGGCAACTGGGCTCCCGAGGAGGAGTGGGGGCTCGGCGGCGCGGCCCAGAGGCGGCGCGGGTTTCAAGGGGTAACGGAAACTGGGGCCAAGACAGGGACAATAATCGAGGCTGCTCCGAGCAGGGAGGGAAGCAGGCGGCGGCGAGGAAACGGGCGGCGCTGGTTCTCCATCAAGCATCCGGACGCCAAACTTCCTCGAACGCCTCGCAGCCGGTGGAGACCACCAGATACCTTCGGCTGGACGAGTCGCTAAATGGGCGAAAAACCGTTTTTACATGCGCAACCCCACCGACGGCCGCCATCCGCTGGCCAACATCCTCCCAGGACTCAGCTCTCCCTCCTTTGGTCCCAAGCCTAATTTTTGTACCTTCAGAAGGGTCGAGGTTGTTATCATCATTATTCTTTTACTCGGTTTAGTGGGATTCCACCCCCACCCCCCAAAATAGCTAAATAAAGCCTGTGAGGAGGATCTGTCAAGATTTCACTCCGTGATGCACCCTGGATTTGTTAGGCAGCAAAGAACTTTCTATCCCACCAACAGCTTCCCATCCAAAGCATGGAGCCCTAAGATGGAATAAAGGAGAACAGAAGAAGAGAGACCCATTTGCCCTTCAGCGTTTTCCTCCATCCTGCGTGGAGAGGCTGCTTGTGGGAGAAGCAGGGTCCTCCCGGACAGACACAGGAAGGCAGCCCAGGGTTGGCTGGCTGGGGTGGAGGGTGGGCTTTTCTCTCTGCCCCCCCTCCCTCCAACCTGCACCATCCAGGCTGAAGCGGATGCCCGGGAGAGAAGAATCCGACTCCATGATCTGTCCTTTCGCTCTCTCTTTCCGTTTTTCTTCGCGCAGCTAGGGTCCATGTCTTCAGGGCCATAAAGGCGCAACCCTCGGGGGTGGGGGGAGAGGCGTTGCTGGAGACGCTGGGATAGTCCTGCCGGCCACAAGATTAAAGGGACGGATCACGTACTGGGGAAGGAAGGAGAAGCAAGACCTGGTCGTCTAGTGGATGTGGGGAGGAGGGGTGGCGGTTGGGATGATCAAGTTGAAAAATGATCAGGACTGCTGAGCCACTCTGGAATTGATCGCCCAGCCCCTCATCCACCCCGATCGCTCCTCCAGCAAAGAAAGGGGGGAGGAGACCCCCCCCAGCAGACGCACACGCACACCCCAACCACCCCCACCCCTCAGCCCTCTCTAGGGTGTGATTGTCGCGGGACCTCCTCCTCCTGGTTGCATCTTCCTCCTCCATGAGCCCGGGGTGAACAGGTGCCCCGGTCCGCTTTGGGGGTGTGTGTCTCGCCGGGGGACGATGGAGAGCGGCGACCGGGACATGTACCGCCAGTTCCAGGACTGGTGCCTCCGGACTTACGGGGACTCTGGCAAAACCAAGACGGTGACCCGCAAGAAATATGAGCGGATTGTCCAGCTGCTGAACGGCTCCGAGAGCAGCTCCACGGATAACGCCAAATTCAAATTCTGGGTCAAATCCAAAGGCTTCCAGCTCGGCCATCCGGACGAGGTCAGCGGGGCTGGCGCTGGTGGTGGCGGCGGAGGCGGAGGAGGGAAGCAAGTGCTTTACGTGCCGGTCAAGACCACGGTGAGTCGAGAAATTGCCTGCCTTGTTTGGGAGTCGCACCGGGGAGGGAGAGTGGCTAGGAGCAGCAGCTGCTGCCGCCACATCGCGGCCACCCGTGGGCTCCGGCTGCTCGCCTCCCTCCGCCCCCTCCTCCTTCCAATCGCCTCCTCCCCCCGCCCCCCCATCTCAAGCCAGCGTTGCCTTTGCCTGGCACCTTCTGCACGGCTCTGGGCTTTGTGCGCCTCCCTTCCCTTTCCCTGCACGGCCAACGCACCAAGCACACCCTGAGCGCGATCGCCCTCCTGCCTTTCCCTTGCCATGATCTCCTTTCTGTAGTTGTTGGGGGCGGCCTCTTCCCTTCGCCTCCCGGGGCTGAGAGGGGGCGTCGTGGGGATGGGGGCTGCTGGTGGGGGCGGCGGCGTGTCCTACGCCTCCGCGCTCCCCATCTCAGACGAGTTCGGAGCGAGAAAGCACCGCGGGTCCTTCTTGGCACAAAGCGGGGCGGCCCTTGGCTTGGGGCTTTCCCCGGGATAGCAGCTTGTGTTTTTTCCCTTCATTGTTAGCCCATATCCCTCTGAGCATCAGGGAGATGTGCTCGGCTCACTGCAGAAAGCGGAGGGCAGGGGGGGGGTCAACAAAAGAGCTGTAGGCTTTTGCACATGACTAAATGGGGGAATTGGTTGGTCTCTCCCCCCCCCCCACCCTCCACGCTTGTTCAAGTCTCACTTGATTCCAGCCCAGAAGTATTGTGAGCCTTCCAGAGGTTGGAGGCTGAAAAGCTAGCTGCAGATCTCACAGCAGAAGTGCTATTATGCTAGGTTGTGGTAGTAGTGGTGGCGGCAGGAGCAACAGAATTTCCTGGTTCAGAAGATGGGAACTGTTGGTTACAAGTAGGTTTGCATTCTCCTCTCCTTCCTTTAGTTTTTCTTGATTTCCAAGCTTTACCTTTTACTCTGGTTTGTGGAAGTGTGTGCAATAGCAAAAACCTTGCCTTTGGCATTTGGAGTTGATGAAATACATTTTTGGTTGTTGGACTAAGAAAAAGTGTCCTGCCTCTCCCTTTTTTTTTTGACACAGTGAAAGATTTTATATGTAGAATGTATTTAAGATGTGGCTGTAGAATGCTAGGATTCCATGTGCTTTATAAAATCACCAGCAGCAAATCAAGATACAGTATTTGTATGCCAGTGGCCATGAATGAAATAAGTATGAAATAATACTAAATAACTGTCTGAAAGTAATGGGAAATAATTTATACTGTGTTTATTATTTTATGGTTTCAGGATTTCAGCTACCTATTGGGATTACTTTGTAAAAGTTTTGTACCTTTGGATACTCCACTGAGCACTCCTGCATAAATCCATTTATTTCAAAAGTGGATTTTCTCCACTATAAGCCTGTATCCAAACTATTTACTATGGTTCAAGTACCTAATTCCATAAAAATAAAGTATAACCAAATTTCAAGAAAAGCTCTACTAATATACTTTTGCATCTATGCTGATTAATTCAATTAATGCTGATTTACTGGAATGGAGTTGTGGGAAGCATCCTTTATGTCTCACAGCATCTTTCTTGGAAAGCTACAGGTAAACTCATGTTTGAAGGAAGATGGAATTTATGGATAACCTTAGAAAAATTAGTTAGAATAAAGCACTATTCTGTGACTTCATGGCTGTATTCCTATGCACAGTTATCTGGGAGTAAGTACCACTGAATTCAACAGAGTTTACTTCTGAGTAGACATATATAGGATTGCATTGTATAAATGACATACAACATCTGCATTTACTAAGTCCACATTTGTGCTGTTTCTAAAGGGTTTTGCATATCCCCACTCTTTTGGCTCCTGCTTCTGTCACAATTTGATGCCCATAATTTTTCTTGATATACTCACCCACTAAACATAGTTTCACCTAATCATTTGTCTGCTTGACTCAGAAAAGCACAGAACAATCCTATACTCAATCCTTTACTCAAGAGTTCAGTGAAACTTTCTCCCAGGTAAGTGTGTGTAGGTTTGCAGCAACAATGTTGGAAATGATCACCTCTACAACAGTGCAATAATGTGGGAACAAAACTATTAAAAGGCCCATCAAATTTCTATATTACATTAAATGGACCAAATCCAATGCAGGTTGGTATATGCCCATGCATGTCTGTGCACTGGACTATGCCCAGTACACACTACTCTGTACTATCAGTGGCACAATAGTTCAGTGTGTGGTTGGTGGTTTGAACCCACCCAGGGACAGCTGTGGAAAAGATTCCTGAATTGTGGGGGGTTGGGCTAGATGATCCTCAGGGTCCCTTCCAACTCCACAATTCTATGATTCAAATCTAACAGCATTCCTTGCATTGGTAAAATATTCAATCTTGAGTGCATGCAAATATTTAGTTTCCTAAATCTGCTCCATAACAGAAATTTCAAACAGCAGGCACAGATGTTACTGAATCATGATCACCTCAAACTTTATATATCCCCATTCACAAGGATGCATCAATCGTTTATGGACAATTTTAGACATTTAGTTTATGGACAATATTAGATTTTTTCTAATGTGCACTCAGTGGCTCGAAGTGGAATGGTTTCATTTCAAATTATGCCAGACTCAATAACATCCATTGGAAGAAGTGAGGTAGTTTGGAGGCAGCCTGAAAAGATGTGGGATAGCATCTTACTCCATTTGAAGCACTGGACATGCTGGATACATATCAATGGTTGACTTTGGAAGTGTTTTCACTTTCACTTTGCTATTAACATTTATGTGAAGTCATTCAAGTTTACTCACTGGCACCATGGACAGAAGCTTCACTCTGTTTCGTAGCATCTCATTCATCACAATATATCCAGTGGCCATAGAAGAGTTTAATCACATACTATCACTCCTTGTTAACTCTTCTGTCTGATTGCTGCATACACTTGACAATGTTGTCACATATATATCTGCTGCTACAGTGCACAGAGACAGTAACTTCCATACTATATAATCAAAAAACTTTTCCCACTACCAGAAAAGTCATTGTAGTGTACAGTATTTCCTTTTAAAAATCAAACACTATTGATAATTCTGGTCAGTACAGAATTAACAGATGTACAAAATAACATTTTTAACATCAAAGCAATTGGCTTGATGAAAAATTAATATGCAAACCACCTTCATTGTCCAGAATTATTCTCTCCTTGAAGCTTTAAGGTTTGTTGCTCAGCTTTGCTGTCAGGCAGAGAGATTTGCTCCTGAAGGTTCTGTAATCCACTGCTGCTGGTAATTAGACATCATTACTGCTGCATTAAAGGGAAAGAGAGAAGGGGAGAGGACAGGCTGGGGCTAATTAACTACTTGATTTTAATGAAAGAAAGAGAGACTGATAGCAGGTGGGAGTTTGCACCGGAACAGACCAGACAAGCAACACAGACTTCATTGAAGCAAGAATAACTTGCAGGCTTACAGTAGCAGTGCCCTTATCTGTTTATTAAATGGCATGGACAGCAAATGAAATACAAAGGCCTGAACATATATTATATCTAGTTTGCTGTTGCATGTTGGTGAACACCTCAGGCTCCCAGGGCCTCATTCAATTTAAACAGCATGCAGAGAAAGGGAATATTTAGCTTGTTGAATGCTGATTTAATTTATTTCAGTATCTCAGTCTTCTGGAGAGCAAAAGGAGCAAATCAGTCTCCCTGTTTTCACAGCCCTCTGTGGTGTAGGAGATGCACTCTTGGTCACCAGGCAACAACATCCTGCAATACGGCCATTTTAGGTCTACAGTGGGACAACACACAGTGGAGTATTTATATGTGCAGCTCAATGAATAATATACTGTACCACAGCTAACTCTTCCCACTGTTGTTCTTTTGTCATCTGCTCTCTTTCATTAAGCCCAAACTGCAGTTTATGAGAGCAGCGAAACGATGCCTAATCAAGAGGCTTTATTGAAAGCATAAGACAGAGAAATATGCCAAATGGCTGACAATAATTAGTTTAAAGTTTTAATACTTGATACTCACAGTCACTTAGCAACACATAACACTATCCTTAGTGTGGCTGGTGACTGAAATTCTACAGATAATTTTATGAACAGCTTCTATGAGATTTCTGACTAAATTAGTATATATGTTTGAAAATAAAAGTGGAAAGCATGAAAAACATCAGTAATGTTATATGGTAATGGTACAAATTATAGTATCCAGCTTGAAATCAAATGTTCTCATGTGTACAGAATGACGTGCCAAGGATGTGAATTCAGGTCTATGGTCTAGAGCAGGCATAGCCAAACTTGGCCCGCCAGCTGTTTTGGGACTACATCTCCCATCATCCCTAGCTAACAGGACCAGTGGTCAGGGATGATGGGAATTGTAGTCCCAAAACAGCTGGAGGGCCAAGTTTGGCCATTCCTCCTAGAGTTCAAACATTTGTGAATTAGTTAGGGGTAGGGCCACAAATCAGCAGTTAAGGATAAGCACTGAGGGCCAGGTGAAATACTACGGTATATGAAAGCAGACTGTGCTCTTGATCCCTATTTGACAGAAATATGTGTATCCTGCTATCTTTTGTGTAAGTAACTATGTGGATGTTATGCCACTAGTTCAGAAGTGTGTCCTGATGAAGGTCTAATTAATCGATTCCACAGACCAATATTTTGGTTACCCTAGCATAAAAGTTGTTGGGGTTTAAATTACACTTTAAAGGGAAATTAAGTTGCATATGATTCAGTGGTCCATTCCTGACTTGCTGCATCAGTTTGTAACTGCTTAAGATGTGGGGTGTCAAAAATTATGCCAGTACAACTACACAAGAGTTGTGGTGATATTATGATGCTATTGCAGACACACCATCTGGACAAATGCCTAGAACTGGACTGCTAGTCATGCTCCTTTAAAAAATGTATCTTTATTATAAACTCTCCCCTTTAACTTGCAGTGATAACTGTAAAGAGCATAGAAGTTTGTGAAATACTTATTAAGAAAACTATTAACATACAGGACTTTAACATGCCACAAGTGTCAGCACAATACAATTGTGGAAATGTTATTGAAGGTTTGTAAATATGCATCTTGGGGTTCCTATTATTTTTCAACAATAGATCAGTAGTAGAATAGAGGCAGAGTTCCAGGTCAATTTCTGGCATATCCTTGTCAGGGATGGGAAAGACTCCAGTCCAGTCTGAAGCTCTAGAAAGCTGCTATCAGTGTACAGTACAAGGCAACTTCCTAATAATTACCACTCTCTGTTTCTGAGTTCTTAGTCTGTAATATGCTTTAGAATAATCAATCCTCATGACAAGAGTAAAATGTGTCTATGTGCCACTTGTAAACTAAAAAAGTTAAAGCATTAGGATATAGCTACTCTGTTTTCTGCACACCCTCTATATAAAAGTTATACTTTTATCTTAAAATTCTATGGAATAAGAATTTCACTTTGGCTATGCTTTACACCTCATCTTTATGTCAAACTTGTTCAGTTATGTAAAACTCTTCTAAACATTGACATGGCTTATTAACTGGTATTTTTTAATGTAGATTTTCACAAATAAAAAAATCCGTTATTACATGGCTAAATTATAGCCACAAAACTATCTCAGGCAGTACTTTAAAAAAATATGGTAACTGCAATATTTCAGGATGTAGCTTTCCAAAGAATGTTAGAAAACAAGGATAGACTTTTGTAAATACATGATATGCGGTACAAAATTCCTCTTCGAAGGTTAGAAATTAGCAGTGAAAGTGAACATGAGTAGGAATGGTCAGAGTACAAACCAATACAGTATGAGGATGTGGAAATACAGTCAATATTTGCCACTGAACTTAGAGCTTATGGGAGTTCTGGACAGAAAACACAATACATTTACCTCATGAAGAATGTGTATGTTGCATTTAGGAATTGCTGTAAATGACTGGCATGCAGAACAGAAGTGTGCATGCGTATATATTTTTTGTTTTTATCTACATGCATTTTTACATGTGTTTTTATTTACATGTGTATTCATTTACACACACACACATACCTCACACACATTGGGGATGGCATTTATTCAGCTAAGTTTTACTCAAAGCAGGCCCATTGAAATTAATGAACATGACTAAATTAGCCCTATTAATTTAAATGGGAGTACTCTGAGCAAAACTTAGTTGAGTACCACCGGTCCTAGGATGTCACTGAATACTAGCTGCACTTGAATCCAGGCTTCCCATAAGTATCTAGTTGGCCACTGTGAGAATAGGATGGACTAGATGGGCCTTTAGCCTGATCCAGCAGCCAGACTCTTCTTATGTTCTTAATAAGAAGCACTTTACTAGTGTATATGTTTCAATGTGCAAATCACCATCAAAGCATAACTTCTGGACTTCTGTATAACAGTGTGACTGTACTTGAGACCCTCAGTGGCTCTGGGTCTCCAGTGTAGTGACCAGCAAAGGGAGGGGGAGTAATAGAGGCAGGGCTGTGGTTATACTGCTGGTGGGTTCTCTCAGCTAATCTGCTCTCAGTGCCCATTTGGAATTTCCCATCAATCACAAACCCTCCAGTGATTCCAGTAATCCCAGACTTTGAGAATCAAGTTGCTCCTGTCTTTGGTTAGAAGTGTGATGAAATGTTGGGAACTGAGGGGTAGAAAGGTAGAGTTATACTCACTGGTGGAGGAACGGTAGTGCGGAGGGAGCGGACCGCCCCCAGCACCACTATTCCGGTAGGGTGCCATCGGGGCAGGCCCCCTGGACATGCACTGTGCACCTGCACGTGCGCTGGGCACCACGCCCCCACAGGCAGCACATCACGCCCCTAGAATGTGCACCATGCCCTCGTGGGTGGCATGCCATGCCCCTGACTGCTCTCCGCTCCCGGTAGTGGAGCATGCAGCTTCGCCACTGGCTATACTTCCATTGCAGGAAGCAGAGCTGATCCTTGTGGCTCAGCTCATCCCTTCTGCCTCCATTCACATGAGAGAATTGCTGTTGCCATGGGGGGAGGCAAGGAAGATGATGAGATATCTGAATGCACACCCTTGTGAAACCCTCTTCAGATGTCCTTACATGATTACAGTCATGTAAGGGGGGGGACAGGGTCACACTCACTTGCCTTGCCCCCTCAGCACATCCTCAATGGCCTGACCCTGCTACTGTCCATGTGTTGGGTCGAGTCAGCTTATATACATGGAGATTCCCTGACTTATTTAGAACCTTGATTGCATGGGCTTCTAAATCACATGGGGAGGCTACACATCAAGCTCCCTACTTCAGACTTTCAGCTTTAGTGTGTGGACAAGCAATGCAGCCAGGCCACTGATGCTGCAGGGATAAGGCTAGCGGGCATGCCACCAACGTTATGGCCCATGCAATTGTAATCACATTGGAAGAGAGCTTCCTTTCACTTTGGCTCATCTGTGTGTAAGGACGCGCTCCACACCCAAAGCACCATAAACCACCAGTTCCTGTTCTCTCCCCTGTAGACAGAGACAGTCCTTACTATTCCACGATTCCCTTTCACTTTCTCACTGAAAAATGAGGCAGTGGCATTCCTAGGATCATTCACCAAGGGGCACAGGCCTAAGCAGAAAATATGGCTTGAGGGAGTGAGCAACAAGTTGGTGATCAGTGAAAAAGTTAAGCAGAAGGAAAACAGCCTAGAGACTGGGGTCCTGTACTGCTGATGACATCATCACCAGAACAAACAAGTGAAATTTTTCATCTCTGTGCTTTGGTTTACCTTTTTCCCCTTCTCCTTGTATTCATTTTCCCAAAGGGACCCCTGATCATTAGGTCCAGTTGTGACCGACTCTAGGGTTGCGGCGCTCATCTCGTGTTATTGGTACAGCTTCCAGGTCATGTGGCCAGCATGACTAAGCCACTTCTGGCGAACCAGAGCAGCACACGGAAACACCATTTACCTTCCTGCCAGAGTGGTACCTATTTATCTACTTGCACTTTGAGGTGCTTTCGAACTGCTAGGTTGGTAGGAGCTGGGACCGAGCAACGGGAGCTCACCCCGTCGCGGGGATTAGAACCGCCGACCTTCTGATTGGCAAACCCTAGGCTCAGTGGTTTAACCCACAGTGCCACCTGTGTCCCTTTCCCATACCTAGTTACTTGTAAAACTTGTTAAAATAAGCAGATATGTGCAAGAACACACACATCTACAGTGGTTACTCTTCCAAATGAAATGAACTTTATCAAAACCAGTATTCCTATTGCTCAAAGAAGTGAGTGTGCAGTTTTATCTGTTCTACATAAACTGAACTAGTGTTCTGTCTGTGCAAAAAGTTGTGCTTTTGTGTCTATATTATGGTCCCAAATTAATCAATTGTGCAAACTGAGTTCTTATGGGTCCTGTTCCCTGTGATCATCTGTTAATTCTGTTCATTGTGTTACTGACCCAAATGTTTATTCTCTCTCCACCCATGCTTTTCTACATACTGCCACCAAAGAAAGCCAATATTTAATGTATTCTACAGAACATCCACAAAGTATTATCCACAAATCACTTGTTCTAGATCGCCATCAAAGAGTGTTTACAGATGTTTAGTGATACTGTAGGCCAGGAATGACAACCATAACTTATGGCCCCCAGGCCATATCCAGCCCCCAAAGCCTTTTGTCACTCCCTGCTTCATAATTTGGTGGTGAAGCAAATTGATAGGTCACCACCACCACCACCACCTGATTCTCTGCTGCTTCCTCATTGTGGAGCACCTCTGCAGCATTCAGCAAGCACTTTCTGAAGGGCTTGAGAGAGATTGGGATATATCTCTCTCCCCCTGCTCACCAGATTCGTCCGTTGTATGTAAAGTGCGTCTCTCTGTATGTACATGTGTTTTCCATAGTGTGTATGCAATATACATGTGATTATCCTGCTGGGATAGCTCAGTTGGTAGAGCATGAGACTCTTAATCTCAGGGTCATGGGTTTGAGCCCCATGTTGGGCAAGAGATTCCTGCATTGCAGGGGGTTGGACTAGATGAACTTCGTGGTCCCTTCCAACTCTACAATTCTATGATTCTATTATTCTATGCCTGCTTGATCTGCTGTTTATGTGATGTGCATGCAAAATGTGTGTGGGGTATGTATGGCATGCCAACTGTGAGGTGGCCACACTCAAATTTTGACCATCATCAAGTTAGAAGGTAGCAATGTAGCCACTTCTCCTGTAGGTGGAAGTGAGGTAGGAAATCAAGGTGCATGGGTACCTAGAAAACTGATGTTAGTACAAGAACGTTGTAATACTTACTTGGTTTTTGCAGGACTCTTTCTTAAAACTTGAGGCTGAGTTTCTAAAATATTATGCTAGTTCCTGGGATTTTGAATGAGTTTTGTAGCTCTCTTTTTAGGGCTGATTCCACACTACAGCCCTTGAGCACTGTTGAAGGGCTCCCTTTCTACAATTGGTGTTTGCTGGGCTCACTTGGAGCAGCAACACTACCAGGGAAAGGATTCCATCTGCCTCCGCCTACTTCACCTACTTGCTGCAGAGTGCCAATTTCCCTCCCCACTGTTAGGAATGTAGGAAGCTGCCTTATACCAAGGTAGACCAAAAGAACATCTAGCCAGTATTGTCCATGCTGACTGGCATTGGCTTTACAGGGTTTGAAAACAAAGTCAAGGTGGCTCATGAATAAAATCCATACTTGCCACAAGGCCATTTTGCACAGGGACTGGCTGCACTACAGCAGGAGTACCATCTTGGCCCCGTGATGGTGGGTGCCCGGGGTGTGGGAGCTATGCAGCGTACATGGCCCTGGCACCAAAAATGTTGTGTGCCTGGTCCCTTCATGGGGAATTTTGTGGGTGCACCCAGGGTCCCAGGGAGTTGGCACTTGTGTTCCCAGCCAGGAACTCCATAGCACAGCAGATCTCAACTAGGGTTGGTGTCACTATTGATCAGCTGATCAGTGCTGACAGCAAGGCCTGCTGCTTGCCAAGAAACAATTGGAACACACTTCAAGGTTCCCAATTTTTCTGTGGAAGCCATGTGTCTACCTGCCTCACACATAATATCACAAATGTCAGACATGGGGGGAGATGGCTGTGGTTTGGGAGAAATGGCCTCATAGTCAAACTGGGACCTGTTATCAGGTCTAATTTGGCCCAGAGGCTGTCTGGTATAAATGTCTATGGTGAGAGGAATCTGCAACCTAGATGCATGCCACATCACAGAAAGGGCTACTTGGTGCAGACCTATTCCTTGTTCACATGCTGTTCAACACTGGAGTGATGAATGCCAGAATATGGCTAAAGTATTCAAGTTTTCAATGGGCTCCCACTCTGTGTGCTAATGCAGTGCTGTGAAGGTTGGCGCTACATATATCTTTAGGTGCCAGGCAAAAACTTTCTTCTATAACCAGACCTTTAACCAGCCTTTAACTACCTGTGGTCTTTTAGAAGTGAGTGTATGTATTTCTTTTTCCTCTTGGTTTTGTATGTATTTCTTTTTCCTCTTGGTTTTAATGTATCTATGTGGGGTTTATTGTCTGGCTGTAAGTTGCTTTGGGTTACCTGACCGACTAAATAAATAAATAAGTAAGATTAAAAGCAAGTTATCAAGGCTGGCCCAAGATATTATGCTACCTGAGGCAAAGGACAAAATGGCACACACATGCATCCATGCCACATATAGCAGTAAATCCTACTTCAGTATAAGTAATGGAGCACTGCACTGCCCCTGAGGGAGATCAGCAGGGTAATTATAAAGGTGGAGGGCAAGAGGCATGACACACACAGCTCTCTTCTCCCAACAGGAGGGTATGGACAGGGAGCTCAGGAGGAAGAGCTGAGGGGCACCACTGCCTCCCAGCACACACCACCTGAGGCAGTTCCTTCACTCTGCCCAATAAGAGGACAAGCCCTGTAAGCTAGTGGAGACAGATATAAATGTTGAAGTTTCAGAAAGAGCTCCTTCATTCAATAAAGTCCTCCTTCATTCTCAATACACCCATGCAGTAGCACAGCAATTAAGAGAATGAGTTGAGAAAGGCATGCCCTTGATTCACTTTAACTCAATTGAATTTGACTGGTTGGAAAATGGTAGTCCTTCATCCTCACGCCCAGATTATGAGACCTACTGTACAGGAGCATTGCAGTGATTACTGGGAATGTACTGATTTTTTTTATTTATAAAATCCATATAAACACAAATGGGCCTCCTGACATCTATCTATCACTGCATTTAATTGTTATTATTGTGGATTTAGGTGCTTAATGTTTGGAAGTTACAGTAGTAATAAAATGTGTCTGCCATTACAGAATAAGAATATTTATTTGGGACATCTAACCAAAATTTTGCGTAATTTGCTTTGCATTTAGAGAGGCATATTAATTCTAAAACATAGAACATGACTGTAAATCAGGAATACATGACCAAAGAAGAGCCTGGGGTAATAGCTCAAAGACACCGAACCCTGTACAGCTATTGACTGCTAAGAGTTCTAGCATACTGAAACAAGATCTTCCTAGAAATTGTTGTTGTTTAGTCGTTTAGTTGTGTCCGACTCTTCGTGACCCCATGGACCAGAGCACGCCAGGGACTCCTGTCTTCCACTGCCTCCCGCAGCTTGGTCAAACTCATGTTTGTAGCTTTGAGAACACTGTCCAACCATCTTGTCCCTTCTCCTTGTGCCCTCAATCTTTCCCAACATCAGGGTCTTTTCCAGGGAGTCTTCTCTTCTCATGAGGTGGCCAAAGTATTGGAGCCTCAGCTTCAGGATTTGTCCTTCCAGTGGGCTGATTTCCTTCAGAATGGATAGGTTTAATCTTCTTGCAGTCCATGGGACTCTCAAGAGTCTCCTCCAGCACCATAATTCAAAAGCAACAATTCTTTGGTATCAATAATTCAAAAGCATCAATTCTTCAGAAATTAGTTCAGCTATTTAAATGCTATATAAAATGTTTGTGAACATTACAACTTCTCACTAAGTTTAGAAGCAGATGAAACTGTTGGTGGAAAGGGGTGCAGAGAAGGGCTAGAGAGAGACCCAACACAATGATACTCAAATGAATGTGTGGATGCTATAGATTAGACAGTGTGGGACATGAATGGAGTGTGTGAATAGTGTGAAATGGTTTGTGAGTGAGAGAATGAATAGTGAATGGACCCAATAGATGTTACAAACAAAAGCCTTATCTGCAAATGTCTATAGGTTCAAATCTCTTCTGTCTTTAGCTTCAGACAATGTAGTCCAGGGTCCCCAAACTACGGCCCCTGGGCCGGATGCGGCCCAATCGGCCTTCCAATCCGGCCCACGACGACCCCCGCCGCCCGCTGCCGCCCGCTGCCATGGCGCGCGGCGCAGCAACGATCTAAAAAATCGGCAAAAACTCGCCGAAAATCCTTTGTGCGCATGCGTATGGGCCTCTCCCGACCCGGAAGAGGTCATTTCTGGTGCACTTCCGGGTCGGGGGAGGCCCATACGCATGCACACAAGCGATTTTCGACGATTTTTCCCCCGCCCGTGTGCGTGTGCGCATGCGCACGGGCGCGCACTCCCCTCCCTCCGGCCCGCCGCACGGTAAGTCTGGGGACCCCTGTTGTAGTCCAAACCATGCCAACTCAGAAGTCAGTCCTAATGATTTCAATGAGCCTACTCTAAGACAAGGGGTGTTGCATATTTTATCAGACATGTGCACACACAGTAATAATAGTTGTTCCTTAAAACTAAGCAAATGCCAGGATACAAAACAACAGGCAGTAAGACCAGTCTTTCAATACAGTAGTGCTAGCTGAATGCTAATTGCTAAATCGTTGCCTGGGGGGACATATTAAGTTGCAGCTAATGAGATGTAATCTAAACTTTCTATGAGAGATTTTTTTTCTAAATCTAGAATACAGTAAAATAAAAACACTACTTATCATATGATCCCATAAGGTCCAGTCCGCCCACAGCAATCTGTAGCAGTATTTCATCTTTCTCTTAGCAAAACTTTAGATGACTTAAGAAAACTGTAACAGAGTAATCAAATTACTTTATTTCTGGGTTATTATTGAAGGCTGGGTACAGAGAACAGGGGATAAGAAGGGAGGGAGCTGAAAGTGGTAGGACAGAGCCATTGATAGTTCATAGTATGTAGACAATTTATTTTATTCTGATCAAGCTGGGTATTCATGTTTTTTATAGCGCTTCAAAAACCTGCAAAACCTCTTTGACAACTGACGATAGCAAAGCAAGAGATATGTTGTGTATACCAGAGGCGGATTTAGGGTTCTGCCACACTGGGTGCTGAGCCTAGTGGGTGCCACAGGGCATCACAATTATGACATGGTGAATTGAGCCAAACAGAAGGTGAGAGGCAAGAGGGCACCAAAATTTGACCTCACGCAGGGTGCCACTGAAATTTGAAAAACCAAATACTGAATAAAGAAATAACTATTCTGGTCAAATCATAGACATGCTGATCCCAAAGCGGAATCTTGAATGAAGCAAAATATTTAATCCCAAACATAACCCACCAGTGTAGGCATTTACATACAGTAGATGAAAATAATATGGAACACAGGGATTGAGGCAAGATCAAATGCTTGCTCATTTGATCAAACTTAGGGGTCAGGAAAAACTTGCATAGTGCTCAGGACCATAATACAGTACCTCAAGAACTGTCTCCGGCCATATAAACCAACCTGGACTCAGTGATCATCATATGAGGCCCTTCCTCCTCCATGACAGGTCTGGAGGGTAGCCAAACAAGAACGGGCCTTTTCTGCAGTGGATTCCTGTTTGTGAAACCCTCTCCTTGTCTGGCACCTTCATAATACATCTTTAGGCACCAAGCAGAAATGTTTCTCTTCAACCAGGCCTTTGGCTGACTAATATTCTACAGCCTTATAAATGTGTTTGTGGGAGGTGGGGGTTATTGCTTTGTTTTAACTACAGTGTTTATTTTGTGCTTCTATCCTGGTTTTCCCCCCTTCTGAACTGCCCTGAGTTCGTCAGATGAAGGGCGGAGTATAAAATTAATTAATTGTTTGGGCTAGTCTGGATGGAATGGTAATCTAGGGTTCAGGAACCTGCAGCCCTTCAAACATTGTTGGACTCCAACTCCCATGAGCCTCAGTCAGCATGGGCAATAAGGATGATTGGAGTTGGAGTCCAATAACATCTGGAGGGCCACAGGTATCCTGGCCCCTATATTAATCAGAGTTAATATGCATAGACCTGATCCCCTCTCCTCCTCTGGTGGGGCTGTGAGAAGGAAATCAGAAGCAGCTACTTCCATTTTGAACCAACCAGTTTGTCATTTTGTCTGAACCAGGAAGTGTGGGTAGTTTTCATCATCAGCCACTGTTTGATGTATGTTTGTTTCGACAAGCCCTAATTATAACTAACCATAGTTTGTCTGAATCTGGATGAAGTAACAAACTGCAGTTAGTTGAAAACCATATTGGATGTGGCATCAAGATGGCAGCTCCCTGCACTGCAGATTGTGTGCCTGGGAAATGTGAGAAGTCTTATCTGCCCACCCCCACCCAACACACAGAGATTAGTGTCATATTGGGCAACAATCCATAGTTTAGACTGTGCTCCTTGCAATGATAGTGCTGACATCTGAGATCTACTCTTTGGACTACCAGGCCAACAGCACAAGGAATGACACAAATTACTTTTCTCAAATTATCCTTCTAGAATTGTTCATACAGGCACACATAAGTAATCATTCCCTCCTCCTTCATCTGCACCAGCTTGATTAGGGACTGTGTGGAACAACTCCAATAATATATTTGCTGCAGAGACTGGAGGCAAGAACAGATTTCCCATTTTTTAGTTATTTCTCCCCTAGAAACTAAAGATTTCTTGTCTTGTATCTTGCCCAGGTCTTCCAGTTATATTCCCACAGTAATGGGAATGGGACCAGATCAAAAACCAAGTGGGGGCATATTAATTAAGGCTGTGAAGGAGTTGCTACAGGCCAAGTGGAAATGGAAAGAGGGGCACATTTAGCTCAGTAACAAAAGTTCTATAACCCTGATTTGAATTATACTTGACACTGTGCTTTCCTCCTTCAATAAATACACAATTTGCATACATTCTAACAAAAACAAGATTCAAATAAAAATTCTGAGGGCCATCCAAAATTCTGTAAATTAAGGGGGGAGGAGATAAAGTAATAGATACTTGGACTTTAGTGCTGCTTTGGAAACCAGACTTTTATGTTTGTCTAATATGTTTACTGCAGCCTTTTATACTGTGGTACTAGTCTTATATAAGAACTGAAACTAATAGTCAAAAACAACATAAAACCTCTGCGCTGGCTAAAATATGTGGTGTGTCCATGTGTGTGCAAACTCTCACACACTTCATATTTAACTTCAGGTTATTATTTTAGAGAAATCTGCCTGCCTGCCTACTATTGGTTTAGCAAGTGGCAGACAATTCTCTCTCCACCCTCAGTCAATAAACCATATGTTGTAACAACAACAACAAAAACCCAAAGGGCTTTCAACACTATAGTTCAGATAATTTGTTGGACCTCCAATTTCTATATGATTTCTCTTGCAAAAAATTGTCTGTCTCCCACATCTCACCTGTTTTGCCTAAAACATTAAAATAAAAATGTAGAAAAATATCTTGCACACCCTGAGCTTAGCATACACCTTGGGGGAGATGCACAACAGGATGAATCAAAGGGCTTATTGCTGGCAGCTTAGAAGGGGGCCATATGCTGCGCTTGGCTGCTCTAGTAGTTTCCCTAGGCCAGCCTGACCCACTGCAAGCCTGGGCAAAACAAAAGAAAAAACGATGGCAAAAATGAGATCTGGAATACTCTCCTATATGAAGTGTGCAGCGGAGTGAACGAGAACGAAAGCAGCCTTAGTGGCGCTTGGGGGCACAAATTGACCCAAACCTGGCCTGGCATCGTGTCAGCCACGAGGAGTTGGGGCCGGCTTGCGATCCTGTGCAGCACACTGAGTCGGGAGTAAGTCCCGTTGGCCGGAGTTACTTGAAGGAAGGAAGGAAGGAAGGAAGGAAGGAAGGAAGGAAGGAAGGAAGGAAGGAAGGAAGGAAGGAAAAAGAAAGAAAGAAAGAAAGAAAGAAAGAAAGAAAGAAAGAAAGAAAGAAAGAAAGAAAGAAAGAAAGAAAGAAAGAAAGAAAGAAAGAAAAACACTCCGCACAGGATCGGGCTGTAGGGAGTTGGCATACCGCAGGGCGGGGTGCGGGTGGGGTTGAAGCTGCCCATGCTACCGGGTGCGCGTCTCTCTGTGTGACACCATTGTGTGCCTTTGCCCCCTTCGCACCCAAAATGCCACCTCGATGCCCTTTATTCGGATGCGACTGCCCCTTCTTCCTGCCCGACGCTCCCTTTTCCCTCAAAGCCAAGCTGCAGCTCTGGCATCCGCAGGGTCCGTGGCGTTGCCAGGCTCCCTCTCGCCCAACTGTAGCATCTTTCCCGGTGCGATGAACAGAAGCACCCTGGGCGGAGAGGGAGGGAGGGAGGGAAGGCCGACAACAGACGCTCCTCATCCCCCTCCCTCCGCCACCGCACCCCTCCTCCCCCGCCGCGTGTGCGTGTGGCGCGGCAGCGGGTCTGCAAGGAGGAGTCCCCAGCCGCGTGCAGGGCAGGCGAAGGCGGGCAGCAGCGAGGCTCTGGGGCTGGGACGGCACGAGGAGGATGGCGGCGGAGGACAGGCGCTGGCCCGGCTGCCTCCTCTACCCCCCCCCCGGACTTCGCAGCCGCTCCCCCTGATTCCGGGCACGGAATGGCACCTGACTCGGGACATTGGGAGAAGGGGCGGGATGGGAAGGATCGGGGTGGGGGTGGGGGTTAGTGGCGGAGTGTGTGTGCACACGCGCTGGCGGGGGGGCAGCTTCCCCCCCATGCCTTCGTTCTCCCCCTCTCCCTTCCCGTTCCTATAGTAACCCTGAAATACCTCCAGGACACACATAGCTGGGCTCCGAGGCTCCTCTCCGGATTGGTGGAGGCGAGAGGGGGGGAGGGGGAGGAGAGCCGAAGCGAGGCGAGCAGGAAGAAGCGCGCGCGGCGCTGGGGCAGGCCCGGCAGCAGAAGGCAGAGCGCGCCCCCTCCCCCTCCGCCCGCCGAGTTCCCATGGCGACTGGGTCGGCGAGCTGCAGGAGCCAGCTGAGCGGCACCTGGATGGGCAGCGAGCGAGCCGGAGCCAAGCCGCCACAGGCGCTGGCTGACAGGAAACACGCCCACGTGCCGACCCAAAACATCGAACAGAACAGGCCAGCACGCGGTCGCCCCCTCCTCAATTTTCCGCTCTCTCTCGTGCTCCCCGCCCCGAGAACTGGTGATGTTGACACATTCCGAACCAGAGAATGGCTCTGAAACTGGACCAACTGACTCAACCAGGGATTGTGGCACAAACAGCACAAGCCGGCAGAATCAGCGCTGCGTCACAATGCATGCTTTAGCAGCATGGAACGCTCTGACAATCGTTGCGGGGGGGAGGGGAGGCGGGACCATGAATAATAGAACTGTAGAGTTGGGACCACGAGCTTCATCTAGTCTAAGCATCCCCAAGCTTCAGCCCTCCAGATGTTTTGGACTACAATTCCCATCATCCCTGACCACTGGTCCTGTTAGCTAGGGATCATGGGAGTTGTAGGCCAAAACATCTGGAGGGCCACAGTTTGGGGATGCCTGATCTAGTCCAACCCCCTGCAATGCAGGAATTTTTTGCCCAACGTGGAGCTCAAACCCACGACCCTGAAATCAACTGCCTCATGCTCTACTGACTGAGCCATCCCACGTGTTCCTTGTCCCATGTGCTGGTTGTACGTGTGTGTGATTCACACACATCTGTATGCCCAGCAAAACACAAACACCAATACAATCACCTCATGGGATGGGATAACCTGCTTGTGGAGTCCTGCATAGAAAGGCAGGTATGGAGATGGACATTTGGTGCTCAGAGGCAATGATGTACCACTGAGTATCAGATGCTGGGAGCAAGCAGCAGGAATTGCATGTCATCTTCATGTACCGATTGTGAGCTTCTAGGCATTTGGCAGGTTGCTGTTGGAAACGGAATGCTGAAGGAAACTGTTTCACATGTTATCCTCATAAACAGAGATTGACACACTGCTGGTTCGTCCACCCTTGATGATGTGCAACCCAATCCCCAGCATTGACATACGGCAAGTATCTGAGCAGGGAATCTGACACATGTAGAATTCTGTGTGCTTGGCTTCCATGCACTCTGGAACCATGTGGCATTAGAGTTCCAGATTGTGTAGAAGCTTACATGCTTCTACATGTGTAGAAGCTCTATGTCAGGAGTGAAGAACCGGCAGGCCTCCAGATGTTGGACTACAACTCATCAATCCTGATCATTGGTCATGTTTGCTGGAGCCACTGGGTATAGGAGTATGACAGCATTTAAAAGGTTGCAGGTCCCCCCAAAATAGTTCTCTATGCATTTGCTTCCTTCAGGTGCTCATGCTTAATGTGTGAACCTTGGGGTTTGGAGCATGTGGATAACTTGGGAAGGGGTGAGGGTTGGGGGTCTGTGGTCTAATTCAGCAAAGTGCAATGTGTGAAATGGCCAGTGTGGTGTAGTGGTTAAGAGCGGTAGACTCCTAATCTGGGGGACTGGGTTCGTGTCTCCGCTCCTCCACATGCAGCCGCTGAGTGACCTTGGGCTAGTCACACTTCTCTGAAGTCTCTCAGCCCCACCCACCTCACAGGGTGTCTGCTGTGGGGGAGGAGGGGAAAGGAGATTGTTAGCCGCTTTGAGACTCCTTTGGGTAGTGATAAAGCGGGATACCAAATCCAAACTCTTCTTCTTATACTAACACAAAATGATGCTGGTACAGACTGTGATGGGCATACACCAGGCATAGGCAAACTCGGCCCTCCAGATGTTTTGGGACTACAACTCCCATGATCCCTAGCTAACAGGACCAATAGTCAGGGATGATGGGAATTGTAGTCCCAAAACATCTGGAGGGCTAAGTTTGCCTATGCCTGGCATACACATATCTATTGATGTAGTAGAGGTATAAACTACATGTGTCGGGGAAATCCCCTCAATATGTTCTCATATGCATTGACCCTGACATGTCACCACCCAGAAAGACACTGGAACACAAACACACAGAGAAAACATGCCCACTTTTTCATTGGAGGTCCACACTATCTTACTAATGTGATACAAACATGACTTGGTACTACTTCTCTCATTCTTTTGCACGCTGAGAATTCTAACAGCAACCCTTCCTCACAGCTGTCAGTTAAGGCCCCAAGCCACTGTTAAACTGACTTTCTCCAGACCAGACACACACATCCAATACATTACCAATGTACGTCACAATACAAAATATAATAACACATTACATGATACCTATTAAAACTTAATACAAATAAATAGGATTTCTTCACAGACCCAAACTAATGCCTTCAAATTATGAGAAAAAGGATTCCAACTAAATGTTAGGAAGAGCATCCTGATTTTGAGCTATTTGATAATGGAACTGGTTGCCCTGACAAGCTGTGGACTCTTCTTCTTCATAAGTGGTTTCTAAGCAGATGCTGGATTAGTAGTAAAGTTCTTGCATCAGCAATGGATTGGACCAGATGGTCTTTGAGGTCCCTTCTAACACTATGATTCTGTAAACACAGAAGAGACTTGATACTATCCACACCAAAGTTTTCTCACTGTCTTAGAGTCGTTAATTTTTCTTATGCAGATGTACTCACATCAAAAATGCAGATCTATATGTTGGTACTGCTGATACATAAAAAAAGAGTTTGGGTCACTTCTGTTGTACTGGAAGTGCTTAATTTGTGACATAAAAAGTGCCAGGGCTAGTTTGCTTTTAATTTGTACCCTGTGACCATAGCTGCCAAGTTTTCCCTTTTCTCGCGAGGAAGCCTATTCAGCATAAGGGAAAATCCCTTAAAAAAGGGATAACTTGGCAGCTATGCCTGTGACCTGGAAGACCCCACCAAACTAAGATGTGTGCGGGCAGTTGTGGTTAATCAATGGTAAGGAAACAGCATTTTGCACCTGCACAAACTACTATTCCTTATTAGATCATCTGCTGAAAACAGCTCCAAGACTCAATCTTAGTGTAGCATGACTCAAATTCTGTTTATAGTCTGAGTACAACCTCGGACACTATCCACAAAACTGCCAATTTATTTATTTTTACTGGCAGAAGCTGTAAAGTGCAAGGTTATTATGAAGGCAAGTGCTAGATCACTCTCTTCATTCAGAATCTATCGTACTCTGACAGGAAAGTTGAACTATAGAAGCGCATACCAGAAAAAGGCCCCAAGTACCATGGCAGCATCTACTTCATTAATTATTAGTCATCTTAGTATGGCAACTATTCTATACATGCCTATACAAAAGTAAGTTCCTTTGAATTTAGTGGGGCTCACTCTCAGATTAAGTGGGCACAGGATTACACCCTCAGCCTTTATTATTATTCCCACCTGGTATGTCAGAATCTCAGTTTCACACTACTTTTACTGCTACTCTCACTATCACCACCGATTTAATACTTTTACTCTAAAGTGCTATTTGTATAAGCCTAATCGCTTCAGTTAGAATTCCACTAAAGGATAAGGCTTCTCACCAGCAATGGTTCTGATATTGTTCCTCTCTCTCAGATTTCAGTGTCCATCCCATAATTTCATCAATTACATACCTAATAGCTAGAGGAACAAGATTTGTTCCCATAGTTCTTAGAAGTTTCAACAATGTGCTTTTAAAGTTTGGCTGGAAACAGGTGAGTCTGACTATTCTGATATCCCTGGACTGCTTGTTAACCTATACCTATTGAGATTCCAGCATATTTTCATTTGTGTGTTTGTGTAAAGAAAAAAAATCAATTTTAATGACACATTTCAGCCCTCAAAAGAGTTTCCAAGTTGATTTACAGTGTTAAAATAAGAGTATTAAAGCATGAGATTCTTTATCACAGGATTGTGGATTCATACACCGCATTGGACAAAAGATTCCTGCAATGCAGAGGGTTGAGCTAGATGTCCCTCGAGGTCCCTTCCAGCTCTACAGTTCTATGATTCTTTTCTATGTCAGTAACCCCCTCCCCAAAAGCCCACAAGTAGGTATGTGTTAAAACAGGGGATGATGTCAACTTCTGACTTGTGGGTCCCAGTTTGACCCATTGAGTTGTTTTCCACAAGCCCACCCACACCCCACACCTGATTTCCTAAATGATGTCAACTGCAGAACAGGTAAAGAGGCAGCTGCCTTGTCCCTTGGCAAACAGGGCTTGTATTTGGAACATTTTAAATTTGGCACCAAATGCAAGCCCCACTGGGATTGGTTTTACTCTGGAGCACCCAGTCAGAGCTCCTGAGAGTAGCTGATCCCTCCTGAAAGCAGAACATGAAGACAGTGCCAGTCAGCTGGGACCACAGAGGGCAGTCCCTACTATTTCCTCTCCATATGTGGGAGGAGACTAGCAGCACCTCCTATTCACTGAGAGGCAACTGTTGAAGTGGAACTGGGGGCTGCTGAGGAGGAGGCAGATCCGGCTCCAAGGAACACACTGCAGTCATTGGTGCCACTGCAGCAGCAGCAGCAGCAGCAGCAGCAGCAGCAAGGAAGCAAGCAAGCAATGCATTCCTTGGAGGCTGGATCTGCTGCCCCTGGGGATCTTGCCACCAGAGGCAGTTTCCCTACGTTGCTTCATGGGTGGGCTGCCCTGTCCTTCAGGTAACCAGGTCCTAAGCCACATAGAACTTTAAAGATAAGTATAAGGACTATGAATTGTTCTTAGAAATTGTTTGGAAACCAGTGCAGCTCCTTAAGCACATGTGAGTTGTGTCCCCTATGTTACGTCCCAGTTAGTATCCCAGCAAAAGGAGAGAGACAGCAAAAATCCATCTGAAAGTCAAACTAGGCATTCCACTTTTCAAAGAACCAATAACTGCATGAATTAGCCCCCCCCCCAAAAAAAAACACACGTAAATTGCAGGTGTGAGAGGTTGGGGGAAGCCACCCCGGGATTCTGGAAGAGCTGGCAGCTTTAATCCTTTGCCCTCCTGCTATAATCCCAATCTGGATTGGGTCCTCTAAATCAATTTACATTGAAAGGAATGCTTCCATGGGTAAAAACGGAGCTTTTCATCCAATGCAAGGAGCAGGTGCGGGAGGCCAGTTCTGGCTTGGGACCACAGCAAAAGGAGGAAAGGCTAAAAAAAAACAGAAAACAAAACTCAGCCTCCATCAGGGTCCCTAAGAAAGTATTTTCCCATCTTCCCTCCACATAAGCATTGTAACTTTCTCTTGCTGATGACAAAGACTTGGGGGCCTGCCAGGTGACAGCAATCAATGAAGGCAGGAGTGTGAAAACCCAGTTCAATAGCTGTAGTGTGATAAACAGTATCTGGAAGAACAGGCCATTGATGTCATAATCACATCAGCCAACAGGGAGATGTTTTCAATATGCTTAGCCAAAAAGAACACATCCCCCTATGAGTAATCGAGGGGACAAGCTAGGGAAGTAGATTCACCTGAAAAACACAGATTCGTGTAATGTTTGCATATATTTTTATGATTTGAATAGAATTACATTGCATTTCACCATTGTAGGGAAGACTATGACCTATGTGCCTGCTCACTCTGCTGTCCAGGTGTTAACTGTTGATGGACAACTTCAAGGCCCCTGCTCTGCTTATGGTTCTTTATCTTTAAACTAGAGTTGTACCAGACACCCCTTCAAACAGACGACTCCTTCAGCCAGAGAACTGTCATCTATAAAGTAAAGCCACATGGTCACACTAGTAGAGGCAGTTTTAGGGTAGTGCAACCAGTTTGGCCACACTGGGTGCTGTGCTGCATGGGGAGCCACAACAATGCTGTAGAAAAGAGTGGGAAAGGCGGGGGTGCCAAATTTTAGCAATGTACTGAAATTTGAGAGCCCCCAATCTGCCACTGACACTAGGCAAACGGAGACCAATGGAACCTTAGGGTGCTAAAGTGGTCCTGAGTGTGGAGACAGGCTTTAGGGCAAAGGCTATGTAGGTGGCTTCTTCCAGAACTTCAGGGTGTGTGGCTGGGCAGCATTTCTTTATAGTGTATAGGGTTTGAAGCAGGGGTAAGCACTTGGGCAGGTGGGGTTTGTTCATAGACCAGGATGTACAGCTGTCAGCCACTCATTTTATTCAATGCATCATTCCAAGAGGTAAGAATCACAGGGTCCTGGACCATATTGATGCCCTCACCCAGCATACGGATGCCCCATTAACACTGGACTTGTCCCTAATAAAGAAGCACATTGTGTCCCACTTGTGACTCCCCCCCTTGCTTCAGTCAAGTCTATACATGAAATAAGGATTAAATATCAGCAAAGACTGTGTGGCAAGTTAAAAGTAGTAATGCTAGCTCAAGGAAATTACAGGTCCCTAGGGGAGAGATGAGCACTGTTACACCCTCCCCTTCTGTACAAAGGATTTGCTCTCTTCCCATACAGAGTATTCCACTCATTCACTTCCACAGTCCTTAATCCCTGTAATGTGCTGGTCCAGGGTTTAGATCAGTTAGCCCTTCAAACATCCATTGATCTCATTGATGATTAGGTGTTAAAGAATCATGCTATTGACCTACTCTGGTTCCTGGATCAAAACATTAACAAAGTGGTGTGGAGGAAATTGCAAGGAACTGGCTCCCACAATGCAGTGGTTAATGCATCCATTTGCCTTATGTCACAATCTCATGCAGTTACTTAGGAAATAAGCCTCACAGAAGAGAATTAGGCATACTCCCAAGTAAACATGCAGAGGACTGGGTTGTTGATAGACTGCAAAACATTTAAAGCAAGCTGTAGGTTGGAGTATATATGGCTTACCTTGCATGTGTTTTATCTTGTGACACTGTGTTTAAATGGCATTCAGAAAAGCATTACACTTCCACACCCATTCCCTTGCTGATCTCTGGATCTTCATCGCAGTGACAGGAAAACTCCCTCAAAGAAATTTCAGTAGAAATGTCCAACTCCCTCTACTGGAAGTTTCTTGTAGGATAACAGAGAAAAGGTAAACTTTGCTGCTATGCATCTTGTAATAAGATCAACTGAGTGCTCCAGTGCAAAATCAGATGAAACAGCCCTATGAAGCCCTTTCTTGTGCACTACTTAAAATTACTTTGGTAGAACATTTTCTTACATTTACTTATCACCAATGCAGCTTGGGTAAACTAATAAAACAGTATTTGGGCCAATATTTTTTAAGCGAACATATCACATTGACAAGCTAAGTTGCACGTTATATTAACAGTAATGCTGCTGGTTATTTAACTGCCTACTTAAAAACAGACCCCTTTATTTATTTAATCAGCTTCATTTTTTGTTTGTTTGAATAAATATCTGTATTGCTTTATCTAAAAGAGACTTCTGAAGCTGGCCTAATGTGGTATCATTCAGATACCACAAAGTTACCAACTTTCAACACCATCTGTTGAAAATATTTAATTATTTCCTTGTGAAAGTGGTGTCTTTCTTTGCCATTGCATACACCACCTGCTTAGTGCCACCTGCCCAGGGTCTAAAGTATTTTTTTGGGTGGCAGGTGTGGGTCATTCAAAAGATGCAGTATTTTCACACTGTGTAGACAATGTGTTCAAAGAGATAAACAGTGGAGGCTGGTCTAGCAATCTCAGGCTGCCCTCAGCCAGCCCCACCTGCCTGCTTTCTCTTACAGTCAGCCCAGTGTGTGGAACTCTTTGCCAGCTTCCTCATTTTTAGTCTTAGTGTTACCCTTGTACAACTCAATAGGGAGGAGAATGGGGACAAAATTAGACTAAGTTGGCCCCGCCTGTCATTGGTTGTGGTTGCATCAGTTAGTGGCTTTGACTGCACTCATTGTTGACTTGCTGCCTTATGCCCCACCAGTCCCAATGGACAGCACCCGCCATTGCAAACAGCATTTGCTAATACAGTGGAACCTCGGTTTATGAACACCTTGGTTTATGAATTTTCGGTTTACGAACACTGTGGACCCATCTGGAACGGATTAATTCACTTTCCATTACTTTCAATGGGAAAGTTCGCTTCAGTTTATGAACACTTCAGTTTACGAACAGACTTCCGGAACCAATTACACCCATACTTCGGGTTAAGTACGCTTCAGGTTAAGTACTCCGCGGACCTGTCTGGAACGGATTAATCAACTTTCCATTACTTTCAATGGGAAAGTTCGCTTCAGTTTATGAATGCTTCAGTTTAAGTACTCCGTGGACCGTCTGTAGCAGATTAATCCACTTTCCATTACTTTCAATGGGAAAGTTCGCTTCAGTTTATGAACGCTTCAGTTTATGAACAAACTTCTGGAACCAATTGTGTTCATAAACTGAGGTACCACTGTATTGATGGTTTGTTATGAGTTTGAGTTACAACTGATGGCCTTCAACTTTTCAAGAGCTAGCACCCATTTGGAGACCCAAAACATTATCTCCAAGCTGGGCAGCATTCTGAGCTCTTCTTCCCCTGATGGAGTACATGCTGTTCAGCTCTTCCTCCTCTGCCTCCAGGTCAATAGGAGCAGTTGAAAGAGCACACTAGCAGTGTGCACTGTGTACTCAGGTAAGAAGGGGATATTGCATGTTTTTAGGGTTGCCTCCTTGAAAAAGTATGGACTGAGGTGTGGCATGAGGACCCAGAATCCTGGACAATACTTGTGGTGGTACTAATTTGCCCTGTAACAAGTGAAAGAAAACACAGGGCAAAGTGTGGATATGCACCCCGCCGTGCCAAAGCTTTGAAACTACATTGTCCTCAGAGAGGTCTATCCCAGTCCAACTTGGAGATGCCAAGGATTCAACTTGGGACATTTTGCATGCAGAGCATGTGCTCTATCACTAAGTTATGCTCATTCCCCAGTTTAGCATCCAGTTTTGGCTCCCGCTACTTTAATTTGTTTTATATAATATTTTAACCTTGGACAGTTGTTTGCATTGTTTGCATTTGTCTTCTTAGCTGCTTTGGATACTGAGTGTAGAAAAGTGGGAAAGTAAAAACTTAAATTCAAATTATAAACAGGTGGATCAGTCACTTGTGGAGCAGGGTGCTCTAGCCAGTATCAACCTGCAACCAGAACACTGGCAGGACTTTGTTTGACAAACTTTACTTTTAAACATCCACCAGAAACTACTTCTTAAAGCCTCACATACATATGATGCATAGTGCACACTGTATAAATCATATCAGATATGTGAGGGGTGTCTAGCTTCAGAGTTCCTGACAACATGTGTTAGAGAAGGACCACCAAAGTTCCCAATAACATCTTCATTAGCAATATAGCAATATATATCAATTTATACCAATATCGATTGCATTAACTATGAAAAACCATACTCAGATTTTCCATGCTAAATGCCCAAGGTGACTAGCAATAATAAAACGATGAAATTACAGCTTCACTCACTCACACACAAAACACTAGCCAGTTAAGAATGAAAGCCAGTAGTCAATGCAGCATGATCGTGGTTGGCATCCGTCCATCTCAGGAAGCAATGGAAGAGTGTGCCTTTGGGGGTGAAGTCAGTGCAGCAGGGTACAGATTATTTAACTCAACAGGCCAAAGGCCTGCTGAAATCATGTCTGATCATGTAAGTAGACTGCCATCAAAGAGGGACAGAAATGGCAGAGCCTGTGCACAGCCACAGAGAAGCTTCTCTCTAGCATCTATACCAAATCCACATCTGATGTGGGTAGAATGCAGAAGAGAGCTTCTCCTGAACTTTTTAATAGGCGGGTTGGTTCATACTGGAGAGAATGGTCCTTCAGGTAACCTGTCCTAAAGTAATTAAAAAGGTATGCGGACCCCTGACCATTAGGTCCAGTCATGACTGACTCTGGGGTTGCGCGCTCATCTCACATTATTGGCCGAGGGAACCGGCTTACAGCTTCCAGGTCATGTGGCCAGCATGACAAAGCCGCTTCTGGCGAACCAGAGCAGCACACGGAAACGCCGTTTACCTTCCCGCTGTAGTGGTCCCTATTTATCTACTTGCACTTTGACATGCTTTCGAACTGCTAGGTTGGCAAGAGCTGGGACCGAGCAATGGGAGCTCACCCCGTTGCGGGGATTCGAACCACCGACCTTCTGATCGGCAAGCCCTAGGCTCTGTGGTTTAACCCACAGTGCCACCTGTGCCCCTCTAAAGTAATTAGGCTTTGCTTTTTATTGCTTGCTAATGTGTCTAAATATGCTGTGGGTAAGAGGGGAAAGATTTGAGATTCCATATCTTTTCAAAAATGGCTATTGGGGCGCCTACTTTGATGCTCTATTTTTTCCTTCCTTCTGCATCATACAATTAGGATTATATCCAGGATTCCTGTTTGCCAGCATTGTCCCATTCAATTTGCAGCTGAGTGCAAATTACCACAACTGATCCATGTTGTAGCAATGGCAACAAAAAAAAGTGTGTTGGGGTGGGCTTGAGAGGGCCAGGATCAAAGATGTACAAAGTAGACAAAAGATCATCAAGGGCTTTTTGCTTGCCTAGAGCTTCAATTGCCATTGGTAGAGAACTGCTGGACCTAATGAACTGCCCTTTGCTTTCTTTGAGACTGCTAGCATAGGTGCCAATTAAGAGTTTGTTACTGCAATGGTTTTGGGAAAGAGACTGTTGTCTACTGGGAACAGAATGGAGACAATGAACCTGTTTACAACAAACTGCTGTACAGCTGCTGCATTTCAGAATCATAGATGTAGACGATTAGGTCATCTAGTGCTGACATTACAAGATTGACGCCTCCAGCACAGTCACAAGTTGGAAGAGAAAGAGAATTAGCTCAAATCTGTCACGTATAAGTTTGAGAATGAGACCCGACTTGCTATTGCCACAATCTGGTTCAGAAAGTTCAAGTTATTTAGCTATGGAGCTGGATCAGAGGAAAGAATCTGATACCAGTAACAGAGAGTCAGTGCCAATGCTTTAATTTAAAACATAATTTATTGTCTATGATAGGAGACAAGAGGACCAGTGCCTCAGTCAAAGGTCTTCTCCACTGCCAATTTGACAAGCAGCTGTATCCCTCTCTCAAACTTCTGATAACTTTTGAATAACGAATGAACTAGCTGAATTGAGGGTGTTGACATCTTGGTGGGTTTTTTCCCCCAGTCTGTATATTTTGTTCCTATTTTTGCTGTGGCCATATTGTAACCCTTTTTCTTTTAATAAAACATTTCGATTTTACTTTAAACTTTTATTTATATCGATTACTCTGTGCAAAACTTTTATGTATTTTAAATTCTTTTTTCACATTGTTATTTTTCTAAATTGTTAACCACTTTTCTGGAATGTTTGTCACTGCTTTCTTTTTAGCTCACATGGTTTCTATGTTTTCACTTTCAAAAATTTCATTTTTCATTTCTCCTTATTTCAGCTCTTACATTTGTTTTATTACATTTGTAATTATAACCGTTACTTTTCTAACTTACTCATCATCCTATATATATATATATATATATATATATATATATATATATATATGGTTTTCTACCTGCCAGTGGTTGTGAGCTGCTGGTTATTAAGTTAAAGTACTCTCACAATCTGAGAAAGAAATCCTGAGTAATCAATCAATATACTTTATTCGACCGATAGTCAGAAACAACAACAACAAAAAAAACATTTCTCAATACAAAGATAAACATATAAAACTGAAGGCATCAGAGGGATACATAAAAATATAAAAATATAAAACTGAGGGCATCAGAGGGTTACATAAAAATATAAAAATATAAAACTGAAGGCATCAGAGCGATATATAAATGGGGTATGACCGCGCTACTAAACCTCCTACAGATAACCCACAGAAATCCTGAGTAGTGTGACCAGTTTTCTAGCATTCCTCTCCATAATCGTATACTGTATCTGCTTTTATTCAGGCATGATATGCAGAGAAAACTGCAGGGCAAACAGTGTTGTCATAACAAGGAAACAAGGTCTGTACTCTGAAAATAAAATATATTATTTCCCCTAATTCTGTCAGGTCATCAAGTCAAGTCCCATTTTAGAAGGTTTGTGATTGAACCAAGGATGAAAACAGGTGATGATATCTAACTGGAGGACTTCAAGGCTGTAATCTGGATGTACAGGTCTAGTTTATCTAACTGCCACAGGCGAAGAGACAGATCATGAATTGTCAAACTCCATTGATTTCCCAGGATACTTTGATTCATACCTACTGAAGATCTAACAGTAAACGCATAGTTCTATCTATGTGTTATCTTTGGGGATGGGTTACACTAATATAAATCTGATAAAATCCCAGACTTATCACATTTATTATACAGTTCTGATTCCTGTGGAAAGTTATTGCTTCACAAGTTTCTCACCTCATTCAGCACATATTGGAGAAATAAAATCCTAATGATGGTTTGATGTTTTGTATTCCCAGCTGGATCAGCTTTGGTATCAATACAGAGTCAGACGAACAGATCCTTTGGCAAACCCGCTTGACTTTTAAAAACTGCAAGAAGCGATAATTTATATTTTTAACTTTAGTTTTGTGTACTATGTTACCTATGCCTTGACAGTTCAGTCCATTAAGGTGCAAATAATTTTAAATGACTCTTTGATTGTGGATAGGTGAGATTGTTAATTCTGCGGATCTATGTAATGATTTTGTGTGTCAATATGCTTAACTGCACAATGCTATGGATGTTTATTCAGAAGTAAGTTCCACTATGTTCAATGGTGCATACTCTGGGAAACTGTGACTCAATAAAGTTATTAAATGCACATTTGAGTATAGATATTTTAAAAAAGATTTCAGTCATGTTGCATATTATGCATGTGTGAACATATTAGACTGGAGTTATACTTAGGGTAGATTTCAACACTTGTACTTTAAGTAAGATTAAGTGTGGATCAAACCTTTCTCTAGAAGTTTGCAAATACAATAGATATAGAATTTTCAACAAGTTCCATTTTTAATGCTTTTATCTAATAACAAATACATCATCTTTTCATGCTCAGTGCAATGATCCTGCCGTGATTTTGCAGTGTTAAATGGTGGAAATAGTAAAAATAAAACAAGTGGGTCGGCACTTAACATTGGCTGATATTTCCATTACTATGAAAATATTATCTTCTAATATAGAGAAAACATGCTTGCCATTTATATTTTGCAGTGTAAACATTATAAGGATGGATCAGTGAGCTTTCTGATGCTCTTATGCTGCAGCTGACTATTTTTTAAATATGTAACTTCAAACCTGAAAATATTATGGTGCATAAGAAGTCTGAAATTAACAGTCCAATTTAACCCTTTAAAGTAATACGTGATTTTTTTTAAAGAATATAGTTTGAAACCCTACAAATGTTTCCAAAATGACATTTATGCCCCGGCAGCGTGATCCCGGTGGGGTGCCATCATGCCACGCCTCTGCGGGCGGTGCGCCATAACCCTTGACGCATGCCATGCCACGCCCCCGTCTGCTCTCCGCCCGCCCCCCGGTGCCGGAGCATGAAGCTCTGCCACTGCCCCCATTTCCATTTAGTTGAGTTGGCTCTGCTCTATAAATGTCACTCTGCCTGCCGTTTGGTTTAGCTTGTAAAATTTCAAAAATTAATTTCAGATTTGACACATGGGTAATACGCTGTAGTTTTCCATTGTTGGAAAAGTGACCAAAGGTACCAGTAAGATTTCCTCCAATTCATCTTTTTGTCTCAGGGAATAATCCACCTAACTATACAACCCGTGGTTTTTTGGGGGGGGGACTCAGGGGTACACATACCCCTAAACATTTTGTGAATCTAAGTTTGACCTCATTGCCTCCCGCAGTTTTCATCAAATTCATGTTGGTAGTTAAGGACTGTACAGTAATACCTCGGGTTACGAATACGATCCGTTCCGGATCGCAGTTCGTAACCCGAAAAGTTTGTAACCCGAACGCGACCCGAAGCACCATTTTGCGCATGCGCAAGGCGCTATTTTGCGATTTTTGCACTTTGCGCATGCGCAGACCGCGCGCACCGCTTCTGCGCACACGCGCAGGGCGAAAACACTTCCGGGGTTGCGCAGTTCGTAACCCGAATTGTTCGCAAACTGAGGTGGTCGTAACCCAAGGTACGACTGTATACGGAATAGTTCTGTTGTTGTTGTTGTTGTTGTTGTTGTTGTTGTTGTTGTTGTTACTACTACTACTACTACTAGTACACTATTTAAGATGTTTAAACTGGCCTGCTTCACACCTCAAGCTAATCTATGCTTAATGTTTAATGGGGTGTATGGGGTGTTAGGGGAGGGGTATATGTCATTCTCCTTCTGGGGTAGTTTGTCCACCTTTGGTCCCCACCCTGCACCCTGCACTCAGATCTCAGCTGTGGCTCCTAGGAGCTTTCAGCGTGTGACAGTGGCCACACACTGGGAAATGGATTCGACTGGATGGCTAAACTAGGCGAGGGTAGTCGATGGGTCTCAAACCCTTGGGGAGTTAGGAGCTTCCCCTGCATGCAGACAGGCTCCAGTGGATTGAGCAGACAAGACCCAGAGTGGGTCCACTGGTCAAGATGGCAGTTTCTGCATGTGCTGTAGAGGGAAGTGAGGCGCAGATGGGACTCGTCAACCTGGGAAGGTAGCCCATCTAGGAGAAGGAAAACTCTGGCCCTAAACCTCTGCTATCTTGCAGGACATCTTCAGGATAAGAAAAGGCTAAGGAGTAAGCCCTACTCAAATTTGGAGTGGATTGCTAAAGTGGTTAGCTGATGTCTTGTACGCCTCTTTCTGGCAACTCCCTCAGCCAAGGTGGCACCAAATATATTTCACTGCTTTCTTTTGGACCCCATCAGCAAGGCCAAGGGGATGGGGATGCTATTTCCTGGCCAGCCCAGGACCTCCATGCACACTGCCCAGGCTTGCACCCTGGGGACGTCGCTTTGGTGCTGCTAATGCAGCAGTTTGACTTCACTGGAGGTGCACACCATTGTCTTTTGAGATGTCAGAAGGATGCCCACAACAATGTATAAGGGTATACACAGCCATTGTGTATTATCAATAGATGTTATCTTCTCTTTGTAGTATATGAATGGATTTTTAAATTAATTTTAGATCAGTCCAGCATATGGTTATACAAGTTTACAAGACCCAGTGGCCCGATTTTAAATTCATATGCTTTGAAGTAAATCCAACTGACTTTGATGGATCATATTTTGTAGTACATAAACCATTCCAGGCACAAGGATAGCCCCACGTACAGTAGTCTAATTGGGAGGTTATTGATGCATGGACCCCTACAGCAAGGCTACCCCTGTCTAGGAACAGTCATAGTTGTCACACCAGCCAGTTAGCAATGGGCACTCCAAGCCACTGAAGTCACCTGGGTCTCTAGTGATAGTGGAACACCACCGAACCATACACTTGCTCCTTTGGAAAGAGTGCAATGCCATACAGGGCAAGTATGCAACCCAATTCCTCTACCTGGGAAGCGCTGATTCATAGGGTGTGTCTGTATTGTCAATATTCAGTTGCAGTTGATTAGCCCTTATCTAGCCCATGATTACATCCAGGCACTGATCATGGATTAGATAAAGGCAGTGATTTTTTTCTGGGGGTACACAGGGGTACGCACACCCCTAAACATTTTGTGAATCTAAGTTTAGCCTCATTGAGGGACAGTATTTCAATATGAGTAGGAAAATGAGAGTACCCTTAAACATTTTTTAATAGAAAAAAAGCACTGGATAAAGGACAATGGTTGGAAAAAGGTACTTATTCCATTTCTTTAATGAAGTAAGTACATGCATTTGTGAGGGGGGGGAGGACAGGGAGCACAAACTTTATACATGTATTAGCAGCCAAACACTTAAAAATTTCCTTATCTGGAACCGTCTTTAGGGCTGGACAGCTAGAATTTAACATATATGTGTAAGGAATGACTGAATAAGAGAGCACCCACAAAGAATATTGTCACATGGGACCATTGTTTGAAGGTATGCACCTTCATCCTTGCATGTTAGCCAGTGCTGTGAAATATGGATGGGATCTGCACAAGAGTACTCAAGTCGCAGAAAAAACAAGTTGATTCAGAGGTGTCTTTGCTAGTTGGTTCAATGATGTGAACATCAGTTGCAAGGTTTTGAGATGTAGGTGGCACTGTTAACTATGGAATTTATAAAGTCAAATTCTCTCACACAGTAAAAGCAACTAGTGGATACTTACAAACACTGCTTTAGTGACACTATTCAGTGGGAAAAGTAGGCTAGATGGGTACTGTAAATGTACATCAACAGTCTGTTCAAAATGAGAGTAAGTGAAGGAGGTGTGCTGAACATTGTGTTTATGCATTTATGAACTTGATTTTTAAGGAAGCTTAAGCCAGGATTAATTTGTGATTAATGACAAAGAGTCCTCCCACACCAAGGATTTGGGAAGAGGGCTTCCAGATCAGAGGGTGGTGTTTCTATATAGATCTAAGCTTCAGTATCTACCTGAGAGTTATCTACCTGGGATTCTAGGTTCCCTCTGGCTCATTTTGTATAAACACAGATTCATGTCTCTGTACTTCTTTAACTTTCCACTGCCATCAACTCAGAATGCTTTCAAAACGTAGCAACATGAATTTCAGGCATAGGCATAAAATAGACAGGATGAAGATTGCTGGTTTATTAAAGGGATACCATGTACATAAGGGAATACTGATACACTGGGATCTTAAAAGGTGCTTGTTGACAGTTTCTGAAGACTCAAGAGACATTGTTGCTGACAGCAGCCTCTAAGTGGCTTTCATCTCAAGCCAAATTCCCTAAACCTCCATCCCACAACCCAGTCCTGCTACAGCAGACAATCTGTCTCTGTACCCCCAAAGCTAGGGTTGCCATAAATCTGGATTTTCCTGGTTATATCTGGAATACCGCAGTCGACAGTAGTGTCTGGACAGGAATGCAGAAAATGTCAGGGGAAACCCAGATGTATGGCAGCCTGTGTTGGCAGTGCAATTGTGTCTAAAAAGCTCAACAATTCTGGGCAAAACTGAAAAAAGCTCAACAAACGGTATTGATATCCATACCTCAATTATTTCCCTCAGCTATTCCTCACAACTTTCCCCCACCAGTCCCTCAGCCATCAAAATCCAAACTGCCTCCCTCTCACTGACAGTTAACTCCCAATTGACTGGAACATCCAACTAATCAGGGACAGGCCCAGAATTACAAAAGCCATCCTGGCTTCTGCTCTGATCCCAAAATGTCCTGGGAATATTTCCCCTGCTACCCATGCCACTGCCAAGCTTGGGGAGGAGGAGGAGCCTCTTTTTGGCCGCTGCTACCAGCCTCCTCCCTTGGGCAGCTCGTAGTGGCTGCTGGAAAGCAGGCAAGGAGGGGAGAGTGCTGCCACTGAGGCCCAGCCCCACATGATGTACCAGCTCTGAGGGGCAGGGAGAGGGCTGGGTTGTCCTGGGCTGGAAGAAAGGGGGAGCAGAACAGAGTACAAGGAGTCTTGATATTCTAAAAAATATATCATTGGTGTGTGTTTTTCTTTTTGTAAATCTACCAAAGGACAGTGGTGTGTGTGTGTGTGTGTGCGCGCGTGCTCACCCTTCTTCTGACAGGAAATCCTCTTCTGATAGGGGACAAAAAAAATGGAGGGGGATTGAGGAGGGTCAGTTGTGGGGGGGGGAGTGAGAAATGCCCCTATTTTCATCTGAGGAATGTTGGTGGGTATGAGACCACATAATGATTTATTATTATTTCAAATATAAATATATGTGCAGCATTTCTGCATACAAACGCTAGATGAAACTTTCTAACTCCTCTTCCTTGTGAGGATGTGGTTATACATAGGCATACTTTATATTTATTCTGGTCAGAAGTAAAGATGCAGCCTCTTTTCTTTAACTATATCTTTTCATAACCAGAATGATATTACAAATAGGGTACTGTTGTTTTTTACAAATTTGTGGCCAGACCTCAGTGTAACTGAAGCAATTATTTTTCCACTTAAGAATTAGTGAACATGTTTATAACACAGTTTTAAAAATGCTTTTTTGATTTTGCATCAACTTCCTGCAAGTTTGAAGTGCTTTAAATAACATGGAAATCGCCATCAGTGAAAAGCTAAGATAACCCAAATTATCCATTTTTGAAGGTTTTCCTCCCCACTTAGAATCTTATTCAGAGAATTCTTTATTTATTGTGCAATTATAATGTTGCTGTCATTGATTGAGCTGCTAAGTATTACTCTTGGATAGGGATCTTTAGATGTCAGTGCCAAGGGTCTTTATCTAATCAACTCTAAGTAACAGGATGTGTTTTCCTGGTAGTTTTATCTATTCATCTTGTGCTCCCTATCATTTCCCCCCCTAGGATGGAGTTGGCGTAGATGAGAAACTGTCTTTAAGACGGGTAGCTGTTGTTGAAGATTTCTTTGACATAATCTACTCCATGCATGTGGAAACGGGGCCCAATGGAGAACAAATCAGAAAACATGCAGGACAAAAAAGAACTTATAAAGCAGTAAGTAAACAACCTTACAAAACAAAAGCACTTGTGCAACTCTAATCTGTTATCAAGATTACCTTGCTAGAACTGTAATTTGTCTTTTACTCTTAGCAAACCATGTATTCCTAATAACATAGGTTTCTATTAAAACATTTTACAAAAGCTATACAGTAGATATGCTCTAATATCTCTGGCTACTTACCAATTTGTGTTGTTTGTGGACAAACACTGGTTCCCTCGGCCTGAAGTGAGATGAGCGCTGCAACCCAAAGTCACCTTCGACTGGACTTAGCCATCCAGGGGTCCTTTACCTACTTACCAATTTTAAGGGGAAATTATATAGGCTACATTATGTTATGTCCAAATAGTGAGTTACCTGACTTTGTTTCTGTGGTGGAAATTATGAGGACATACCAGGATCAAAGCAGAGTAAAAATCATTGGCTAAATATATTTCAGTATTGTTTCTTATATATTCTCATGTGTTCAGGAAGGCATTATATGTCATGTCTGTATAAGTGGTTGAGAAATAAATATATATGATGCTTATACAAACCTATGTGCTTACATCTAACTGATTCCTATGGGTTTTAAACTTTATTTTTATTGAAGTTTTTGAAACAAAAGTTATTTGTGGTAGCAGTTAACTAAGAATATATAAATAATATAGAGGAAAACAATATTAAGTTAAGATAATGGGGTTACATTTTCAGTGCATGGTTCTTTCATTTTCCAACTAGCAAAGGACCTGTTCAGAAGGTGTCCTGTGACCCTTTACTGAACTTCATTCCTGATGTTCTAGCTTTAATGGTTCAGCTTTCCTCATCCCAATAACAGTCTTTTTCTTGAACTCTCTTCTCCCTACCTACCTCACCCCCACACTCTGATGCCTCTGAATTATGCCTCTGAATTACATCACAATGGGGCTTTGTAGGCAAGGGTGAATAAAAAGGCTCTCCTTTGGCTGCTGTTGGCTTAAAAGCTGTCTAGAGTCTGACCAGCCTGAGGCCAAACAAGCTGACTGCTTAGGCAAAATACTAGGCTCTGAACATCAATCCTCCCCAATTCCCCATCATCAGCTGTCAAACAAACAAGGGAGAAACAGCAAACAGCAGCAGAACAATATGGCAGCAGTTGTGCTGGAGAGGAACAGGCAGGAATTAGTCAGAAGACCTGAATCCAGAAGAGCAGAGGGATACAGAGCCATGAAGCAAGGTAGAGAGTAGCCTTTTTTAATCTTACTGACCTGAACTGGAGCTCCCCAGTAATGATGTGCTGATCACCAGGTCTTGTGGAGACTTGTGGGTACATGGGACTTTTCAAGACCCAACGATCAGCTCATCAATGGTACTTGGGCATACCTGCCAAGTTCTGGCCTGAGAAATAAGGGACTGGACCGGAAGTAGCAGACCGGAAGTAGCGCTGCCGCCATTTTGGAACTGGGCGGAGCATGCTCAGAAGCGACTTTTGATAATGCTCTGCCCTGTTCAAAAATGGCCACCGCACCAGAAGTCACGCTGCAGCCATTTTGGAACTGGGCAAAGCAGCATCTGAGCATGCTCCGCCCAGTTCCAAAATGGCCACCGCGCCAGAATAAACCGGGGGAAAACAAAAAAAATCCGTTTTTTCGGCTGGGGGCATCTGGAAAAACGGGGGTTTCCCGGGGAATACGGGAGACTTGGCAGCTATGTACTTGGGAAGCCCCACGCACTTCACAAGACCTGATGATGATTGAGTGCATAAGCCCCAAACATGCTCATGTAATGCCACACCATGATTTGGTTTCAATTGTGAACAAGCTCAGCATGAATTCTAGTTCTCCTATAAGTGTCACAAGGGAAACAGAGCAGTTGTTCCACATTATGTTGTACACACCTTCCCGCCCATGGATACCAATCTAGGTGCTGGCCTTTAGTCTCGGCCCCTCAGTACCTTATGATGTGATTCTGTGCTTACAACTATTTTTGCAAAATAGGGAAACTACTTGGGAGAGGAATCTATAGGTCACAAGAGTACAGTCACTTCAAATATATTACTCCTGTAGGGCAGTTTGCAGTCAAACAGATGATTCATAGTGGATGCCACTTGTAACAGGTAAGTAGTTGTATGCCATCATTCCTAGCATCTAGCAATTTACCTGCTCTATTCAACAGCATAGCTTTTCTGTTTGTGCAGCCAAAGTATGAGTAACTTGCTTTCTTTTTCACAATACCATCAAAAGCACTTTTGTAAAAATTGTATTTGACAGGTTCAGAATTGTTTCATGTGAAAACCCAGTTCTTAAGAAAACAAAAAAAAAAACTTCAGTTTTGTGGATACGGTCTTTTGCATAATCCTTAAAGATTATGCCTCATTTAATATCAATTTACATGCTTTATTCTGGTTACCTGCTAATTGCAGATTTTGAAATCTACTAGTATTACTAGTAAACTAGTAAACCTACTAGTAAATCTACTAGTAAACCTAGACATGAAATGAAAAGATGCCTGCTTCTTAGGAGAAAAGCAATGACAAACCTAGACAGCATCTTAAAAAGCAGAGACATCACCTTGCCGACAAAGGTCCGTATAGTTAAAGCTATGGTTTTCCCAGTAGTGATGTATGGAAGTGAGAGCTGGACCATAAAGAAGGCTGATCGCCAAAGAATTGATGCTTTTGAATTAAGGTGCTGGAGGAGACTCTTGAGAGTCCCATGGACTGCAAGAAGAAAATCAGCCCTGAGTGCTCACTGGAAGGACAGATCCTGAAACTGAGACTCCAGTACTCTGGCCACTTCATGAGGAGAGAAGACTCCCTGGAAAAGACCCTGGTGTTGGGAAAGATTGAGGGCACAAGGAGAAGGGGACGGCAGAGGATGAGGTGGTTGGACAGTGTTCTCGAAGCTACCAACATGAGTCTGACCGAACAACATGAGTCTGACCAAACACCTTTTAATGACAGTTCTCTAAAGATTAGACAAAAAGAATTAGAAGGCTTAGCCATCCAAATGCATTTCCATGGGTCTTGCATGATTTCTGCCATAATATCATTTCCCCAATGCTGTAAATAAACCACTGTATATTTCAGCAATGAGTGAAGATTGTATACTGTATATGCTAAAAACCAAACATCTTGAGGGATGCATACCAGTATGAAGGGGTATAATCAGACTGGAGAGGATTTTGAAGACAGCAGTTAAAATGACATCGGAACTGAGAAGCATGGCACAAAAGAATAGAATAAAAAGAGTGCACATGCTTTAAACACACACTATAGAAGATAGACAAATACAAGTTTACTGAAAGCAGTGTGAGTGGTAGGACAATAAGCAATGGGTTCAAGTTGCAGCAGAGCAAATTTAAAGCAGCTATCAGGAGCTATTTGTCCAATTTTTATAATGGCTTGATAGTGGTTCAAGCTGCCCTGTGGAGCTATGGAATTTCTTTCCTCTTTTTTAGTTTTTTTGGTTGCTGAATCAAGTGAAAACATTTTCAACATGATTGTCCTTCATATGTACAACATACACACCTCTTTCAGAACACCATGAGAGATATAAACCCTCTTATTTTCTCCAGGTCAACAGTATTATAAATAAAATATTGTAGCAGCCTTGGTTATGGATAAGAAAAGGCTTAATTTGAAAGTATGTTAGTGGAGTCTACAATGCACCCAAATAAACCACTTGAAGCCAGTTGAGGACACAAAGGACATTGCTGTTCTTAGTACAGTTGTAAACTACAGAATGCATTCAGGGAAGCATCATGCTTTTCTTAGGAAAAGCACAACATGTCTTTATAGGCATCCACTTCCATGGCATGCTCCTGCAGTGGAATCCCTGTATGCTTAGAGAGGGCAGGAAGAGAGAGAGAGAGAGAGAGAGAGAGAGAGAGAGAGAGAGAGAGAGAGAGAGAGAGAGAGAGATGGATGCAGGCATGACCTTGTCTCTGCTCCCATTTTCCTCCCACCACTCTTATTTGGTGACTAGCACTGCTAGCAAGACTCAACAAGCACATCTTGTACAACTGTACCTGCTGTGTTGAGTGTGGGTGGAGAGTTGAGAAATGTCACTTCAATTCTTCTTGTTACGTATCCATTGCAGAATGATCCAGGGTTTGTTAAGTTGGTTGAAACAAAGCAGGTTATGGCCAGACAGCACTGAAGACATACTCAAATTCCATTGGCTGCCTCTGTAGCAAGCGAATATGCTGTGCTATGGAGAGAGTAGTTAGTGAAGGATAGCAAAACAGCCTCTCTTTGTACCATTCTCAGAGAATCAGGTGTAATTGTTCTGCTATGAAGGCAAATTTAATGTGCATTTGTGAAATGTGAGATTACATTTCAATGAATTGGACAAGTATCAATTCAGAGACTTAGTTCTATTGTTTCCCATGCAAGATTGCCATCCTACTTGTGTGGACTGAGAACCCAACAGGAATGTTCCATTAAAATAAATGAAGCATTCTCTCCCAAAATCCAGACTGTTAATGAATCCAAAGGTATGCTCCATTAATTTCGGTGCAGCCAAATTCTGAAAAGTGCAGCTAAAGAATGTATAAGGGTTCTAATTATTTTCCATCTCTATTTTAAATATTCATTCATTTAGTCTTCCTGGCAGCAGCTTGGCAGCATCTAGTGTGATTGTTACTTGCTGCAAAGTGTGGAACTGGCAGAGTGAATGGTTGCATGACTTCTACCTGCCTTCCTTCTGTCTGAGTGCCACAGCATCAGGATGGCAATTGCTTGCTTGATGGGTGGCAGGGGCAGGGGGGTTCTCTGCTGGAGTGGGGTCCAACCATGGTGGATGGGTGCCTACCTGGCTGCTAACTCCCCATTGCTATGTCAACAGCAGCTTCAAGAATGGTGAATGAGATTGTCAATGTTGCTGGGTGATAAGTGACAGTCTCCAGTTTTGAACAGTGGAATATATAAAGAGAGGTTTGTGTAACACTCTTATTTTATGAGAAAAAGCATTCCCTCCAACGGGGCATTGTAAGGTACTTAAAAAGACACTGCATGAGTTTGCATAATATTTGCATAGTTTAAATTATATGTCTAGATGAAAATTTAGGCTGGCTTTCAGAAAGGAAAAAAAGGATAGAGATGAGGGAGAAATTTGACTCAGTTAATACTTAAAGCCAAGCCTACTTAATTCATACTTTCTGGAACAATATGGAAACTGAAACATAGCCTTTCTTTGAAATTCACATTTCCCTGAATTTTGCAATGCAGTTTTCTGATCAACTAATGTGTACAAAAATGAATATTCTAGGGTAAAATGTATATGTTATGCATTTATATGTATGTGTTAGCTAAAACAGCACACAAAAATGCATTACATTGGGCAAAGAGCTTTGCAAAAATGTGTATATCAGAAAAAATGCATAAAACAAGTCTATTACAAGAAATTCACACTAAAATGCAGATTAATTTTCATGAGGATATTATTATTATTTATATTATTATTGACAAACAAATGTGGAAATGTGGAGAATCCTAGATTGGAAAAATGAGAAACCAAGAGAATCTGAAATTGACATATTTGCCCATCGCTAGTCAAGCCCTACTTTGAGCTATGGTGTCCCAACATGACTTTCTGGTTCTGGTACACTGTACGTTTATTGAGCCCTCCACCCGAAACACAATTGACAAGAACTGCTGCTTTTGAATATATTAAAAATAAAATAAAGGCCTCTGGGAAAATTAAGATGATGGGTGGGATTTCAGTGGCAGTATGTTGTGACAAGCTCAGTTATAATGTTTTTTAAAGAATCATTTTAACCAGGGGTCAGCAAACTTTTTCAGCAGGGGGCCAGTCCACTGTCCCTCAGACCTTGTGGGGGGCCGGACTATAATTTGAAAAAAAAAATGAACGAATACCTATGCCCCACAAATAACCCAGAGATGCATTTTAAATAAAAGGACACATTCTACTCATGTAAAAACATGCTGATTCCTGGACTGTCCGTGGGCCGGATTTAGAAGGCAATTGGGCCACATCCAGCCCCCGGGCCTTAGTTTGGGGACCCCTGATTTTAACTATACATTTTAAAAGGAGGGAAAGGGCCAGGAGTTCTGGGGCCTGGCACAAAAGATGCAGGCCTGGGGCCCACTAGGTCATCCTCTAACAATGCCCCTGCCCTCCAGTATTTCACAGGTGAAAATCTATGCATCCTGTTCATACTCTATTCTCATACCAAAGATCACTTTGCAAGCCCCATACCTTCCCCCATTACACACTGTTAAAATCTGTACTTCACCTGCTATATTCTTTATCAAACTGTCCATCTCATTGCTTTAAAAGCCATGGTGGTGAGGGTTCCCTTGGTTAAAGAGTCAACTTACTTTGAACTGATTCTGCAACCATGGATGCCTATATAACCGAACAACACCATCCACTCACAAGATGAAAGTATTTGAAGGCTTGGAAGAACCCCAAATTTTCTTTAGGAAAATCTTTAGGAAAACAAAACTCTTAAGTAGCCCCATGAGGAATGAGCACAAATAATGCTGTTTATTGGGGTGCAAAAATGGTAGGAAGGGAGAATGGATTGGCTTATGCTAGAAGAAGGCATGACTGGCTGTAATTCTGAACAGGAGTACTCCACATGCCAATATTCTTTTGAAGATCCACACATGGGCTATAAAACATAATTGCCTGGCATTATGCTGTTAAAAGTTCAAAATATGCTGTGTAAAATCACACTGTGCATTGCATGATGGCACCTTAGTGTTCATACAAATCCATTTAAATGAATGTGTGCTAGAGACTCCCACACAGGAGTTTTAACTTTAGAGACTTGTACGTGTGTGTGTGTGTGTGTGTGTGTGTGTTCTTGTTCTGAACCCTGAAGAATGCTATCACTGGCAAATCATTTCCCCAAGATCTGAACAAGGGGCCCTAGCAGATTGGTGTTTTATTGCAGGTATATTCTGCCACATGTTCTTGCCCCAATAATAGTGCATCAGTGGTGGACTTGTTCTGCTTTATTAGTTATTAACTTCCCCAGGTACACTACATTATTTCTCTCTGGGGGGCTATAGCACAGAAAGTGGGACAAAATTAAAGGGGGACATTTGGGCTATTAAAAGTTACAGGATTTCAGCAGAAAGTTACTGGATATGCAATAAATGAAAAAAGAAGCAGTGTGACCAACCCCAAAAACCTTTACAGGTGCAGACAGTATTGAAAGTATATGGCACCCCGACCCCATAGCATCGTGACCACAGATCACCACGAATGCTAACTAAAGAGGACGTCTGGAAGAGTCCAAGGTATCCCCAGTGGTTTTCTAAGGGTAACTTCCAGAAAGCCCCCTATTAAATTGAAATAATTCAGCCAAAACTGAAGGCTTTGTCAACAGCCAGTTTATAAACATATCCTTATTTGATAAACAGACAGATTAAATTGCTGTTGTTGTTTTTTTAAAAAAAATTGTGTAGCGCATGCAATTATAATATGGAAGACAGGAGTGCCTGGCATGCTCTGGTCCATGGGGTCACGAAGAGCCGGACACGACTAAACAACTAAACAACAACACTTTTTAAAGAAATACAATGATGAGTTCTGTTAAATCGTGTTCAATCAACTTTTATGATGCCTATATTTTGCTATTCATTTCAGATTTCAGAGACCTATGCCTTTCTACCAAGAGAAGCGGTGACACGATTTCTAATGAGCTGCTCAGAGTGCCAGAAAAGAATGCATTTAAACCCAGATGGAGCAGATCACAAAGGTAACTTTAGTGTCAAATAGTGGGATGTAAAGTAATTTTATTCATAATGCCCATTTATATTTCCTTGGTTTAAATGAAGACCCATAAAACATTGTACACTAGAACGGTTCAACAAGTCATATTGTCTCATTCACTTAAGTCACAATATAGTAGTCTTCTGCATTCTCTCAAAGGATTATGCGTAATACAATGTTCCTGCTAAAAAGGTAATTTTACCTGAGGTAAACATTCTCCCCCCCTCTTCCTCTTTGTGTGTCCACTTTTGTGTGTCCAAGGAGGAGATAGTGGCATGAATAGTCACAATGTTTTGGATTTATAAACTCAAAATATTTATCTAAAAAGATGCCTTCTGTTAGGGTAACATGATGGAGCAGCTTAAAATACCAAAGATAATAGGGACTACAGGAATCTGAGATGCCAGCAAATGAAGATTGTATCACCCCTAATGTAAAGGCTCTCATGAATGTTGCTCTCATGAATGTGCTCTCATGAATGTTGATGCCCTCGGCAGGGTGACGATCAGACTAATGTAGTTTCTTACTCATTTTTATTTGCTGCTGTTCATTTAACAGGGGGATTGTTCCATTAATTGTTTATGTGACTTCATGGATTTTTGTGTGTGTGAAGCAACTTGTGGGGTGGTGGTGGTGTGTGTGTGGAATGTCCAGGAAGGCAAGTTAGAAATTATTTTAATAAACAAATAAATAAAGGTAAAAATGAGGGCTCATTTAAAGTACCAAGGAGCCCTATACTGAATGTATATTTTGAGACAAAGCACAATACCCCCTTTGTAGTCCTCTATATAAATAAATTATTATTATTATTATTATTATTATTATTATTATGCACACACAAACCTATACATAGTACTAATGCCATTAGAATTCCAACTAAAGTAAATATTTTAGAGTAATGAGGCGATTCCTCCTCAGGAGAAATTTTGAGGGAAGCCCAAAGAAATTTGATAAATGAGTAAATTTTCTCAGAAGCCTTTTCTCGTCCTTGAATGACACAGGAAGCATTCCTTGCCCCTATCCATTCCATCCAGTCTTTCCCCTTGCTGGACTTATTCGCTAGCACAGTTAGAATGCTAGTTAAATCAGGCTATTCTATTATTCTGGCACATAATATGGTGACCTTGCAGATGCTAAAGATATCTGGATTGACTTGTAACTGGATGAAATAATGCCTGAAAACCTTGTGCTTTGAGTGTCATCATGGAAGAAAGGGGGAATATGAATATAATAAGTAAATGCTAAAATCCACCAAAACATTGTCACATAGGACTTTTGCAGAAGACCCAGTTCACACATCATGGCAGCTGTAAAGCAGGGTTCCTTGATGAAACACACCCAGAGTAGAAAGTACTATATACCATTTATTTGTAATTATTTTGTTTATAGAAAACTCCATAACCATAAAAGCATACATAATCTATGTTTATTCTTACAGATAATGGGAAGCCCCCAACTTTGGTTACCAGCATGATTGATTACAACATGCCAATCACAATGGCCTACATGAAGCACATGAAGCTACAGTTATTAAATTCTCAGCAAGATGAGGTAAATATCTAAGACTAATTCACAGTAACAGTAGTGGTGGACTACGCTCATCTACGGTTACCTTATTACATTAGCAATTTGTTTAGTCTACTATTAAGAGTAATTTTTAAAGCTACAACTTCATTTGCTGTAATGACACAGGAGGAATGGAAAACATTCACTTAATCATAGGTTTGAAATCATACCTTGCTATTTATAGTTTATGATTCTACATAGAGTATGTGACATATTCAATCTTGAGAGCTGATCATATGGGGTTTTCTATGGTTTTGTCTCCCCATGTTCAAATAATGAGAGAGAAGGGGAAAGGTAGTTGGGAAGGACATTCTTCTGGATTGTTCACTCCCTTCTTGGGCTTGACTTGATCTGCTTTTTCTTAACAATACTCAAGTATGGAAGAGCTATTTTGATGGCTCATGTTAATGTTTATTCTTCAAATATTTTAGATGGCATATATTCAAGAGTTCAATTTCAAGGCAGAAGTGGGAGGTCAGGAAGGCAATTGTGGCCCTTTAGGACTCTCCATCTGATCCTTGGGATTCTCATCATGTCATCTGAACATGGGGCTTAGCTGTCTCCAGACAAACCATGACCTCTAGCCAAGATTTGTACAACTTTGGCATTTCTGGGAGAGCTAAACCACAAGCCCACGTTCAGATGACCAACTAGCCATACCATGACTTAACTCAACCCAGTGCAGCAGCAGAACGAGAATAGATACAAAGCAGCTGTGACCTCCTCGCCAAGCATACATATTTGTTCATTCATCTAAGTCATGGTTTGGCTTAATATTATATGTATAGTGAAACTGTAAAAGCTATTGCTGGAGGCAGTACTGAAGCCTGGGAAGGGTATGAGAGAGCATGTGCATTTAGGAGTTATTATCAACCAAGTCCATCAGAAATTTCTGTAGATGTCTTAAGAACTAGCATGCTTAGGTCTTGAACCTAGTTTGTTCAGTTCACATGGTTTGTTAGTGTGTATGTTAGTGTGCATGTGTTTAAATGATCCCTGCCAAATAAAGCACTTTAGCGCAGCTTCAAAAGTGAGCCGCTACTTAAATTTACAGCAAAACCCTTGAGTCTGGCCTTATGCAAGTGGGATTTCAGAATATGCTTAAAGCTAAGCATGCTTAATAGCTTTTCTGAGTAGGGGTTTTCTGAGTGGGATAAGCAGAAGACATTTAACGAAGAGTTGATCTGGTTATCTGGGAGAATTAAAGGAAAACTGATTTAGTATTTTTGCCTTTTCTCTGATTTACATTAAACCATCTGACAATTTAGTAGAATAATTAGATGGATAGGGTCACTTGCAGCTTGGACAGGGTCTCAAAGGTCATGTAAGATATTTGCAGTTATTAAGATCATATTGAATTATGTAATGTTTTCTGTTCGGTTTCATGTTTGCAAGCTAGTTGATGAAAGGCTTAAGCTGAAATCCTGTACCTGCTTACCTAAGAATAAGTCCCATTGAACTTAGTAAGACCAGTTTCAGTGTAGATGTGTCTAGTATTGTGCTACATGTGATAGAAAGGCAAAGTAGACTGGCATCTTCTACCATAATCCCACCACCATTCCTTCTATTTAATATGTTCAGGCTTTGAGTGCCATTGCTTATGTAGTTAAAATGGCACCTTTCACAGACAACAGGGAGGTATCAGCAGCTTCCCAGGATGTGGGAGAAGTGCAGAAGTAAACAAAAATATCTGAAGTAAAAACTTGAATGGGGAGATCTCAAGAATAGCTACAAAATACTGATGGTCAGAAACCTAGGTGGATTGATCCACACTGACTTTGCACTGTCTTGGTCCCCACTCCTCTCCATCCTGGAATGCACCAGCAACTCAGCCAGAGGGAGGTCAGGTGAGCAGCACAGGGCCAACCATACTGGCTAACCCTGCTCTATTTCCTTCCCTTCCTACCAGTAGCAGACAATGTGATGCCCTCCAGGTGCTGGACTCTAGGTCTCATTTAGCACCCTGTTGGCGACCCCTAGGGCAGACCACTGTGGAGGAGTGCTGACTAACTGGACCAGTAAACAGGAACTGAATAATAATAACAAGACTCCATACTGCTACTGTTAGCTGCAGGTCCTATTTATCAAGTCTACTGGCTTTGCTCCTGCATCCTATCATCATGGAACACATTTAACAACTGAATACTGCTGGTGGAAGAGGGGAATTTCAGAAAAATGTGACTCTGAGTAGAATACAGTTGACTGGACATCAGTAGCCAGTAGCTGTTTTATGTAAGAGCTTCTGACCTTACTCACTGTCTAGCAGGAGCAATCTATGCGAAGAGAAAAAAAGTCAACTCTTTAATTAAAGAGTTTTTATTTAAAGGTTTGAAGGGGCCTCTGGTAAATTTTGCTCTGGTAGGTTGCCTCCAATATTAGTGGATCTCCAGATATGGGCTTACCTGAAAACAGCTACAAGCCGCTTCCCTCTGTGAGTATAGTAGTGGCCGATGTAGGTGTCTTTTTCCATGGATGGAGTGATTGGGGGTGGAGCATGGCCACACCATTTTGTGACCCTTTCTCCTTTTTTTGCTCTTTAGATGTGGCAGCCATTACACCAGCCCCCAAAATAGTCATTTTGTGTCATGCCATGCCCCAATAGCAGCCATTCCCCCCTCCCAAATGTGCACAATGGCCCAGAAGGCCTTTGTGCGTACAGAGCCTATTAACAGCTCAGTGTAAATTAGGCTAATCTTTAGGCATTTTGTCCCCTTTGCCAGGTTGCAAACATATGTAATGGTGTAAAATACTGCTACTGATGAATGAGTTGGGCTTGATTCAGAAAGGACATACTTAAAATGAATAAATTTGTCTTGGTTCAAATTGGACTCAAAATTGTACCTTTGAATTGGGGGGCTCTGGGTTTGGCATGCTCCCAATAGTGTTATTGGAGATTGACAAGGTCTTCAGACCCTGGAGGAATATAACAAGGACTGCAGGCCTCCACAAGCTCCTGATGAGTCCCAATCCACTACCTTCCTTTCTTCCCCACCCACCACAATTTACTTGGTAGATGCAACAAAGGTATACTCTTGTGACCTTGATTGCAGGAATAGCATTGTTGGCTCCATGATCCCTGGAGTAACACCTTCCTGGGGTGTCTGGGTCCCTAGTAAGGAGTCATTCGCTTAAAGAAACTTTGGCCTCCAGGAATCTTGTTGAACATGTTTTTGGACACCAGTTTTCTTGTGCCCAGAACATTTCCCCGTGCTGCTGCAGAGCCTAATAAAGGCAGCGGCAGCAGCAACCCTTCTCCTCACTGTTGATACTGCCACAAAATAGGTTTCAGTGGGAAAGGGAAGAGGACTGCAGCAATGGACAGGGCTGGTGCCAGGAGCCAAGCCTTTACTAATTATGAGCAGAGCCCAACTTTTTTAGAAGTTTAAGCTCAGCTCATAATTAGCTTGGAAGTTCTTAACAAGGGAAATCTGGACTCCAAACTTTGCCGTTATGAATTTGGGGTGGGATAAGCATCTTGATAACCACATTAATTTTGGAAAAAACGTATTTCACATGGGGAAGCAGAATTCCTCTTGGAATCTCTCATAAACTGAAAAAGTGCAACATGTCATTACGCAGTGCAAAGAGAGTTGTTCAGTACAGAGACACTAAACCTTTACACTGTCGTGTTTCATATTATGAAATGGGGGGGAGCTGTGGTGAGGGTACCTCAGCTATCTGGAACTGTTCTATTTTGATAATCAGTGATTATCAATCATAGTATCTCAGTTACTTATAGAAATTCTGCTTCTCTTCACTCAAATTCCCATGCCCTTCTCTGCAGTAGCTGTAATCCTGAGTCTATTTACACTCATCAATTGGATTTAAGCACATGTAACTGGGCACAACAGTCAGTTAATTACTTTTGTATAGATCTTTTAGTTAAATAACAAAGAATCAAAGCATTTTAGGTTGTCAGTTCTAGGCTGAACAAAACCAAGTAATTGCTTGGTAAACCCTAATCTATATGAACACTGTGCCCGAAAATTATCTTGACATTTGTTAATATGCTTGTAATACAGAATTTTATATTTTCAGGATGAAAGCTCTATAGAAAGTGATGAATTTGATCTGAGTGACTCCACCAGGATGTCTGCTGTGAACTCTGACCTCAGTTCAAATCTTGAAGAAAGAATTCAAAGTCCGCAGAATCTCCAGGGCCAGCAAGATGGTAAGCTTACTTTTCGGCAAATAAAGCTCAGTTTTGTTGATCAGTTCCTTTTTTCTTTTGTTCATTGTCAATGATGTGGGGTATAGGGTAGTAAACAAAGCCATTTCTGCTACTTATTCATTATGATGCTTCTGATCTGTGCACATTTATTGTGTCTGTAGACAACTTTAAGTACTGTTTTGTGTCTAAATGATTTACATGGCTCACTTTTGTGCCACTTCCCAAAGATGCAAAAATATTCAGCCTTATATATAACATATGTTATGAAGAGACAATGGCATCTCCAAATGTGCACGCCTTTAGTTTCTTTCATAAAAGTAAACTGCCATTTATTTTTATGGGGAAATATGAAGTACTCACATGGAGACATTGCAGTACATGGAGGCAAAACAACCATACATAGAGGCACTAAATGTACATCAAGGAATCTGTGGTTTTCCAGATGTTGTTGAACTATAACACCTGTCAGCCCCAACTAGCATGGCCAATGATCAGGGGTGATGGGAGTGATGGTCCAACAAAATAATGAGGGCCACAGATTCCCATGAGTCTTCAAGGTTACTGAAAAATATACATCTCCCTTCTAAACACTAGCAAAAATTTTTAAAAAGCAGGACTTCATGAAAAAAAGCTTGTAGTAGCAGAGAAGTCAAACAGAGGACTTTCAGTCTTGCTTCTGACATAGAGTCTGCTTTAGTAGTGATGGTATCCACAATATACTTTATTAGTCTTTTTCGTGTAAAATTGAGGTTGGCATGGAGTGGATTAGGGTTCATTTTAAGTAAATGGAAGCAATTGTGGTTCCAAGTCTGTGATCTAAGGGAGATGAGTGTCCAATTGGAGGCAAGATCTTGTCCCCCCAGTACTAAAATATAGCAGTCCAGCGCCTGACTGCCATGCTGCTCTCGACTACATCTATTACCCTTTTGAACTTTATTTATCCTGCATCCTAGCAACATCCCCTATCAGAGATAGGCCAAGACCTGAGAACTACTGTATATGAATGAATGGGAAACTAGTATATGTGTGCCCCCTTCACCTGTAACACTGAATGTGTATGGAGGGAAACAAGTGAGGTCATTTGTGTTTCAGCTTCTCGGTAATGCAAAGAAAGCCCTACATGCAAACTGTTTTATGAATGTAGCATCCATGCAGAAATTCAGCTGAATACATGAAGGTTGGGAAGGATAACAGCATGTGCCACCCCACTCCCCAACTCAATGCACTTAATGCAGTGCATGGGAATGGCTATTATAAATGCAAGGATGCAGTGAAACCTTGTAATAAAGCCTAAGACTACTTCTCTAAGTATGAAGGTTTAAATTCTTTGCTGTTGTACAGAGAATAGCGTAACACAATTTGTTAAGACCAGTGTACAGATGCACTCCACTAAAATACTTCCTTCCATTTCCTAGTGTTCATTTAAAGCTGCCATCATTTTTTTTCAGTGTCATAGCTCTGTCAGTGCACCCTTCTATACTTCTGCCCCTCTAGGTGGCAGGCACACAATATGCCCACTTCAAGAATCTACTTAAATCTTTGACTATTCTCCCTTGTGGCTTCCTATCCTGCCCTAAACTAATTCATTCTGATAGAATTCTCTGTCACTTACTCACAAGCTGCATTCCAGCCTAGCAGCTGGGGCTCTGTTTCTCTTTTCTACCTTGGGGGAATTCCAGCTCACAATATTAGTGTGTTAGAGCCACTAGGGCTACCTGGAAGTAAAAGCTAAAAGCAGGTTCAGTAAAATTCCTTGTCTGAAAACAAAGTTCATTACTGTATTGTTTTTAAATGGAAAACAATTTAAATGGAAACAATTTAAATGGAAAACAATAGACTTGCCATGTAAGGGTTTTTTTTAAACAAAACAAAACAAAACACCTGTGCTTTGCGAGGACAATTCCCTATTCAAGGGTTCATTGCTGAAAATATAAGACTTTCTGAGAGGGTTAAGATTAAGAAGTGGGACCTAGCTGTGCTTGCAAGAATAAAAATTGTGCATCTCTTCCTAGTGATGTAGAGAGATTGTTTTTTGTTGACTCACCTGGTCTATGGCCTACTTCTGACTACTTGCTATGGCAGGCACAGCTTCTTAACTCCTCGGAACCCACAAAAGAGGTTGGGATGATTCTTAAATTCAGGGGATGGACAAAGGGCAGTAGCCCTGAGAATAACTAGAAGTAGAAAATTCAGTCAGAGGTTCCTATTGTTATCTGAATTTCAAAGAAAGCCATAAAATTGAAAAGTGATCATACTGGATTCCAGACCTTTCAGGAGAAATCCTAATGATATCAAAGTCACCAGTAGCATGAGACTGTGATGCACCTATGATTAGAACAGAATGGTAACATGAATCGCTCATTATAAAGAATCACTACTACCCCAAATCTAAACATACCTGTGTGCATGAAAATGCTATTACATGTATGAAAGCGTGTTTAAGGCTGGGTATATGCAGTTCCTAGATACCTAGTTTTAGGAAGTAATCCATTTGTAATAAACTAATGTGCCATATGAATTGTGATATAACAGTTTGATCAGCACAAAGCACCATTCTTACACAGCTTTGGGGGTTCTTATGCATCAGATAAAAACTCTTCTCCATTGAAATGAAGAAAACCTTCTCAAAACCTGAGATCTGCACAAGTGTTCTATACAAATTAGGTACATTTCAGATTTCCTATTATCTGCTGCAGTTGTATTTGTGACTGGTGGCGCTGTGGTTAAACCACTGAGCCTAGGGCTTGCTGATCAGAAGGTCGGCGGTTCGAATCCCTGTGACGGGGTGAGCTCCCGTTGCTTGGTCCCAGCTCCTGCCAACCTAGCAGTTCGAAAGCACATCAACATGCAAGTAGATAAATAGGAACCGCTACAGTGGGAAGGTAAACGGCGTTTCCATGTGCTGCTCTGGTTTGCCAGAAGCGGCTTTGTCATGCTGGCCACATGACCTGGAAGCTATACGCCGGCTCCCTCGGCCAATAATGCGAGATGAGCGCACAACCCCAGAGTCGGTCACGACTGGACCTAATGGTCAGGGGTCCCTTTACCTTTACCTTTAAGTAGTGCATGCACTAAAAATTGAACATGGGGGGAGGAATCTACCTAAATAACATGTCTTATGGTGACAACAAACTATGTTGTATGTCAGAATTTAAGATAGTTACTTAGGCTTTCTGCTGCTTCTGTTGCATTAAAATTTGCGGACCAGACAATCAAGTTTATGAAGTGCCTTGGCTAAAGTAAGCTGGCAGAATAATGTAGAGAACCTCCCTGCTTCTATTGTGCAGCACCAGCTCTGAAAATAAAAATACATTCTCTGCCTCCATGATTGTCAGTATGCCACCTTTCACAAGCACTGAATTCTTTTGTCCACAAAGAAAAAGAAATTGAACATTTACATCTGCATGTTTCAGAATAAGCCTTAGGGCTGAACTGAAAATTAATTGAAGTGTTATCTTTTTCATAGCAACATCACAAAAGTTTCTTCATACTGGGAGTAAATAATATCACTGTGTCGAAGAAAATTAATGCCTTTGTCACCTGTGAATAATTTAAGTGAAGCTGGCATATATCATTACTTCACTGACTTAAATTATATTCAGTTTCTTCAAAGAAATGAGTAGCGTCCATTGAGCTTTCTGAGGTGCAGTGTGAGTTTCACAAATTAATATCAACTGTAAAAGAAAACACTAAATAACTATCACCTACCAACACATTTGTAGCACATGTTGCAGACACTTTAACTATTTCTTTGTGGCTAATATAAGTGACAGTGGAATGATTGTTCAGCTGAAGACAGATAAAGTATTACTGATAAAGCAATAGATATTGAAGTCATCGGATAACCTGCAACATTTCTAGCTGGTGACAAAACACTAAGGATTGTCTGTAAGGAAGAGTGAATTGCTCTTTGAATCAGGTCAGTTGCCATAGCAGGAATAGATGCTTGTCCTTAGAGATAAGTAGGACTCCTGAGATGCAGTTTGCTATCCTCTGGCTTATAGTATATAGAAATTTCACTCCAACCTCAACAGAAAAGCTTATAGTATAAAGGAGATCTGCTGATACTTCCTTTCTTTTGAGGTTCCCAAATTCTTACACTGTGCTCACACATGTTCCTTCTTACATTTCTTCCCTTTTTACTTTTATGTCATTATTTCAAATTATTATTTAGTGAATTTAAATCCTGCCCTTTCTTCTGAAAGAGCCAAGGGTTGCATTCCCCAGCTCTTCCAAGTTTGCAAGGATGGTACTTTCAAGGCCAATAATAAGTAAGTTACAAACAAGTACTTTGACCTTAGCTGCCAAGTATCCCGTTTTTCGCGGGAAACCCCCGGATTTTAATCCGTTTCCTGCTGTTCTCCCGAATAGAGAAAAATCCCGGAAATCCCCCGGATTTCCTACCTGCCAGGGAGCCTCCATTTTGGGTGCCGCTCTTCCCATGTGTGGGCACTGGAAATTGGGCAGAGCGGCACCGAAAGTCGCTTCTACGCATGTCCGGCGGCCGTCACCAAGATGGCCATCGAGCATGCATAGAAGCGACTTTCGGTGCCGCTCTGCCCAATTTCCAGTGCCCACACATGGGAAGAGCGGCCCCGGAAGTTGCTTCTACGCAACTTCCAGTGCCGCGCCACTGCTGATCCTGCATTTTTCAGCGGGAGACTTGGCAGGTATGACTTTGACTGCCACTTGAAACGGCAAGTTGAAGTTCCTATTCACAAGAAAAATGTCCCTTGCAATCTCTAAACATAAAGTATAAGAAGCATTGCTTGGATGTTTTCACCTCTTTAACAAAGTACTGACTTCCCTAGAACAAAATCAGAAGTGGATCCCTCATCAGGGATACTGCATAAGCAGACTGGTAGAGTCAACCAAACAGGCAGCACCAGTTCGTTCTAGTATATCCTGGAACATATCCTAAGAGAAACAGACAGCAGAGTCAGATACTCTGGATAGGGATTTAATTCAGCCTGCGCCTAGCCTGTGGTGGGAAGTGAATTGCCAAAATGGGTATTGTGATAGATGGCATTATGTGACACCGCTCAGATATTCAGTTATCATGTTAATTTCAAACATTTTCATTTGTCTACACATTATCTTGCCTAGATCTGGAAATTTCTGTTCCTGGGCAGGCTTTGGTGCCCTTACTGTTACAGCTCCCTAGTTGCTAGTCTCTTATATTCTGCTCAGAGGTTATACAGCCAAGTGTACATAGCCTTGGGGCTCAGGGAACCTGCCCATTCACTCTCCATACAATCAGTATATGTGGGGGGGAATCAGATAGATAGAAATGCATGTGTCAAGATCCTAGTAGCTAATGAGTTTGGGACAAAAACTGAAGAGACCTGAGATCAAAGGTCTAGTTGATCATGAAGCTTGCGGACAGACCACTGAGAATTCACTTTCAGTCTAGCCTGCCCCACAGAGATTTTGTGATGCTGCAGTTGGCATGGAGAGCACTGCCCTTCCCTGCTGAGCTTCTTGAAGAAATGGCGGTGTTAAAGTACAATAAAATAAATAAATGTAGGGTAATTTTTAAGATGATCTTCTTGATATACCAATACCTAGATTGGCTGCTGCTCCAAGCAGTTTGAAAAGTCATTAAAAAAAATAAAACATACACAGAAAAAGCTAATAATCATACACTTTCTAAATGCACATGCTTGTTGATCCCTTTTCCAATTGGTTTGGGGAGTTTTTGGTGGGGAGGAGGGAGGTATGCTTGTTTATGTTTTCCTTTCCTCTGTAATTTGCTTTCAGTAAATGAAAATATTATTAGACATGAATTATGTATTTAGCAAATGCAATGCTGAGTTGTGACTGGTCCACCGTGATGAGGGAACAATCACATTTTCCACACAGCTATCCCAGATGCACAACTGTCACTTTCTATTACTCCTGCCCTGAACAATTGAATGTGGCTTATCATGACAATAATTGCTTCAAAATTGTTTGTCATGTTTGACTTGTTAGCAACAATCTACCAACGGTTGGTTACAATCAACTTCTTCGTTATTACTGCATAATTACATAAGTGAATATTTTAACCAACAATACCCCAGAATGTAAACAACAAAGAAATATTTTTGACACTTCAGTGCAATCACTTTCCTCTTTTTACATTGTTGTTGTTGTTGTTGTTTAGTCATTTAGTCGTGTCCGACTCTTCGTGACCCCTTGGACCAGAGCATGCCAGGGACTCCAGTATTCCACTGCCTCCCGCAGTTTGGTCAAACTCATGTTGGTAGCTTCAAGAACACTGTCCAACCATCTCGTCCTCTGCCGTGCCCTTCTCCTTGTGCCCTCAATCTTTCCTAACATCAGGGTCTTTTTCAGGGAGTCTTATCTTCTCATGAGGTGGCCAAAGTATTGGAGCCTCAGCTTCACGATCTGTCCTTCCAGTGAGCACTCAGGGCTGATTTACTTCAGAATGGATAGGTTTTATCTTCTTGCAGTCCATGGGACTCTGAAGAGTCTCCGCCAGCACCATAATTAAAAAACATCAATTCTTCAGCAATCAGCCTTCATTATGGTCATGCTCTCACTTCCATACATCACTACTGGGAAAACTATAGCTTTAACTATACGGACCTTTGTTGGCAAGGTGATGTCTCTGCTTTTTAAGATGCTGTCTAGGTTTGTCGTTGCTTTTCTCCCAAGAAGCAGGAGTCTTTTAATTTCGTGACTGCTGTCACCATCTGCAGTGATCATGGAACCCAAGAAAGTAAAATCTCTCACTGCCTCCATTTCTTCCCCTTCTATTTTCCAGGAGGTGATGGGACCAGTGGCCATGATCTTGGTTTTTTTGATGTTGAGCTTCAGACCATATTTTGCGCTCTCCTCTTTCACCCTCATTAAAAGGTTCTTTATTCCTCCTCTCTCTCTGCCATCAAGGTTGTGTCATCAGCATATCTGAGGTTGTTGATATTTCTTCCGGCAATCTTAATTTCGGCTTGGGATTCATCCAGTCCAGCCTTTCGTATGATGAATTCTGCATATAAGTTAAATAAGCAGGGAGACAATATACAGCCTTGTCGTACTCCTTTCCCAATTTTGAACCAATCAGATATTCCATATCCAGTTCTGTAGCTTCTTGCCCCACATAGAGATTTCTCAGGAGACAGATGAGGTGATCAGGCACTCCCATTTCTTTAAGAACTTGCCATAGTCACAATCAAATGCTTTTGCGTAGTCAATGAAGCAGAAGTAGATGTTTTTCTGGAACTCTCTAGCTTTCTCCATAAACCAGCACAAGTTTGCGATTTGGTCTCTGGTTCCTCAGCTTGCACTTCTGGGAGTTCTCGGTCCACATGCTGCTTAAGCCTGCCTTGTAGAATTTTAAGCATAACCTTGCTAGTGTGTGAAATGAGTGCAATTGTGCGGTAGTTGGAGCATTCTTTGGCACTGCCTTTCTTTTGGATTGGGATGTAGACTGATCTTCTCCAATCCTCTGGCTACTGCTGAGTTTTCCAAGCTTCCTGGCATATTGAGTGTAGCACCTTAACAGCATCATCTTTTAAAATTTTAAATAAATTTTAAATAGCTGGAATATCATCACTTCCACTGCCCTTGTTAGCCAGGCTTAAATGAGTGACTTTATCCCTATGTCCAGACCTAATAGTAAAGGAAAAGGTAAAGGGACCCCTGACTATTAGGTTGCGGCGCTCATCTCGCGTTATTGGCCGAGGGAGCCGGCGTACAGCTTCCAGGTCATGTGGCCAGCATGACAAAGTTGCTTGTGGCGAACCAGAGCAGCACACGGAAACACTGTTTACCTTCCTGCTGTAGTGGTACCTATTTATCTACTTGTACTTTGACGTGCTTTCGAACTGCTAGGTTGGCAGGAGCTGGGACCGAGCAATGGGAGCTCACCCCGTCACGGGGATTCGAACCTCCGACCTTCTGATCAGCAAGCCCTAGGCTCTGTGGTTTAACCCACAGTGCCACCTGTGTCCCTAATATTGTGTAATACACAATAGTGTGTATTACTAAAGCTAGAAAATTGCAGCAAAAAGAAGGATTTGTGTTCATACTCTCATCAATTTCATTCACTGCAGATCCAGAACCAGCAGTTGGTGAGCCAAGGGCTCCAGGAGCTTGGAAGGCTCCTTCACTAGTCTAACTCCTTTTGTGGCTGCAACCTGTTAAACACATGCAGACACAGAGGGCTGAAGACTGGGGAGGGGAGAAATTTAAGGCAATGGAATTACCTAATATTTAGAGACCCTCTACCTTTGAAGAAAAAATAGCAGGCAGTCACAGTGATCCACCACCACCAAGCCAAAAAACTTGTCACAATTCTCTGCTGAATATAGTATATATATATATATATATATATATATATATAGAGAGAGAGAGAGAGAGAGAGAGAGAGAGAGAGAGAGAGAGAGAGAGAGAGAATATAGTATAGTATAATAAAATGATGTTGGTGGGTGAGGATCCCAGCTCCTTTGATGACCACACAATTGTTCTGGTACCAGAGATACTCTGTAACATATTCAAGCAAGACCCCAGCCCCCAGTCTCCAATGCAACACAGAAGACAATTGCTAGGGCTGGTTAGATGTCCTCATGCCACCCCATTCTGTCCATCTCAGATAGATGAGAAATCTACTTGTCAGAGCATTTCGGCTTTGAAACCCCAACGACCTCAGTGGGTGGACTGGTGGTAGAAAGCAAAAAAGATATCACATACTGTTGTATAATATTAATATTAATAGTACAGATAACAACAATACATATATAAGAGAACTACAATACAGTGGTACCCCACAAGACGAATGCCTCATGCAACGAAAAACTCTCAAGATGAAAGCGTTTTGCGTTGCGCGAGGCGACTCGCAAGACAAAGTTTCCTATGACCGCGCTTCGCAAGACAAATAGGAACGCATTAACTAAATGGGTAGACCGTAAACCAGGAAAATGGTAAACCATGCTTGACAAGATGAATTTTTTGCTATACAAAGCAAATTGCAGAACGAATTATTTTCAACTTGCAAGGTACCACTGTATCTTGTAATCAATTTTAGGCACTTATCAACATCTGTTTTCATGAAAATTGGGGAATAACCTATACATTTAAATGACAGCATTTTTTTAAAAAAAATGTTAAAAAGTAGGAACTTTTCACATAGATATTTACCAAGCAAGACCTAAATATTTACAAGTAACCAAAATAGATTTCAAATTACCTAATCATACCACAACTTTTTAACACCCCTCAAATCAGGATTTTTAAAGATGGAAAATTCAACACGCCATAGCTGCCAAGTTATCCCTTTTTAAAGGGATTTTCCCTTATGCTGAATAGGCTTCCTCGCGAGAAAAGCGAAAACTTGGCAGCTATGCAACACGCCCTAATGCAGGAGCCCTAAGCTGTTTAATGCAAACAAGGACGCTACAGGGAAAACAAAAAGCTTCAGCAGCTTTAAAAACAAAACAATGCAAATGGCACTGAAGGATCATAAATGTTTGCTAAAATGAGTATTTTGTGAAGAACTTGCTGGACTCTTGAATGTGCTACTTTTGAGGTGAACATTGAAATTAGAGGATATTCTGCATAATGCTACAGGAATGTCAGGAGGTAATAAGCTGTGATCTCACTGGCTATCCATGAAACATCTAAATGTACATCTTGCTGATGCAATATTTTCACGGTATAAAAAATATATCAGCTGTGGTGTCTTTTATCTTGCATGGAACAGCTTGTACAAACTTGCCTGTGTTCTACAGAGGAGTTCACTGATGTTGTGCACATGTTCCTGCAGGGACCTTTCCTGGTGCTTAGTGTCTCCCATCCCTTTCTCCCTTCCCCTGCTGAAATTAAGCTTGAAAGAAGTGCTCTATTTTAGCCAATAGAATATGTTGTGATGTGTATTTCATTGTGGTGTGTGTGTTCATGATAGTTCCTCTGGTTTGCAAATGAGAACATCATCGGAGGTCTCATACCTAGGATGAAATCATGTTTGCCTCCACAGAAAAGAGCAACAGAACACTGAAATCAAGGGTGTGATTGACATGGGTGCAAGAATCTCCTTCATGGAGAACCACACACAACATTCAGGGACACTAGCCACCCTCTTCAGAACTGACTCAAAGTCACCTACTGAAAGTGACTGGCAGTAGAATCTACAAAATGCAATAGCAAGTAGTTTAGATAGCTTTTTAGAAATAGATAACCCATCTATAATCATGACATAGATTTTTAAAAACAAATTATGACATCAAAATGGATCTAGTAAATAGTTCAGTGCTACATTCCAAAGAATTTTCTGTCTTGACTATGGATTCTATAACAGGAATGCTGGTGCAGCTTTATCTACCACACTGGAGACAATGCTATAATAGCATTATTAGAAACGACAGGTCATTTTTTATATATATAAAAAATTGAACTCTCTTGTGTTATATTTCCACTGTGCAAACTTGAAGGGTATGACCCAAACTGACAGGCTGCATGTTGACCACTGATCTATGCAATCCACAATCATTACATTTCAAATCTGTCTAAATTGAAAGTGAGAAAATAAGTTGACTGCACTTGTCTTGAGTAGGAAGAGGCTTCTGTAGGTTGTTTCCATGGAGCTATCTGCTTCTTGTTTTCATCTCTGTATGAAGGACTGTTACTCACCTGCCATTTTCTACCGTAGAAACCCAGGGAAAAACAAACAAATGCACAGCATTCAGAACAGATGTGAGGCATGTGCATTTTGAAAGCTCCGAGGGATAGTTGTGTTTAATGATATCACAGGGAAATAGGTATACTTTACTTTTCTCAGATATACTAATGTTTATATAAAATTATGGAACAGGACAATCACTTGCAAAACAACTGGGAAACATGACCCCTGATCCACCTACCAGCCCAGCCAGTTCTTGCTAATGTCAGCTTGGGCAGTTGCTTGGAGAATCAAAGCCTAAAGCCTTTCACCCCTCATCCCAGACAGCTTGATTTAATTCTCCACTCCAGAAGGCTGAAAAATTGAGGGTATCATTTCACCAAATATTCTCCATTAGTCTATGTGGGAGCAGAAATTCTTCAATTGGGGAAGCGCAGCACAACAACAATGACACAGCTTCTTTCCTTTAGCAGCCTGACCACCATTTTGCACCCCTCACAATGCCCAAGGCCTTGCATTATTAAGAGGCATTGTGTATTAGAGGCAGAGACTATTCAAATAATAGCCCCCCCCCCAAAAAAATTGTCCTCCATTTCAGGAAGGGGCAAAAAAAATATTCGCACTCCAGAAAAATCTCTTTTGAGAAATTTTGGGTTAGTTCTGAATTCTCATTTTGGTAATGTTCTAGACCAGGCATCCCCAAACTGCGGCCCTCCAGATGTTTTGGCCAACAGCTCCCATGATCCCTAGCTAACAGGACCAGTGGTTGGGGAAGATGGGAATTTTAGTCCAAAACATCTGGAGAGCCAAAGTTTGGGGGTGCCTGTTCTAGACATTTGGTTCTTAGGAAATGACTTCGTGACTACTAATGATAGTGTAAAGCTATTTCAAAAGAGATACATCATTGTGAGTAATTATTGAAATGATCTTTCGATATGATATTTCTGAATGAGTTCCTCCTTTTCTTTGTAAACTTAGCAGCCTTTCCTACATAAAATAGTAAAAAGATAGAAATCAACATTTATATTAATAGCCACTAGAGGTCTGCTGATTTCAAAACTTAGGCAATGTGAATTTATTTCTGCAAAGTGAACTCTGTCTAAAGTATTTTCATACATATCCCCCCCCCGCATTACTCATAATCAGAGCTGTTAACAAGGATTTGTGTTTTCTTGATAAGTTGACTAATTTAAGGTGTAGACTTTTGTTTCAACTTTTGCTTCTCTGTGAATTGGAACGTATGGGTGCTTTCCCTTTCTCACACTGATGTTTGTGGCAATGCTTATATTCCATCACTAGGTGCCATTATAATGCTATTTGATTTGGTTCAAAATTTGCCTCCTCAAACACAAGCCCTGTGCAGACATTATGATGAATGTGTGTGTAGCCGGGGGTGGAAGAGATAGCACAGACTGTTTCTGCTTAAGACATTCACACATACAGTTTAATGTCTGCCTACAACCTACATGTGTACAAGTATACAACCATAGGACTCTTTTCAAACAGACACACCATTCTGTGTTTTCAAAATTCCTGATCATGTGGATATAACCCTGTTTGCAAAGAAGTGTATGAGAGATAATTCTGAAGGCTGGGTACTCCAGCTTGCATTTTCAGGACTTGTAAAGTTCATTTCTTCTTTGAGACAGCTTTTACATGCCCCTGAAGTGTTCCTGAAGTTATTATACCAGCATCTCTACTTTTTTGCAAATGTTAGAATGAACCTGTAAAGAGATCTGACAGGCTGCTACAATAGGCACACTTCATAGGCTAGATACACTAGATACACTTTGTGCTTGTGCTTTATGTGCACATAAAAGGTAGCGGTAAAAGACCCGTGACAGTTAAGTCCAGTCACGAACAACTCTGGGGTTGCGGCGCTCATCTCGTTTTACTGGCCGAGGGAGCCAGTGTTTGTCCACAGACAGTTTTTCTGGGTCATGTGGCCAGCATGACTAAGCCGCTTCTGGCAAACCAGAGCAGTGCACAGAAACACTGTTTACCTTCCCGCTGCAGCGGTACCTATTCATCTACTTGCAGTTTGACGTGCTTTCGAACTGCTAGCTTGGCAGGAGCTGGGACTGAACAACAGGAGCTCACCCCATCGCGGGGATTCGAACCGCCAACCTTCCGATCGGCAAGCCCTAGGCTCAGTGGTTTACACCACAGCGCCACCCGCGTCCCCTTATGTGCATATACCTGCAGCAAAAAATTAATGCCCAGTGTAATTATCTACATTTCCTTGATTTGTAGGTTTTGAGGCAGCCCTCACTCTTATATAATTGAGAAACACAGGGAGAGGAAGGGAGAGGGAGATAGAGAAGGGGGGTGTCAGCTCTATCATTAGACAAAATGAGGTGACCACCATAGGTGGCAGGTGCTAAGGGGCAGCTGTGGCAGTATTCTGACTGTTCCTCCTATGTCCATTTCCTCCTACAGTCGTACATTACCGTAGTTGCCAAACGCCTTGGAAGTGAGTGTTCCAGTTTTCGAACGATTTTTTGAAACTGAACGTCCAGTGCGGCTTCTGTGGCTTCCGATTGGCTGCAGGACACTCCTGCAGCTAATCAGAAGCCATGCCTTGGTTTTCAAATGGTTTTCAAATGGTTCCAGGAGTCAAATGGATATGCCTTATATGTTATGGTAAAGGGTCAGTAAGGAATCTAAACAACAACAACTGTCAGCCCAGAAACATTCTATACCTGTAAAGGGGCACCATTATGTCCTTAGTCCCAAATGTCTTCCATTTGCCTCAGGGTCAACAAATGGAGCATAAATACAATGCCCTCCTGTAAACTCAAGAAGAAAGCCAATGGTCCTGGATTAGGGCTATAAAAGAAGTGACAATTTATCACACTTTGCTGTAATACTGAGTATTGGCCATAGCCTATTAACATAATTTCATTTAAAACATTTCCCCACCACTATGATAGCCTAATAACATGTTTGTAGAACTATTCCAACTTGATTGAGTACCCCACATTATATTGCTCCTATTATGCTAAAGGATGGCAAGGTTAAGACGGTATGATTACTGTCCTCCAGGACGTTAATGAAGAGAGGGAATATTTCCACTCAAGAGCCAATTTCAGAGAGTGATATATTACCTAAATGTATTTTCATGTAGATTCTTGAGAACACCAGCTATTACACTATTATATACTTTTACTATACCATTAAATAGCAATTTTCATGTAAAGTTTTGGACAAGTTTGATGTAAAACTTTGGATAATTGATATCATATTTTCTGTAAATCAAAATTGCACTAATTTCCTCACTTTTAGTTCCGCTTGAGGTGCCATTCAGCTTTCATATAACAATTTTCTATATCTGAAGCAAAGGCTAGAAAGAACACATCCACTGATGTTACTTTATAAAACATAGTGAAAGTGAGCTATATCCAGATAGATGTAGCTACGTCTTTTTCTATTATATTTGTGAAAACAGCACCACACCTGACTTCTATAATTTCAACTATTCATTGCTTTCAACTTACTTTATAAAACCCATAGCAGAATACCTGGCTGAAGGATTCAGCTTAATGCAGAACTGACCCTGGCTAGTAGTCCATCTTTGCCCATGATTTTTTTGCCCCGTGAGGGGATAATGCTACAAAAATAAAAACGTTCTTGCTGTTCACTCACATGGCCTGTAGCAACCCCGGGGACTCTTAGGATTGGCTCTTAAAGAGTCTGTACACATTTTCCTTCTACTGTATAGATATTATACTGAAGTAAAAATTCAAAGGAGTTGAGGGCATACTGTGTTGTTGTTCAGTTGTAAGCAGAAGTGGGCAGCCTGTGTTTTTCCACATTATGTTGTTCTCCAGCTCCCATCAGTTCTAGCCAACATGGCCAGTGGTCAGGAATGATTTTCATACAGTTTTTTTAAAAAACTGCCAACTCATACTGTCTTTCATTATTCCAGTATTACTATTGCCTCAAATCCTTATTTTAATATACTTACACTCAAGGACAGGTGATTGGCAGGTGCATTTGCTAAATTCTGCTTATTATGCCTTCTAACACCACACATTATTATTATTTTTACATAGCCAGGTGTTCAGAAACCTGCTGTGTTATTCCAAGGCCTGCACTTTTTCCTCACTTAAATTTTTCACCATCTTTCTTCCCATTTTCCTGTTCACTCAGTGGGAAAGTCTCTGAAGTATTCTCATGCTGGCTAGGCAATTTACTGCAAAGTTTCAGATAGGATACAAAATTGAAGCTCTCAGCAAATGTTTCCTCCTGTTCCAGGTAGCTACATTCTGAGGATTTGCTGAGCTAGGATTAATAGTTGCCTCCATCTTGCCAATATTCTTTCTGGGTATTTAATCATTTGTAAAAACAAAAGCAACTTTTGGATTTATATTAATTATACAGTATCGTATCGGGACAAATAATCTAATCCAATGGATAGTGTTAGTTAGGAGATTCACTCAAGTGATTTGATTCACTCAAGTGATTTCATCTTCTCTCAAGTTGAATAAAACCATCTATTTCCCCCAGCTATCTACAGTCAAGCTTGAAATGTCAAGCATTAGACAAATAGGGAAACCAAATGCAGGCTCTGGCATCTTTCTCAGGACTTTAAGTCTCTCTCTTTTCAGCTCTCTGTCATAAATTTTTCACCCCACACTATCAAGGAAGAGTTATTTTTGTTTGAATTGTCCCTGGCCTTTCCAAGCTGCTTATAAATGCAGCATTTGCATTAGAGACAGCCCTGTGGCATGGGATACCAGTAACAGAGGGACCCCAGTTTTCCAACTGCTCTGTCACAAGTTGCTGCATATAAACTAATTTGCTAATGGAGAATGGACTTTCACTGACAGCATTTCTGAAGTCCTTAACTGATCCACAACACATGGCCAGTAAACACAGCAGTAATACAATCTTCTGTTCATCAGTCATATATACAAACATATTGGCCACAGAAAACTAGCACCACTTCCTGGCAAATATTTATCAATGGATTCTTTGAGGGATAACTGCAGCCTCATTTTAAGGGGGAGATATGCAAATGAAAAATGCTATTTTCTTTGCACTTGTTTTCTGCCCAGCTTTTAATTTTACATTATCTTTCTTGAACACTAAATAATACATTCCACTATGAATTTGTTTTAGTGGACAATAGAAAGTAAAGTTACAGCTCAATCCTAAGCATGTATCCATCCTCAAAATACAGGTATAGTATTGCACAGTCACCACTGTAATTTTCAGTGGGATTTACTCACCCAATGGTCCGTCCAATGCATTTTGCTGCCTGAGGTAAATGATAAGATGTCCACCCCGTCCCCCACCCCACTCCAGTTGCAGAGCTGGCTAAATCATGAGTTGAACCTCACTTCAACAGTAGTAACAGGGTAGCAACCTCCACTGCATCTGAAGCAGCAGGCTAGTTTAAGGTGACCAGGATAGTTTGCAAAGTCTACCTAGGTCTGTCCTGCAAGCAGAGAGGCCACAGAAATTGCAGGCAATTTCCACCTGGCCTGGAATGGGGCCTTGACTCACTCCATCCACAAAAAGGTGAGGCTGCTAAGGAGACCAGATACCACCTTGCTGTGAGTCCTGGAGGACCTGCTCTCTGCCTTCCATCTGAAAGACAAATCAGAAACAGAGAAGTGAGTGGTCAGATATATAGAGTACAGCTTGATTACACAGGCAATCTGATAGGAAAAAGACATGCTATGAATTGATTTGGGTTTTTTAAAGGATTATTTCATTCCCTTTTTGTGAGAGGAAGGTGGAGAGATGTAGGTCAGCCTTGTTTGGGGGTAAATGAAGTAATAGTAACAAGAAATGCAAGGGAGTGGGTGGATTTCATTATTTTTACTTTCTTTTCCTTTGTATTTTCAGGACATCCAAACTTAATACTTAGACAGTGGAGACAGGTGGTGGGAGGGGAGGGGGAGGAGGAATATTCTGTTTAAAATGTTAGCGTTTGTCCTGAACCCATGAAATATAATAAAAAATTTCCTTCCAGTAGCACCTTAGAGACCAACTAAGTTTGCCATTGGTATGAGCTTTCGTGTGCATGCACACTTCTTCAGATACCACGACTACGTCAGACCAACACGGCTACCTACCTGTAACCATGAAATATAAATCAATATTTTGTTAGCCACCTTGAATATGGTATTTCAGAACAGTGGGGTAAAATATAGTACATCAAATAAACTAATAAATGGCCCTGTGTCTTTCCCTGTGCTGACAAGGGGGCTCGGCAATCTTGATGGGATTTGTTATCTGGAGCAGAATAATTCTTACCTGTTCCATAAGCTTTCTTTTTTTAAAAAAATAAATAAATTTTATTAATTTTTAGAAAAAGAAAACACATACAAAGTATACAACATAAACTCTGTCCCTTCATTTTCCCTCCACCCACAAGCCCACCTCTGCCACCAGTGAGACCCATGGGTATTGGGGAACAAAGGGGTCCATTTTAAGCTGGGTTTGACCTCCCCCCTCCTTCCTCCCCCCTCATCCCCACCCTGCCACTGAGAGGACAAAGGCGGAGGATCTCTGGGGATTGGCTTATCCCCCAGCTATTTCTTCACTGTACTGGAAAAAAGAAAAACAAGGAAAAAAGGAAGGAAAAAAAAGCAAAAATATAAAAAGGGGGGAAAAAAGGAAAGAAAAAAAAAGGAAAAAGGAAAAATATTAATGGCTTCCACGACTCTCCTCCTCCTGGATTTCCCAACCTCTTTACATAGTTATGGCGGGCTTTCTAATCCAATTCAGAATCTTATTCTTATAATATTAACACAATCCTCCTCCTTCTTCATGCTGTCCCCCTCTGAGCCCCCCCCCCTGCCACTGGGGTAGCCCGAGGAGTCCAGCAGTCAAAAGGTTCCATTTTTGTGTCTGGGTTTCCCTCCACCCTTCCCTCTCCCCTCAAGGCACCCCCTGCCACTGGGTACGAAGAGTAAGAAGGGGGAGACAGGCAGTTTTCCACCCAAACACCTCCTAATCACCAAAATTATTCAAAAACAAACTCTAAGCATATTTCCTCAGCCATTCTTTTTACTCCCTCCAGAAAGCTCTTAACCTTAAACTATAAAAATCTCTCCTTCCCCCCCTCCCAATGTCCCTCCTCCCAATTGGATCAGCATATCCTTTAACAGGCCAAGATTCCGACACCGTTGTTCATAAACCAAAAAAAGTACCTTAAACTAAAATTTTTACCCCACACCAATTCTTTCCCACATCCACTTCCAGACCTCTGCTCCTCCCTCTTTCTGCCTTTCCCTCCCTTCACTAACACCATTCAACATTTCAGTCTCTCTAGGATTTTCACTTCCATCAATCTTCTCTTCACTTTGCTTCTCCTTGTCGGCCTCATCTCTTTGTTCTGATCTTTGTTTTTCATCATCCAACACATATTTTTTATAGTCTGAATCAGTCTCCAAATTGTCCTCAAATTGTTGCTCCTCACACACAATCTCATAATCAAAATTGTCCTCTAAATCTTGCTCTTGCACCTCATTCTCCTTTTCTGTTGGATTGAAGCATTGCCTTTCCTTGTAGATATCTTCCCATGTTTGTAGATAGCCCAGCACAGCCTCCTGGAAAGCTCGAGAGAATTTTGTTTTCATAGTTCACTTGACCACAGGCAGACCAGAGATAAGGGCAGAAGGGTACTGGAAAATTCCTCTCTACCACGTTGTCGGCTCCATCTTGGCTGTTCTTATCCTTTGTCTTTAACCTCATCAGATTTCAAATTTACAGTCCACTTAAATCCTTTTAAAACCTTTTGAATCAATTTTTCCAATTCACAGAAATAAAAGCGTCTTTCTTAGTCCTTTAACAATTTGACAGCTTTTGACAGCTGTCAAAGCGTCCTCCCCCTTGTTGCTGCTGAACCTCAAGGGGCAACGACACCGGGGGCTGGGGAGGTTTGGAAAAGCCTTTCTTTCTCTCGGGTCCGCAATCTTGAAAGAAGTTTTCCCTTTTCGGCTTGGGAATATTTAATGCGCCTCCCGATTGTCCATTTGGAAGAGATCGGCTTCCGTTACTTTAGAATCTCTTCCTATCTTCAAATTTAAAATTTTTAAGATCCGAATGGAGATTTGACTTACTTTGAAGAAGTCTTTTATTTCCTTGGAAGAATCCGCCGCTTGCAGGCTGAGGACTTCACTTCAAGGAGGTAAGATGAAACCCAAAAATGGCTCCCGCGACTCCACTCCGCTGGCTCTCGATTGCTCTACTGAGCTCTCGGGCAGCAGAGGATTCGCGTCCGGAGCAAACAGCTGCGCACTATGTCACCGGGACTCTCTACCCGGTGTTTTTTCGGGGAGTCCGCTCGCTCTGCGGACTTCCCCCCCCCTCCACGAAGCCAGGGACTTCGGAGCACGAAGTCCCTGCGTCCAACTTCACCAGCGCGACGAATCGGAAGCCTCTGTTCCATAAGCTTTCTACAGACCTTGTTGTGCAGCATTATATCAAAATTAACTGACCTCATGGTCAATGAAGATAACTGATGCTTCCGTTTGCACATTCTCAGCAGTTTCATTGTTACATAACAACAACTCTTGTTGCCATAACAACAACCCAACTCACAATGTTCACCTTATATTGTCAATAAGACAGGGAGCAGCTTTCCCACTTTTGACTACAATAAAGCTCAGAAAAGTTGTTTCCATAAATCATGGATACTGGATCAGGGAATACCACAATAGGCCTTGCACTTGTATTATGAATGGATTCGCAGTGTTTTTCTCTTTGTTTGCCTTAAGTTCCAACAAGGTTTTCAACTGATAGCATCACCACAAATATTTCCATGCCACAAAAAACTACATGGCACTCTTGTCCTGTTTTTACCCCCTTCAAACTGCTGTACCGTTTAACATACAGGGGAAAGCAGGTGGTGTTTCTGCCAAACTATAACCTAATTATAACAGCAGGCCAAGAGGGAGTTCAGTATTTGTGTTGGTTGAGGCAGGGAGAAGAAAGGAGACCCTGTTGTGTGGAAAAGGACAGAGTAAACAATAAGGAGATATTAAGAGATTTGAGACTGCTGAGTCTTGAGGGAACAAGCAGAGGTCCTCAGAAATGCTGAGTAGTTGACAGATGACTCCTAAAAGGGCAATGCTCAGTGGAGGTCACCCTCAGTCTCCCCTGCTGCCTTCTGAAACGTTATCCTAGTTGTTGGCAGGGCAGGTGTGGAGAGATTCAGTAGTGAAAGAAACATCTTTAAGCCAGGTATATTGTTGGTGATACGGTCGAGGTTGCAAAATGGAAATCCCAGTACCTCCTGGTTGAATCTCTTAACCAGAAAGCCATTCGAAACTTCACTTCCCAGGTTCACTGGCATCAATAAACACCCTGCAGGGCAGCAGTGGCAGGGAGCACTGGCACTAGGGTGAGTCATTGTAGTACAAGTCAGGCCCAATTTTTGTGAGAGATGGGTTCAATTGTTTGCTTATTGTTTTCTGATGCACACAGCCCAATCAACATTTAACCATACTAGACTATGGGGACTTTATTGGGGATGTTTGCAGGTATTGAGACATTCCTTAATGGCACCCTAAATTGGTCACCTGAGATGGCCTCTTCAGTCTACTCTATAGAAGGCTCAGACCTCTGCTCAGTAATATTCCTTGTATTACATTCTCAAACACCAAGACAGGAAAAAATCTGGAACTTTATATCAGAACTTCCGGTTAGAAGCCTATGTGTAAAATAGTGCCTTGTGAGGGGAATCTATTTAGCAAATAAATTCCTCTATGCTTTTGGATTCTGGCTCATTGGTTCTAATTGCAGAATCATATGTTGGTTGAAGTTTTGGCCTATCTCCAATACTACAGAGCACAAGGGTAGAAAAATGCTTTTAAAAATTCCTCATGCTAATTAAATAAAAAAAACCAAATGCAGGTGCAATAGCTGTTTTGTGAATTATACTAATCTCTTTTAGACTTACTCTGGGAATACAATCAAAGGCATATTTTTTTTTAAAAAAAAATGTTGTGTATATGCCTAGTATGCAGGCATGCCAATTCTCAAATTAAGGCAAATCTATTTTTTTTAAATATATTTTTATTAATTTTCCAATTAAAACCAATTATATCACATTCGTTATTTCAAATTATACACATATATATCAATCAAACCGAATATTATGCCAAATCATCTAAAAAATTTTTTTTGGGTTCCCATGCTTCAAGAAATTGGGAATTCCTCGCAACTGTCCACTGCCGTCTTTTTTCTAAAGTTCAAATCGTCTCTCCAAGTTCATAATAATCCGAATCTTTCCCTTATAATCACATAGATGTTTTCCACTTTCAACCGATTGTTTCCCAGCTGCTGAGATAAATATCAAACAAGGTTTCACAAATGTTCTTTCTCCTGTGTGGGTTAATCAGTCCAGCCTCCCCATAAATCTTCTTGGTCTGGAGCTCCCTGTTGCGTCAACACGAAGCAGCGCCATCTTAAAAAAACTCAAAACACTTTCGTTTTCTCTCATATAAAATTTACAGCTTTTCCAGGCAGAAGACCCAAACATCAAACCATAGACTCTTGGTAAATTAATGGATCTCCTTGCCCTATAGCTGAACTTAGCTTCAGGTCGCTGCTCCAATTCAAAGTGCGTCACAGCTCATAAATCCTCCGAACGCGTCCAGGACTCCTTCCGTCCAACTAGAGGGGGGCTTTTCTCGTCGGCAACTCCACATCTTTAAAAAATATGCTCAGTAACAACAGTTTATAAAGTTCAACTCACACAGTCTTTTGCTTCTCTTTCACTCCAAACAAACCAGGACATCGCGTCTGGGAAGGTACGAAGTAACTCATATGAAGAAAAATAAAAAAGGACTCACTTCCCTTATCGCTCCGTCCCCATCAATCCTTCTTTCAGATGAAATACAGCCTTTGACTCCTCTCTCTCAGCAGCATAAATTTCTCAGCAGTAAACAGCGCTTCTTCCCCTCCTTCTGAAGTATGTCCATAGATTTAAGCCTAATTATCTTCTTTAACCATGGAAATCCCCGCCATGCAGATTAGCGTCCGGGAGTCCTGGCCCTCGTAAGTGCTCAGCCCAAGCTCCCCCCACTCCAAAAACAGTCAGAGTGGGTCTGGGGGCATCGCGGGCCAGCGGCCCCTCTCCGTAACCCCCGGAGAGGGTAGGGGGTTGCCATTTACTCCCCTAGCAACCGCCAAATTCCTTACGAAGGTCAGAGAGATGGAAAACAGGTCCGCCATTCCTGCCGGCGGAAACCGGAACCCCAAATTAAGGCAAATCTAAGAGTTTGGTATAATTTTACTGATGATCTGTCAAGATTCTGCCTTCCTCCATTCTGGAGTTTAGGATGGTGAACAACCAATAGATAAGTATTCATTTGTTGTTGTTGGCGGCATCTGTCTGTCTCTAGAGACAATGGAGTGTGCCTCCCAGGGTGAAGTCAAACCACTGGAGAATCACAGCACCTGCTTTGAGTACAACGACCAATAACTCATAACTGCTGCCTCCCTCATTGTTTTTGCTACACTAGCAGCAGCAAAGTGACTTCCCCGGGGGTACAAGCCTGGGCGGTGTGTATGGAGGTCCTGGGTTGCCCAGATGACAAGACCACACTCTCAGCCTTGATGTGGTCCAAAGGAAAGTAGAGCAATACATTTGGCACCAGCTGGCCAAAGGCATTCAAGACACAAAACAACCATCTCAGGTACTCCACTCTGGATTTGTGTAGGGTATGGATTTTTCCTTGGGGTTAATTCCTGAAGTCTTTCTCATGGATGAGTATAGCCACAAGGCAGTGAAGGTTTAGGATCAGACTGTTCATTCTCCCAAATGGGCTACCTTCCCAGGTTGACGAGCCCCATCTGCCCCTCATTTCCCTCGACAGCACATGCAGTAACCACCTTCTTGACCCTTGGACACACTATTGGTCTCGGCCACTAAATCTGCCAGACCGTGTCTACACATGCAGGGAAAGTCCCTAACTCACTGAGGGTTTGAGACCCATCGGCTACTCTCACCTGGTTTAGCCAGCCAGTCAAATACATTTTCCAGGATGTGACCACTGTTGCATGCCGGCAGCTTCTAGGAGCCACAGGTGAGAGCTAAGTGCAAAGTGGGAACCAAAGGTGGACAAACTACCCCAGAAGGAGCATGATGTACTACCCCTCCTGAAGTACTACCCCTCCTCCAACACTCCATACACCCCTAAGTATTCATACAAAATAACAAAACATTTAAGGTATAAAGTCACAACAGCAACAATTCAGCAACAAGTACAAGTCACAGAGGGACCTGAATCAAATACAGTGGTACCTCAGTTTAAGTACACAATTGGTTCTGGAAGTCTGTACTTAACCTGAAGCGTACTTTCCCATTGAAAGTAAGGGAAGTGGATTAATCTGTTCCAGACAGGTCCGCGAAGTACTTAAACTGAAGCGTACTTAACCTGAAGCGTACTTAACCTGAAGTGAGCTTTCCCATTGAAAGTGATGGGAAGTGGATTAATCCATTCCAGACAGGTCCACAGAGTACTTAAACTGAAAGTACTCAAACTGAAGCATACTTAAACCGAGGTATGACTGTACAGTGTTTGATTTTTGGAACCTCACATTGCCAGGAGCTTATTTTTAATAATAAGAAACACAAACTGTCTCAGTGCTAAACTATGGCGGTCCACACAGACTTGCTGTTTTATTATGATCACAGTAGCACGTGCAACACACATTAGAAGGCAAGAAAACTTAGTGGCAATTTCAACATTTAGCATTAAATGAGGAGATAAAGGGTAGCTAAATGCAATGGTAGAGGGATCGTGCATCATTTACACTTCTGTTTCCTGATCTCATGGAAAGTAGCAGAATCCCTTTCATAGACAGAACATGCTATGTTGCCAAGGTGGATATAAACATGTTCCCTTCCATCATTGGCACAAATCGCAGAAGCAATCTTAGAGGAAGCATCATGCTTCATTAATTACTGCTTTCAGTGAATGCCCAAAGCCACTCTGAAAGGCAACAAACTCTATGGTCACCCATTCTTTAGATGGCTAAAGGCTATTCAAGTCAAATGAAGACGAAAATTCTGTGGAATGTGCTCTGGGAGGCAGGAGCACCAGAAATCAGCTAAGCCATTTTTTTAATATTGAACAAATCACATAGTAAAATAGTCTAAAAGGCTCTTTATATTTGAAGGGGGGGAAATACAGAACAAGTTGGTTTCTCTGGAAGTTAAGTGTCTGTTACACATAGAATATGTTAATGACTGGATTTCTTTTACCCTTGCTGTTAGAAGGCTCTCTTAACCTTTTTTGGTTTGGCTTATAGTAGCTCATGTAAAAATGAGGCATTTGTTGGCATTTTCTCGACCTGCCTGGAGAAATTTAGTTGCTCAAATGTTGCAGTTATAGCTGTTATATTGAGGTATAAGAGGCAAACTCAAAAAGGAAGGTTATGGAGGAGGCAGGTGCTAAAGGACTGGGCTTGGCATGTGTCTTCTTTATTCTTTCACACAGAGAGTTCTTAATTTGGAGAAAAGATGTAGAACTGTATAATGGTTTATAATGTGGCCACATTTTACTCAATATATAACACACTGAAAAACAACAATTTTCAGTGAAGTACTCTCTAATAACTCAGCCATAGTCTTAACTAGTTAATCTCCAAATGACAAAATTCATAGATAATTAGCATCCCAAACTGTCAGTAAACATGGGAGAATTAAATCCTAGAGGAAGGAGTCCATAGCCCTGGAGGAAGGCTGGGTGCATGTCTCCCTGTCATCTTTTCAGCTCATCCCAGTAGTCCCACTGCTAGAATGTGTTGTCATAGCAACACCATCTCTTGCTTCATGCAGGAAAGATTAGCTCTTACTGTGCAGTGGAGAGAATGTAGGGGAAGTCAAGCTAATCCCTGGGTGCACTGCAAGAAAAAGGTTGGACCTCGCCCGAGGGATGCTGTATCTGCAATGATAGAATTGGCCTGCCACAGACTTTGGTATTTAAGTTGAAGAGCAGAATTCACAGTAAGTGTCAGCTCCTCCTGAGTGGAATATTGAATCAAGGTTTTCTAAGTCTTGTTGAAGAATGTCCCATGACCATGCTCAGACAAAATGACACCAGGCACCTACATTTGAAATACCAATATATCCACTAGTTAAAGGCATTTTCAATAGCGATGTAAAGCTTTATTTTATCAACAAACAATGAGAAAGCATAAGGTGTATACCTAAAAACCTTAGCAATTCTTGCTTAGTAGAAGCAGTGAGCATGTTTTACAAACTGGAGTGGGCATTCAACACACTGAATGCTTCAATATATCATCTCTTGAACACTTGGAAATTCCTGAAGTTCATGAAGGCTGAGAAGAAAGTGAGAATGCATGTGAAAACCTATTTGTGTGTACTGAAGCAATTCCCACTTCTCAAAGTGCTGAACAATTCATTTTGAACATGCAAGTTTATACATTATTTTAGCATTGATTTATTATCTTCCTTGCCATTTTTAAATGAAAAGGGAATAAAAAAAGTACCATAAGATTAAGACAGTGTGACATGTGATGTTTTTGTGACATAACATAAGCATTACTGCAGCTCTCCATTATATTAGTGGTAGGATAAAAAGCAAGTATTTTATTAGTTCATTTTTTAACAAATGATTGGTTGGTTGGTTGGATTTCTTATCCACCCTTCACCATAAGGTACCAGGGCAGGATACAGAACCTTCATTTTAGTTTTAAAAAAGCAAATAATGCCCCCACATTAACAATTTCCTGGTATGTCATTCTAAAAATAAATTCAGCTCAGTCTAGGCTAAAGAGGTGCCTTGTGTTTATCTGGTTTTTGTTGCTATTCCCCAAAACAGTTTTAGTATTATGGCATTCTGCCATAAACCTTATAGCAAGCTCTGAAATCAATACCCCCCTTTATTTTTCTAAAAAAGATGGGTGTAAACCACCAAGCATTATCCAAGGCTTTGGCACAAACTGCCTTGAAAAAAAGAAATGTTTTGTGGATTATCATGGTGTGTGTGTATTTTGAATTGAAATATTTATGAGCAATACAAGAGACATGAAGGATTTAAAATACAACATTTGGATTATGAGCTGATTTTTGTTTCTAGTGAAAAACACTAATTATATTGTTGCAATGTACATTATACGGAATTTAAATTCTGTTATAATAGTCAATGAAAATTTAGGCAAGATTGCATGTTTCTTTTTACATGCATTATGAACAATTTACAATATTTATTAGATTCCTTCTATTAAAGGCTAATATTGGCAGTATTAATTAGAATGTCAGTTTAAATTTCTAAAACATATTTTGAAGCAATAAACACATCCCATTTCCATGCAAACAAATTGCACGTGTTCTGTTGATACATTATTGAAACAATTATCAAGATGCAGTTTGACCTTTGCAAAGAAAGGATCCAATGGTGAATGTTTAAAAGCTTAAGAACTCTCTCAAAGGAAATTAGGCACTGCCATCAATATGTTCCAATAGATGTTCTTTTTTCAGCCTTATGTAATTCACAGAACACAAATGACATGGATAAACATAGGAGGAAGCATTTTCCCCCTTCCACCAGCAGTCACATGGCCATTCAATAGTTGTTTTTGAATAAATAACCTTGTCAAGGTTAGTATTCTATTAAATGGAATGTTCTTTCATCAAAGTGGAAAGAATCTAGAATAGTGGCTTATAATGAAATAAAAAGTGAATTTAATAATTTGCCTGCAATGAACATATATTCCTTGTGTAAAGCAAATACTTGCCACTATCTGCTGGTTCTTTTAATTGAAGGCAGAGTGATTCTGAGACCTGGCATTTGCAATGTCAGTTCCAGGTCCTGGAAGGTTCCATGAGACCCTCAGCGCAGCAGGTCTAGGGTACTTTTGCCAAGAGGCAGGGCAGGCTGACTCATCAGACAAGGCGAGGCAACCTCCTGTGGGATCCACGGGGGCAGCAGATCCAGCCCCCAAGAAATGCTGTGGTGCATACCCTCCAACATTTCTCTGATGGAAATAGGGATGTCACATTCCTTAATGATAATTTTACTGTTTATACGCTACACATCGTGGGTTGCCCCAGCACTCTGGGCAGCTTCCAACATATATAAAAACATAATAAAACATTAAACATTTTTTAAAAACTTCCATGTGCAGGATCGCCTTTAGAAGGCTTGGGGGTTAGATAATGCCATACCCTCAATCATTTCTACAATGAAAATAGGGACATCCTAAGGACATTCCCAGGATCAAATAAGAAACTGGGATGGCTTCTCTAAATCAGGGATATCCCTGGAAAATAGCGACACTTGGAAGGTCTGTGCGGTGTGCTCCATACAGGCCATATCTGCCTCCTCCTTGGCAGCCCCCTTTCATACCACCTCTACAGAAGCCTCTTGGCAAATAGGAGATGCTGCCCCCCCCCCGTTCCTGATGTCAGAGGCGGATTTAGGGCACAGAGCCTCAGGGGCACCGCAACAGATGCCACAACCATGAAGCAAAATGGAAGGCAAGAGGTGGTGGCACCATAGCTGTCAAGTTCTCCCTTTTTTTAAGGGAAATTCCCTTATGCTGAATAGGTTTCCTCGTGAGAAAAGGGAAAACTTGACAGCTATGGGGGGCACTGAATTTTGGTGTCACACAGGTTGCTGCTGACATTTGAGACCCTAAGACAGGCTTCCTCAACCGGCCCTCCAGATGTTTTGAGACTACAATTCCCAGCATCCCTGACCACTGGTCCTGCTAGCTAGGGATCATGGGAGTTGTAGGCCAAGAACATCTGGAGGGTTGAGGTTGAGGAAGCATGTGCTAAGATCTGCCACTGCTGGTGGAGTTCTTCACTTATCCCTTCTTCCCTGGCCAGAGGGCTGGGGTGGCATTTTGTGGTTTGCCTCAGGTGCCAAAACGTTTTAGGCCAGCCCTGTCAATAGGCCCCTTGCTAGGTTGTGTGCCCTCAACAGATGCTTGACTACATTGACCATTGATGCCTGGGCAATGGAGATCTATGCTATTTTTATTGAATCCCAGTTCTCCTGGCTTTACTGTCTCTATCCAGACTAATCATTCCACAATAATGTGAGGTTAATTAATGAGATCAGGGCTCATATATATATATATATATATATATATATATATATATATATATAATGCACCTTCAACATAGACTTATGTTTCCAGGGTGGATAAAAAGAAATGATGATTAAAATTAAAAACAATAAGCTAAATTCAGCAACAGCCAATTTAGATAGATGGTAAAATCATACAACTAAGTTAAAGAATGCTGTCACAAGCCCTTCTTAAAATCGGAAAGAGAAATGCTTTTTTTGTACCTAAATGATAGTAATGTCGTCTCTAAGTGAGCCACCTTAGGGGGAGCATTGCAAAAGTGAGGAGCCACCACAGAAAAGGCTCTCTCTCCATATTTAAAGGTAAAGGTAAAGCTACCCCTGACCATTAGGTCCAGTCCCGGATGACTCTGGGGTTGCAGTGCTAATCTCGCTCTATAGGCCGAGGGAGCCGGCGTTTGTCTGCAGACAGCTTTTCTGGGTCATGTGGCCAGCATGACTAAGCCACTTCTGGCGAACCAGAGCAGTGCACGGAAACGCCGTTTACCTTCCTGCTGTAGCAGTACCTATTTATCTATTTGCACTTTGACGTGCTTTCTAACTGCTAGGTGGGCAGGAGCTGGAACCGAACAACGGGAGCTCACCCCGTCACGGGGATTCGAACCGCCAACCTTCCGATCGGCAAGCCCTAGGCTCTGTGGTTTAGACCACAGAACCACCTGCAGGCACTTATCTTCCTTGTCCTCAATCCCCATTTCCTTGTCCTCAGTATGCCCATTGTTCACACTGCCACCACAGACAAACTTTTGTTTTATTGAGAGCTGAGGTGTTTGGTCCAATATTTTGTAACTCAGCCAAACACATTGAGCTTTTATTTGGTATTCTTATTCAGATTTCTTTTTTAAAGTCACTATTAAGATTCTACTCTACATGAGCAAGAAATTTGTTAACCATGTGAAAGTATCATTTATGTTGTCACATATTACACAACAGCATACTTAACAGTTGTAGCTCAGGTACCGGTACATTAACAGGCAAAGCTTACTTGAAGTAAATAATGAAATGTGCTTTCAATCCCAATTGTCATGTGAAATATACATTCCCATTTGCCAGATAAAATAGATTGTAACATGCAGCTATAGGTTCTACGACTATTTTTGAATTGAGGCCAATGAATGGTAAATATTCATTTTTTGAATGGAATGAACAAGAGCTGTTTCAGTAAATTGGGGAACAGGGATAGATGAAACTCTGTAAATTCTAGGATGTGAGTATGAGATAGTTGTAGGGATTGGTTTACCTTCTGATTGAGGGTTTCTTTCCCCATTTTTCCCATTTGGCAGTCCCCCCCAAAATTAATACAAACTCTCCTTCCAGCCTCTTACTAGCTCATGTTAGGGGGGACCTAGGCCTCTTTGTTTGTTAGGGGGGACCTAGGCCTCTTCCTCTTTCCCCCTTGACCTCAAGGTTTTCAAGATGGAGGTGGAGGGGACAACCGTTGTCACCTGCAATTCCTGTGCAATGTTTGTTTTCTTGCCAAAGGATGTGGGTAGCTACACCTGCAACAATTGCAAGTTGGTTGCCCTACTAGAAAACAAGGTTGCCCTTCTGGAAGAGAAGGTGCAGCAGCTTCAGGGGCGTGTATCTACGCTCCAGAGAATTAAAGAGCTGGAGCTTTTCTTGGATGCAGCAGAGCACACTGTCTGCACCAAGGAGGAGACAGGGGATCTCCCTGAGGAGGAGGTCAGTTCCCCAACACAGCAGCCAGATGTATGGAGGAACGTGACTCATAGAAGTAGAAGGCCCAGGGATCGCTCTGAGTGCTTAGAATTACACAACCGTTTTGAAGTGCTCATGGAAGACGAGAAACAGACTCCACCTGAGGATCTCTCCCTCATCACAGTTGATGAGGAATATGTAGACGAGCAACCAAGTCAGTCCTCTGGGAATATGCAGGTAACCTTGGAAGGGAAAGCACATGGAAGAATCCCAACCAAGCCTATGAAGAGGCGTGTAGTGGTGATTGGGGATTCCCTACTGAGGGGTACAGAAGCAGTAATCTGTGGGCCTGACAAGATGTCTCGAGAGGTGTGCTGTCTACCTGGGGCCAAGATCAAAGATGTAACAGAACGGCTGCAAGGAATCATAAAACCCACCGACAAATACCCCTTCCTTTTGGTGCATGTGGGAACCAATGACACTGCAAGCCATAGCTTACAGAAGATCAAAAATGATTATGAGGCTCTGGGCAGGAAGTTGAAGCAATTAGATGCACAAATTGTCATCTCTTCTGTCCTCCCAGTTGAACGACATGGCCCAGGGAGAGAGGGAAAAATAGGGGAAGTGAACAACTGGCTTCGCAAATGGTGCAAACAGGAACGGTTTGGATTCCTAGATCACGGTCTGCAGTTTCTTGAAGATGGACTTCTGGCAAGTGATGGACTGCACCTCACAAAAGTTGGGAGGAATGTTTTTGCCACGAAACTCAAAAACCTCATCAGGAGGGCTTTAAACTGACTTATGTGGGGGAGGGAGACAGTGGTCCTGAAGGTAGGAGTCTATCAAATGCTGAAGATGATCATCCGAATGTCAAGGACCAAATGGAGCAAGCAGCATGCAGACCTAGTGGTGGGACGAAAATATCCTTAAATAAGAGACATGGGGGAATGATCAACGGTCTTCAATGTCTGTATACTAATGCACAGAGCATGGGAAATAAACAAGATGAACTTGAGCTCTTGGTACAGCAAACTAAATATGACATAATAGGCATCACTGAAACCTGGTGGGATGAGTCTCATGACTGGAATGTAGTAATAGAGGGATACAATCTATTTAAGAGAGATAGACCAAACAGGAAAGGAGGAGGAGTAGCTTTATATGTTAGGGATATGTATACCTGTGAAGAGATCCAGGATTTAAAACTTCAAAGCCAAATGGAGAGTATCTGGGTCAAAATTAAGGGAGAGAAAAACAACAGTGATCTCATTGTGGGAGTTTACTATAGATCCCCAAGCCAAGCTGAGGACACAGATGATGCCTTCCTGGAACAGATGGCCAAGCATTCCAAAGGAAGTGAGATAGTAGTAATGGGGGATTTCAACTATCCTGATATTTGTTGGATGTCAAACTCAGCCAAGAGCATAAGGTCGAACAGATTCCTCACTGGCCTTGCAGACAACTTCATTGTCCAGAAAGTGGGAGAAGCAACAAGAGGATCAGCCATTTTAGATCTGGTCCTAACCAATAGTGATGACTTGGTTAGTGGGGTAGAAGTGGCAGGATCATTAGGTGGGAGTGACCATGCTTTTCTGGAGTTTATTATCCAGCGGAAAGGAGCAACCAAGCATACTAAGGTCCAAATTCTAGACTTTAAGAAAGCCGACTTCAGAAAACTTAGGGAAACGCTGGGTGAAATCCCATGGACAGTAATACTAAAAGGGAAGGGAGTTCATGATGGTTGGGAGTTTGTTAAAAGGGAGATATTAAAAGCACAACTTCAGGCAATACCAATGAGACGGAAACATGGAAGGTGCCTAAAGAAGCCAGGCTGGCTATCTAAAGAACTTTTGACTGAGTTAAGATTTAAAAGGGATATGTACAAAAAATGGAAAAGGGGGGAAATCTCCAGAGAGGAATTCAAACATATAGCCAGCACGTGTAGAGACAAAGTCAGAAAAGCTAAAGCACAGAATGAACTCAGGCTCGCCAGAGAGGTTAAAAGCAACAAAAAGGGCTTTTATGGGTATGTCCGTAGCAAAAGGAAAAACAAGGAAACAGTGGGGTCACTCAGAGGAGAAGATGGTGAAATGCAAACAGGGGACAGAGAAAGGGCAGAACTCCTCAATGCCTTCTTTGCCTCAGTCTTCTCCAAGAAAGAAAAAAACGCCCGACCTGAAGAATATGGAGCAGATGATTCAGCAGGGGAAACACAGCCCAGGATAAGTAAGGAGGTAGTACAAGAATACTTGGCTAGTTTAGATGTATTCAAGTCTCCAGGGCCAGATGAACTACATCCAAGAGTATTAAAAGAACTGGCAGAGGTGATTTCAGAACCACTGGCAATAATCTTTGAAAATTCCTGGAGAACAGGCGAAGTTCCAGCAGACTGGAGGAGGGCAAATGTTGTCCCTATTTTCAAAAAGGGGAAAAGAGAGGACCCAAACAATTACCGCCCAGTCAGCCTGACATCAATACCAGGAAAGATTCTAGAGCAGATCATTAAGCAAACAGTCTGTGAGCACCTAGAAAGAAACTCTGTGATCACTAAAAGTCAGCATGGGTTCCTGAAAAATAAGTCATGTCAGACTAATCTGATCTCATTTTTTGACAGAATTACAAGCCTGGTAGATGAAGGGAACGCTGTGGATGTAGCCTATCTTGATTTCAGCAAGGCCTTTGACAAGGTGCCCCATGATATTCTTGTAAAGAAGCTGGTAAAATGTGGGCTAGACAATGCTACCATTCAGTGGATTTGTAGCTGGCTTACTGACCGAACCCAAAGGGTGCTCATCAATGGCTCCTCCTCATCCTGGAGAGTAGTGACTAGTGGGGTGCCACAGGGTTCTGTCTTGGGCCCAGTCTTGTTCAACATCTTTATCAATGACTTGGATGATGGGCTTGAGGGAATCCTGAGCAAGTTTGCAGATGACACCAAATTGGGAGGGGTGGCTAACACCCCAGAGGACAGGATCACACTTCAGAATGACCTTAACAGATTAGACAACTGGGCCAAAGCAAACAAGATGAATTTTAACAAGGAGAAATGTAAAGTACTACACTTGGGCAAAAAAAATGAAAGGCACAAATACAGGATGGGAGACACCTGGCTTGAGAGCAGTACATGTGAAAAGGATCTAGGAGTTTTGGTTGACCACAAACTTGACATGAGTCAGCAGTGTGATGCAGCAGCTAAAAAAGCCAATGCAATTCTGGGCTGCATCAATAGGAGTATAGCATCTAGATCAAGGGAAGTAATAGTACCACTGTATTCTGCTCTGGTCAGACCTCACCTGGAGTATTGTGTCCAGTTCTGGGCACCACAGTTCAAGAAGGATACTGATAAGCTGGAACGTGTCCAGAAGAGGGCAACCAAAATGGTCAAAGGCCTGGAAATGATGCCTTATGAGGAACGGCTTAGGGAGCTGGGTATGTTTAGCCTGGAGAAGAGAAGGTTAAGGGGTGATATGATAACCATGTTCAAATATATAAAAGGATGTCATATAAAGGAGGGAGAAAGGTTGTTTTCTGCTGCTCCAGAGAAGCGGACACGGAGCAACGGATTCAAACTACAAGAAAGAAAATTCCACCTAAACATTAGGAAGAACTTCCTGACAGTAAGAGCTGTTCGGCAGTGGAATTTGCTGCCAAGGAGTGTGGTGGAGTCTCCTTCTTTGGAGGTCTTTAAGCAGAGGCTTGACAGCCATCTGTCAGGAATGCTTTGATGGTGTTTCCTGCTTGGCAGGGGGTTGGACTGGATGGCCCTTGTGGTCTCTTCCAACTCTATATTCTATGATTCTATGATTCATGTTCCCTGAGAACTAGGCTGGAGAGATATCCTTGTCACCCGCTACAACTATGGATTTTTTGGGGAGGGGAAACTGTAACATAAAAAGATGGGGGAAAGACCAATCAGCCTCTCCATAAAACTGTAGGGTAAGTCAGCCTCCTCTAAAATTTCTTAGAAATTCATGCACGGCACATAAAAGCTACGGAAACCACTCTTCCACGAGCAGGCAAAGGTATTTTGCAAACTGGGGGAGAAAGCACAGCTTTAGAACGTCTCATCTTGTAAGAACAAAACAAAAGCCAGACTATGTCATATGTTCTTAATTGGTGGTTCATTTTTATTCTTATTATGTAATTCTGTATACTAAAATTAGTGCTGGAAGCAAAGTTAGCTCAGCAAAAGTACAGTTCTGATTTGAATAACTGCTTGATTTCAGAATCTTAACAAGAGCCTGCTTTTTGAAATTAAAACAAATAAAATGAGAGAACGGAAAATCAAGTGGTGTGAATTCCATGCATGTGATGTCTTTTTTCACTCATTCTTTATCTGTTGCTACTCTGTTCCACATCATCCTGGTTGCTTAGGACTTTGGTGAACTTTTTAAATTTGTTTGTATAATCCACCCAGATTTCACGTGCATGTTTTCTATATACAGGTTATAATTAGTGTAATGTTAACATAATCCAGGCTACATAGGATGTTTTATACCTGAATGTTAGGAGCCAGCACATCCCCAATAACTGCTATCTGCTGGTGTCCCTATAAAAACAGCCTTAACTGTTTCTATATTGTGTAGTTAGAAACTGAGCCATGATTTTTAGTTTTAGGGTTTTTTAAATGTTGCTGTTAGGGTAAAGAGAGTAGGAGACTCTTAATCTCAGAGTTGTGGGTTTGAGCCCCATGCTGGGCAAACGATTCCTTCATTGCAGGGGGTTGGACTCACTAGATGACCCTCGGGATCCCTTCCAATTCTGTGATAGAACCTTTTCAAAACAATCCCAATGCATTTCATCACTATTCTCTTAAAAGCAAGAAAGTGTTCCTAATTTTATGTTGGGACAGCTTGTAAACTACTTTTGCTTTTTGGTCTCAATAATCAAGCAATTAATAACATAAATACTATTGATATTACAAAGCAATGTGAAAAATATTAGAAGGCTAACTATGGCCGGCATATTGACTTTACATTTTATTTCAGCAGCACAAACAATTCATTAATCATAGCTGCCAAGTTTTCCCTTTTCTCGCGAGAAAGCCTATTCAGCATAAGGGAAAATCCCTTTAAAAAAGGGATAACTTGGCAGCTATGCATTAATTGTTAGGAAAACCATATTAAACATATTGATAGAACTCAGAATTCCCTGTTAAGGTCCCAATAATCCTCACAGCCCCAGACTATCTCCCTTATCCTAAAAGGTTTGGATCCAATCTTATCACTTGACCATTCTATTTTCTGTAACATACCGTGTTTCTCATATTTTAAGGCATCCCCCAAAAATAAGCCATGACAGGATTTCTAAGGGTTGGTGAAAAATAAGACATACCCCGAAAATAAGCCATGTCGTGTAGCCCCGACCGAGCGAGAGGCGAAGGCGCGGGACCCAGCAGGAGCTCCCTGCCTGCTTCCCCGAGCCGTCGCGCATCGGGGGACAGAGCCGAAGATCGGCGGGCGCTCCTTGCTGGGCTTGACAAGCCCGGGAAACAGCGCCCGCCGATCTTCGGACCTGTGCTGTGTGACAGGCGGGGGTGGGGGGGAAGCGGAGATCGTTCTCTGCTCTCCCCCCACCCCCGCCTGTCACCGAAGATCGGCGGGCACTGTTTGCTGGGCTTGACAAGCCCGGCAAACAGCGCCCGCCGATCTTCGGCCCTGTGCTGTGTGACAGGCAGGGGTGGGGGGAAGCGGAGATCGTTCTCCGCTCTCCCCCCACCCCCGCCTGTCACCAAAGATCGGCGGGCGCTGTTTGCTGGGCTTGACAAGCCCGGCAAACAGCGCCCGCCGATCTTCGGACCTGTCCTGTGTGACAGGCGGGGGTGGGGGGGAAGTGGAGATCGTTCTCCGCTCTCCCCCCACCCCCGCCTGTCACCAAAGATCGGCGGGCGCTCCTTGCTGGGCTTGACAAGCCCGGCAAACAGCGCCCGCCGATCTTCGGACCTGTCCTGTGTGACAGGCGGGGGGGGGGAAGCGGAGATCGTTCTCCGCTCTCCCCCCACCCCCGCCTGTCACCAAAGATCGGCGGGCGCTCCTTGCTGGGCTTGACAAGCCCGGCAAACAGCACCCGCCGATCTTCGGACCTGTGCTGTATGACGGGCGGGGGTGGGGGGAAGCGGAGATCGTGCTCCGCTCTCCCCCCACCCCGCCTGTCACCGAAGATCGGCGGGCGCTGTTTGCTGGGCTTGACAAGCCCGGCAAACAGCGCCCGCCGATCTTCGGCCCTGTGCTGTGTGACAGGCGGGGGTGGGGGAGAAGCGGAGATCGTTCTCCGCTCTCCCCCCATCCCCGCCTGTCACCGAAGATCGGCGGGCGCTCCTAGCTGGGCTTGACAAGCCCGGCAAACAGCGCCCGCCGACCTGTGCTGTGTGACAGGCGGGGGTGGGGGGGAAGCGGAGATCGTTCTCCGCTCTCCGCCCACCCCCGCCTGTCACCGAAGATCGGCGGGCGCTGTTTGCTGGGCTTGACAAGCCCGGCAAACAGCGCCCGCGTGCACTTTATTAAAAAATAAGACATCCCTCAAAAATAAGCCATGTCGTGTTTTTTTGAAGAAAAAATTAATATAAGACATGACTTATAATATGAGAAACACGGTAGTAATTCACTTCCTCCACCACTCCCCCTTTTATTTTCTTACTGGCTCATCACTGGGCTTACAAACCCAGAATTCCTTTCTTACTCTCTCTTACCTCTCTGTCTTCCCTTGCAGCCCCTCCTCTTTCTGTACTATTTTATCACCCTCTCCCTCACTTGTAAATCCATGTTCTGTCCTTCAGTCTATTTCCATGTCTGACCCTCCAGCACCCCACATTTTATGCAGCTGCTGTGATTATTGCTGTAACCGTCCTGATGCTGTCCTGACATGTCTGGTCTGGCTGGGGTTTTTTATTTGATTGACCTGGGAAAGGATTGACATGAAAGGCAGAAGTAACCTGTACTTTCTTTTCATATCATGTTTATTTACAGCAATGCCTTCAGAACAAAAAGCTTGTTTAAATCACAATTTTGTTTAAGATACTATAGTTTCCCACTTCAACCAAACAGGGAAACCATAGTGGAGAACTTTGTGACAAGCCTAGGTATTAAGTCATGATTTACGGTTGGTTTAAATACTGTAGTCTGCTTTGCTCCAAAGCTGTTAACCCTGGGGTCCCCAGTATGGATGAAACAGGAGACTATAGTTAATGGAAGACTTCCTGGTTTATTCCTGCCCTGAAGGGAGGAGCCAAGAGGCCAAAAGGCTCATCCATAGCTGAGCTATGATCATCCAGACTTTCCCAACAGGATGAATATAAAAGTTCCTTCCTTCCAACTGATGGAATGAGCATTATCCTCTAATACATGGGTAGGCAAACTAAAGCCCGGGGGCCGGGGCTGGCCCAATTGCCTTCTAAATCCAGCCCACGGGCGGTCCAGGAATCAGCGTGTTTTTACATGAGTAGAATGTGTGCTATTATTTAAAATGCATTTCTGGGTTATTTGTGGGGCAGGGGAATTTGTTCATTCCCCCCCAAAAAAATATAGTCTGGCCCCCAACAATGTCTGAGGGACAGTGGACTGGCCCCCTGCTGAAAAAGTTTGCTGACCCCTGCTCTAATAGAAGCAGTCTTTCCCTTGGAGGAAGTACCCTTCCATCAGAGGAAGGGAACTTTGTATTCCAATACTGTAAACTTTGCTGGTTTAAATAACTATCATTCACAATAACTGGGATATATAAAGATTCCCCCCCCCTATAACTTAAGCAAGTGAGCCATGATGTCACATATAAAGTGGAAAGATAAGCCCTTCCTTTTCCACCTGCCTAGGTCATTAAAGAATCTGCTCTGGCTGAAATTTTCTTTACTGTTCTGTGATTGTTAATGGTGACCATAGCTGCCAAGTTTTCCCTTTTCTCGCGAGGAAGCCTATTCAGCATAAGGGAAAATCCCTGTAAAAAAGGGATAACTTGGCAGCTATGATGGTGACTGGTATTCACACAAATATTTTCAGCTGAACTGTTGGAAATGTTGTGTGAGTGGCAACAGGTTGTAGGGGTTTTTTTGTAATTTTTTGTTGTTTGGGTATAAAGATAATGTTGATGACATGCCATTGAAAACCTGTAAATCCATGTGTTTCATAGATGATTCAGCTGCAGAGAGTTTTAACGGCAATGAGACTGCAGGACACAGTTCCAATGCTTCAGGGGGAACACACTGCAGGGAAGTGGCAGAAGCCAACAGTAATGGCAAAGCACCTCTGGAACCGGACGAACAGCCGCTGAATCTGAGTGACAGTCCCTTCTCTGCTCAGCTCACGTCAGAATACAGGTTAGATGACCAAAGCAGTGATGGAAAGAACAAGTACAAGAACATCCTAGTATCTGATCTTAAGATGGAGCAAGAGGCAAAAGAAAATGGAAGCAAGGTAAGATGCTTCCATGTTCACAAGATATTACAAGAGCATAGATTAGGAAGAAGAAAAGTCTACTGTAACAGTTCAAGGGTTTTGCAAATTAGGAAATTGGAACTGTTGTTGACACCTAGTTGTTTCTGCTATTTTGTGCTCACACTGCCTATTTCTCACATGTATATTAGTATACTAACAAATACCAATATTAACCAGAAATACATTCTGCAAGTTTTTCATTTCTGATTTGAAATACTACACAGTATTTTGAGAAGACCTGTGAAATCTTCCTGTTGGATGAATCACACATGTAGTTCATGATCAGTATGTATTAGTATCCTTATTGTGTCAACAGAGTTGGCACTAAAGCTTTCACTGCCATCTATAAACATGTACGAACATGTCTGAACTGAAACCAAGAACTATGCTTTAAGAAGTTGACATTTCCAAACGACTTTCCTTCCAGCACCCCTGGTTGTTCCTATTGTATTAGCTGGGAGAGAATAAGGTGACACTATGTGTAGATAAAGACAGATCCAGCAGATTAGATAGCTAGCCTGATAGGAAGGCAGTTGTCATGAATGTGTATTGTAAGAAGAATGAAGAGTTGAATTTAATCTAACAGAATTCTTGCAATTATTGTTTCTGCTGCTATCACTGAAAACTCCAGCCTTTTAAAATCTGATACTACACACTGGATTATTACCTTTATACCACTGAAACTGAGTACTGGATCCAGATATTTCCACTGATTTTAATACCAGCAGTGAAATATCATAAATAACCCTGACAGTGCTTTGAGTGCCACTGTGTTCTGTTGTTGGTTTGGTTTTGCATCCCCCCCCCACATGAATAATGCGAGAACTCCATGAGTATTCTGAAATGATATTGAAATCACTGTAATTTGCTTGATGTAAATATGTTTAGAAATTGAAAAATATTTTTTAAAAAGTAGCAGAAAAATGCTTTCAATGCTGGACTTAATCAAAGACTCATTACTCAAGGAGTCAGAAAAATCAACAGGCTACAATATGCAGACATATAAAAATGGGAGAGGGCCTAGTGATGGGCAGAGCACTATCAGGAACTGCATTCGTGGAAAACATGGTCTCTGATACAGTAATCAAAAGTAATCAATCCAAACTCTGCCTGTCTTGGAAGAGCTAGATGTCCCTCCCTCTGAGGCTTGGAAGAGCTAGATATCCCTCCCACTCTCAGACATGTGGTAAAGTCCCAGGACAGGACACAATCTCCATAGAAATGCTGAAAGCTGGGCTCAATTCCTCCCTTGTGACACACCTCCATGGCCTCCTCTTGCAGTATTGGGAACAAGGATCAGTGCCACAAGACATGTGTGACCCCAGCACTGTGAACCCTCTACAAGAACAAAGGTGACCGCCATTACTGTAACAACTACTGTGCAATCTCTCTGCAGAGTACTGTGAGGAAAGTGTTTGCCCATGATAGTTCTCAACAGATTGCAATTACTCAATGACAGAGTTTATCCTGAGTCACAATGTTCTGAGGTCAGCAGTTGACATGATTTTCTCACTGCGTCAGCTGCAGAAGAAATGCCTAGAGTAGAGATGCCCCTTGTACATTGTCTTCATAGACCGTACAAGCGCCTTTGACCTGGTCAGCTGAAAAAGACTCTTCAAGTGCTCAACAAGATATGATGCCCACTTCTTGCTCTCCTATGCCTTCAGCTTGATTGGGGGGGGTCTGTTCTACCTGGTACTTCTCCACACCAAGTCAAAAGTGTGGGGGGTTCTAATCCAAGAGATGTTGGTGGCAGTCTGGAGAGCACATTCCAAGGAAGCCCTGCAGAGCCCCATAAACCATTTTATCCATGCCTGCATGGAGTTTGGCTTCACCATCAGCCTGATAAAGACCAACATCCTGGGTAAGGATACTGGCTGCACTCCACGCATTAGCACTGATGACCTCACAGTTGAGGTGGTAGAAGATTTTGCCTACCTGGACTCCACCATAACCAGCAATCTCTTTATTGATGCTGAGTTGGATGAGCATATTGGCAAAGCAGCTATGGCAATGACTCACCTCTCCAAAAGGGTGTCGGAAAATGTGATGCTAACAATCAATGCCTTCCATATGCACCACACCAGGAAGATTTTGGGCATAACATGGCAGGACAGAGTCTCAAACAAATATGTATTCTCCCAAGCCTGCATTCCCACAGCATGTTTGCACTCCTATCTCAGTGACATCTACACTGTCTTGGTCATGTACACAGAATGGAAGATAGCAGGATTCTCAAGGATGCGCTCTACGGGGAGCTGGCACTAGGTCTGTTCCTGTCGGCCAACCAACTCTGTGTTACAAATATGTCTGTAAACATGACACGAAGGCTGGAAGCATTAAGCCCACCATGTGGGAATTCCTAGCAGATGATCACAGTTTCTGGAGAGAGACAGTCAGGCTGCGTGTCAACAGCAGTAACCAGAGAAGCAATGACAGCTGGGAGTAGCACAGAGAGAAGAAACTCTCCAACAGTTTGACTTTACCCTCAAAGGCACACTCTTCATTTGTCTCCTGAGATACACAGATGCCAACAGAAGAGAGGTTCTTCAGTGCGACCCAGAAATTTATTCAAGTCCATTCATTCTTTTACTCAATATCTGTTATGGTTTTCACTTTAAGCCCTACAACCCAAAACAAAGATGACATCTATATCTTAGTTCCCACTATGTTCCAAATGTTATTGGTCATTAATATTTGGAGATTTAAAATCACCCACTCATAGTTGCTTAACAATTAACGATGGGCTGATGGGAGCTTTATTCCAACAACATCTAGAGAGTTCCATATTGACTACCCCTGGCTACACTTGGAGCAATACTGAATGGTTTGGAATAGCAGCTGAGAAACCGGGGGTGTGTGTGTGTGGAGAGAAAGACTACACATTCCGTTGTATCATAAACCCAAACCTGGGTTTATGCAGTGCATGGTGGAGGATCCAGATGACATTCCGGTCACTTATTCAGGGGAATAACCTATAGTAACTTATTGAGGTTACAACCCTACCTCCATCCTCTAATATTCTACCTGTTCTCTAACAACTTTCCTGCATTACCTCTGTCTCCCCAAGCCTCACAGATATCAAAGACTACAAAACAATGCAAAGGCCTTTAACCAGTCATCTAGCTCCTCCAGACAGGCATGACTTACCCCATCAACCCTGGATACCCTGCATAAGAGACTTGTAGAGACAACTTCTCTTGTACAGTAGTTGCATTAGCAAGCAGGGACACTTTGGAGCTGTCCAAGGTCCTGTATGCTTTCTGCTCAATTCAGACTTTAATGCCTGCTTTCCCTGTGAGCCTTAAGTACTGTACCTGCATAACTGACCATATATTTTGCCTGATTTTCTAGAACACAAAACACAGCTCAGAGTTTACAAAGTTAGCACAACCCATAGTTTAATATCACTACAACCATCCATAATAATCTGAAGGAAGCCATGAACAGGATAGCTAGAGTGTCCCAAACAGAGATATATCCCCCAAAATATATTCTGATTTATATTCTCTGGACATTCAGAGAACTGCAGCACTACCATTCTCTAGAATTACAAAATCCTATTGAACCAAGCATGGCTTAGATGGCGCACCAGAAAATGACCCATTTCAATTGTGCTCCCCCCACACTCCTCTTCCTCCGCCAGTGATTGGGGTTTAGGCTTGGGTTCAGCAAAGAAACAGCTTTGGTTGCCTTGAATGATGACTTATGTCTGGAAAGAGACAGGGAAAATGTATCCTTGACCTCTCAGACAAGGACAGCCTAATTTCTGTTGTCAATGCTCCGGTAGCCCTCTGCTACTGTTGCTCCTCAGTGAATGGTATTCAAATGTATTCAGTTACCACTTGCTAGAAGTGGGAGTGTGATATTAAACTTATGTGCTGCTTGTGCACTTCCCATAGGCATTGGTTGCCCACTGTGAGAACAGAATGTTGGACTAGACGTGCTTTGGGTTTGATCCAGCCAGTGGCGGAGCTTCATGCTCTGGCACCAAGGGGCAGAGAGCAGGCGAGGATCCAGCAGGGGTGTTCTTATCTTTAGAGGTGTAGTGACACTGATCTTGGAAGTAGTAAGCAGCCATCATGACTCTGTCATGTTAGGGCTGCCCCTGAAAACATTTCAGTAACTTTAGCTTGTGCAGAATTCAGGGGCCAGGTTGCTCACCAAGGCAAGACAGTTTGAGCATGTTACACAGATCCTGGGATGACCACATTGGTTGCCAATTAGTTTCCAGGCCCAATTCAAAGTGCTGGTTTTGACCTATAAATCCTTAAAACTGCTCAGGATCACAATACCTCAAGGAACACCTCTCCACATATAAACCAACCCAAACACTGCAATCATCATCTGGCGCTCTTCTTCATGTGCCTCCTCCATGAGCAGTCCAGATGGTGGCAACACAAGAATGGGGCTTTTCTGCAGTCTTGCCATTTGTGAAATGCTCCCCCAAAGGAGGTTCATCTGGCACCTTCAGTATACAGCTTTAGGTGCCAGGCAAAAACATTCCTCTTCAACCAGGCCTTTGGCTGGATAATAATCTATGCCCTTTTATATGCCTTTGTGGGAGGGGTGTGTTGTTGTTTTGTTTTTGTTTTTATTATATACTTTGTGGGTTTGTTCTGTATTTTATTGTGTGAACTGCCCTGAAATCATTGGATGAAGGGCAGTTTGCAAATTTAATTAATTAATTATGAAAGCTTCTTTGAAGATAGGCCTATAGTTGAAGTTTAAAATATATCTACTGCACTTCTTTAATAATTTAGATGCTAGATCTTTTCATGCTGACTCTCCATGCAAGTTTTTCCAATTCTCATCTCCCATGTGAGCCTAAAAATGCATTAAGGGAACTCTATTAAAATGAAGGGAACTCTAAAAGACATTCGTAAACATTTGATGCTTAGTGAGCACTAAGTCTGATTTTCCTTATGCATGAACAGCTTATTTGGGTGGATTGTAAAAATATATATATATTACCATATTTGCTTATGAACAATCATAATATAACAAATACAAATAACATCAACACTCAGATCTGGGCAGAGCTGTATTTCTGTGAGGGTATTTTTGGTTGCAATCTGATATCTTTGCACAGTTTTGACAATCCAAAGGGGCTATAAAACTGCAGCAACCCTCCAGCTATAAATTTCTCAGATACTGGGAAATCCATGGTAGCTTGGAACAAGTTTCTATATTTCCCAGAAATGTCTGGAATGATCCAATTCTCTGCCACCATCTTCAAAATGCAGCAGAGTAGTCTGCTGCCACATCAAACCTCTACCATTTGCGGATTGCCTCATTAGCATTTTATTAATGGCTGTACTTTAAAAGCAACAACCCAAATTAAAATTTTGCACCCAGGCAATTAAAATCCTGCACCAAGCAGAGCCAAATTCTGTGATTCATAAATTCTGCAAACTGAGTCCATTTACATATTTTCTCTTATTTTGCATAATCTATTCTGCAGTTTTACTTTTCTTTATTGTGCTGTGATTTGTCATGGCAAACATCCTACTGGTATCTGTTCAGTAATGCTCCTAGCAATTTGTAATTTGAAATGAAAAACAAAGCCCAGCTAAAATATGTACCGTGATATTTGGATATACTTAAAACAAACCAGACTATACTACAGTATTTTTTCAAATATATTTAAAATTTCTTCCAATCTTCCTGCACCGACTCTTCTTCCTGGTCACGGATTCTCCCAGTTAGTTTGGCAAGTTCCATCAAGTCCATCATCTTCATTTGCCATTCATTTATAGTTGGTATTTCTTGGGTCTTCCAATTCCTAGCAAGTAATAAGCTCGCAGCAGTTGTGGCATACAGAAAAAAAGTAACATCTTTTTGGGGAATTTCTTCCCCTATTATCCCAAGTAAAAAGGCTTCTGGTTTTTTAATAAATGTGTTTTTCAAAACCTTTTTCAACTGATTATACATCTTTTCCCAGAAGTCTTTTACTTTGGGGCACTTACACCCTTTTTGATGGGAATTGGGGGTGACAGGATGGGCCATATTTGGGCAATAAAAAGTTCTTGTAGTTCTTTCAAGCATCTAAATCATCAGATGCATGAAGGAGTCCAAAGGCCAATTCATAATTAATCTGAAAAGTTAGGCTCCAGTCTTGGAAATCTATGTCTGTGTTTGAAAGGAAAGCAACTGGATCTGAGAGCACATTTGATGTGGGAGGAAATATGATCCCAATTACGGAGGCAAATCTGATCAAAAGAGAAGAGTTATGACTGATTTCTGAAAGTTCCAGAATCTCCTGAAACAATTTCAAGATACCAAAAATGCAGCTTAATGGACTACATCATAAACACTACCATTATGCTGAAGGGGCACTGAGAGTTAATGATGCAAAAAAGGGGGAAAGGAACAGTTTCAAACTACAAACAAGCTAGCCATAATCTGTTTTACTTGCCATAATCTGTTTTCTTAAGCAAAACAATTATGCACATGTTCACCTATGAATGGTTTATGGGGACTAACCCGCTTCCTGTGATCCTATCAATGCATGTTCTTAGATCCCAATTCCATCTCTGTTAAATAGCTTTTTAGGAATAGCTTTTTAGGACTGAGGTCCAATCCCTCTCCTCATATATACAGTGGTCATATTTTTGGCAGTTTGAATCCATGCGATGGGGTGAGCTCCCATTGGTTTGTCCCAGCTTCTGCCAACCTAGCAGTTAGAAAGCATACCAGTGGGAGTAGATAAATAGGTACCACTGTGGCAAGAAGGTAAAAGCTGTTTCTGTGCGCTCTGACACTTGTCATGGTGTCCTGTGTGCCAGAAGCAGTTTAGTCATGCTGGCCAAATGACCCGGAAAAGCTGTCTGCAGACAAACGCCAGCTCCCTTGGCCTGAAAGCAGAGATGAGTGTCACACGGCATTGTCAAATTTTACTGGACTTAACTGTCCAGGGGTCCTTGACCTTCACCTTTACCATATTTTAAAAGTGCCATCAGTGTACATGGCACTTTTCTTTATGTATGTAAGCATTGCTGAATCAGACCCAATACTTTTCAAGCTGTGTATCCTCTTTCCCACACTGTCCAACCAGATGTGTGGGTGCTAAAGCCCTCTGCTACTGTTGTTCCCCAGCGACTGGTATTCAAATGTATTCAGTTACCAGTTGCTAGAAGTGGGAGTGTGTTGTTACATTTATGTGCTCCTTGTGCATAGGCATTGGTTGCCCACTGTGAGAACAGAATGTTGGACTAGATGTGCTTTGGGTTTGATCCAGCAGGAGTGCTCTTATGTTTAGAGGTGTAGTGACACTGATCCTGGAAATAGTATGCGGCCATCATGACTGGTAGCTATTGATGGCCTCTTTTTGACTAATCTCATTTTAAAGCCACCTGAGTTGGTGTCCACCACCATAACCTGTGGCAGAAAATTCCACACTTCAGCCTATTGCATAGTGGCTACAGGAAATCAGTTGGCAAGAATATCCTAGGGATGATCTTGAAACCCAGAGACAAGCTCTCCAATGTCCTTCTGCTGGCAGTTCCAGAAAAGTGGGTATTTCAAACATTCTGTCAGTGCAAGCTGATCAGCAGGTGAAAAGGAACAATCCCCACTTCCTTCCTATTGCACACTATTCTAGAGGGTTTCCTGACCCCACCCAAGATCAATTTCAGGAGGCACAGGGGGGAGGGGAGCCCCATTGCACAGGAATAAGGCCTTGCTGATAGGTTTGTTAGGTGAATCCCATATTTTGGACCCATACCCAAGGCTGTGAAAGTCAAGACCAGCACTTTGAGCTGAGTTATGGAGACAGACAGCCTATATAATATTTAAATTTAGGTGTTCCGTGTTCAGGCAAGCCACCAAATTCTGACCCACCTGGAAGTTTCTGGACCATCTTCACATAGATCACAGAATGGTGAATGACATAATGATTGGCAACATGAATGACTATTGTCAGATCCAGGTCTTCCACTAACATGTGCATACAAGCAGCTGCCCTTTCCCTTCGTGGTTCACACATCACATTCCTCCATCCAACTTCCTTCATTGGGTAGGATCCTAGGACAATAACATGCTTGCTTTTTCAAGCTGTCATTGTCTCACTCAGACATTGGGAACTATTTTCAAGGTTGCTGAATAAAAGCTGGTGAGGTACTCCCCACTTTTGCATTCCTTCCATCAGAGATCGTTTCTTTTTACAATCTCGAGTGATATTCCTCTTTTACAGTTATGTTACAAAATACCCATATAAAAACTTTTGAAAAAGAAATCAGGAAGGCAGTACTAAGCAAGGGAAGAAGCTTTTGCTCCCCTCTTGGTACATTTTGCACTCAAGAGTTCCCGATCCTCTTTCTCTTGGGAAACATCAGGTTAAACACAGGGAAAATTTAATCGCCTCTGTCAGCATAAAGGAATGCTGGGTTATAAATCAGAAAGTTAAACCAGCACCAAAGTCCTTCTCAAACTTGAAAGAATTGCATCAAAATGCCGAAGGGAGTTGAAATATCAACTCTGTTTCAAAAGGTTTTATCTACTTTAAGCGAAAGTGATGCTAAAGATGAGAGAGAGAGAGCAATTTTTCCTGTTAAATCCTACCATTCTCAAACACTTACAGGCTACCACTGTAAACAGGGTGTGTGTGATACCAGTAACGCCATTATCTTGCTCTGTGCACTATTAACAGTGTGAACAAGACTTATGCATTTTGTTAAAATAATAAAAGGAGCTATACACACAAGGAAAGTAGCTGACCCACCTGAATGCATAAGCTTGTTGGGATTGCAAAGGTGGATCTAGGGGAATGCAACTAGTGCATGGTCACACCGGGCACAGAACTTCTGGAGCATCTGAGGAAGCACCACAACTATGACATACAACAGAAGATGGGGGGGGGTTGGCACTGGATTTTAGCATCACACATGGCACCACTGAAATTTAAGACGTCAAGGTCCACTACTATGTGATTGTGGACTTTACAGAGAGCAGTCAAACAATTAATCTCAGTTAAAATATGATTTGAGCATTGCTTTATTTGTCTGATTTCCTTTATTAATTTGTGTTCAAATTAGTACTGGGAGAATTCCAAAACTATGCATACATTCATATATATTTGTTAAACTACCAATTGAATTCTTTAACTGAGAGTGGATATATATTTTCTTTCCTGGCCTTTCTTATGAAAGGAGTTAAGCTACCCACATCCCTTATAAAGACAGTTTTCCAAACTGTTAAGTACCATATTCCAATTAAAACAAACCACAAAATTAATAGAGCAGCAAGATAAAAATGATTCATAGCCCTTGGTGATATACCGTATTTGAGAGATGAAGTCTGCAGTAAATCCCATTGAGCTCAGAGGGACTTGCTTCAGAGTAAACATGCTCTTAAAATTGTGCTGCATATACTACACAGAGAGTGTGTCTTTTAGGAGATTATACAAATTTGTCTGTTAACATAACATTTCTTCCGGTACCCATCAGTAATTGGCAGTTGCAATGAAACATGTGTCAACCAAAAAGCTTCCCCCACCCCTCTTTAAAAAGGAACATTTTAGCCAATGGCAAAAATGTACAGAAACAAAAATTCATTAGTTTTGCATAAAATGGCCTGAGGACAAATATGTGACCCTGGAGCCATTTGTTTCATGTCTTCTTTTTAATGTAAAAGAGTTTTGTAGGAAGAGTAAAAAAGCAGAATGAAATGAGAATTATTTGCTTTGCTGGTGCATGAGACTAATGGGGTCTTCTGTTATTCCCACTGATGTCACTGAGAGATTTGCTTTGGGCTTTCTTGCAGTCTGGTTTTGGTTTAGTCTGTGTAGAACTATGGAAGAAAAAAATGTAGTGGTTTTTAAAATTCATAAGCAAAGGAAAAAGAAGCAGTTGGTAAAGCATAACTGAAAAAGAATCTAAGGCTAACATTTCAGAATCTCCAAGAATTTACAAAATGTATTCCATGGAACTGGGGCAGCAAGGTTTTGGAAGAATAATAAAACTGTTGTTATAAGGCAAATACTAAGATTAGAACCAAAATTTGCTAATTAGGTGAGAGATCTGGGGAGAAGCTCTTCTCTTCTCCTGCTAGGTGCTGTAGGCTCTGGAAACTCCTTCACTCGCACACAACCTACAACACCGATGTTTGCACTCACACCTGGGCTGCAAAATTCCCCACTGCAAAATGTATCAATGGGTATGTATAGAAGATGGGGAGCCAAGCTACTCTTAAAGGGGCCATTAAAGTTAGCTGCAAGTCCATTGCCCCTTTAAGAGCAGCTTAAATCTGAACTCTCCATGATGAAATAAGAATCCGCGATTCCTCAAGGGTTTTCATGATGGTCCCAGCAATTTCAGGACAGTTGGAGGGTATGCCAATACAGTAAAACACTTGAAATAGTATTGTTAAGAGAAGCAAGCAGCAGAGAACTTGCAGCTAAAAGAACGTTTTCACTGTGACCAGTGTCAGCACTGATGTGCCTACTAGGGAGCTGGGACTTTGGCAGCTGCTTGGAGATTCCATGTGCTGTTGCTGGAGATGGGGCTTTGCTTGCACTCTGCACTATGCTGTTCCATGTGCAGTTCTAGTATTTTTCTGCAAACCTGCTATATCCCTTCTGTATTCAGGAAGAAGAAAGGTGCTTTGTGGCCATACTGGTTGGTATAGGGCCATTCACTTTGTTATAAGTGCAAATAACAACACTCACCATTGCAGATGGATACTCCCTGGAAATTTCCTCAATGAGTTCTGTGAAAAGGTCTTGATGTAAAATATAATTGGTAGAAATTTTAAACTGAAATATGCATACACGTGTTTATAGTCTGATATAATGTTGTAGCCAGCTATTATCTTGTATCACACAGAATACAGATTTGAACACTGGCCATCCAATGTGAAAGGGACAAGGACTAAATTAGTAGTCATTCTGAATATATTAGGTTCTTCAGTAGAGAATTGTGTGTAATTAAAAATCCTGGTTGCTTCTAATATCACATGACTAGACATGCAAGGAAGCTCTGGATACCTGTTGGCCTTGATGAAAACACACTCAAATGCAGTCATATTGCTTTTCCTAGAGGATTTGTGTTAGTCAAAAAGAGTCTTAAAAAAAATCCCCCTATCAAATCAGTTTCATGAAAGAGTTATTTCGTGCCTTGAACAAATTTTATATAACCATCACTTTAGCTTTTCTGGCCTTCGATCAAGCTGTGAAGTGAAATTATATTAAATAAATATGGAAAGATTATGCTTCAGTCCTGTGTTATATTGTGCTCTGCATAAAAATGAGAAGACACTAAAAAATAAATCACATTATCAGACATTTCTGGAAAAATAAAGGGGCACATTTTCAGAGTATGGTAATTTATATTAATACAAGCTGGAAGTGTCTGGTGTTGCCCAGGAAAATTAAGAAACCAAAAATTATTGAGATTTATGAATGGATGGTGTAATTTGTTACTCTCAGGGCTATGTGTAGTCTTGCCCCCTGCCCCAGGGCCCCAAACTGGCCCAATAACACCAGACCATAACAGTAAAGGTAAAGGGACCCCTGACCATTAGGTCCAGTCGTGACCGACTCTGGGGTTGCGCGCTCATCTCGCATTATTGGCCGAGGGAGCCGGCGTATAGCTTCCAGGTCATGTGGCCAGCATGACAAAGCCGCTTCTGGCAAACCAGAGCAGCACATGGAAACGGCGTTTACCTTCCCGCTGTAGCGGTTCCTATTTATCTACTTGCATTTTGACGTGCTTTCGAACTGCTAGGTTGGCAGGAGCTGGGACCAAGCAACGGGAGCTCACCCCGTCACAGGGATTCGAACCGCCGACCTTCTGATCGGCAAGCCCTAGGCCCAGTGGTTTAACCACAGCGCCACCTGGGTCCCTGAAACACCAGACCATAGCTGGCCCCTAATCAATTTGGGTTTGGGGCTAATGTTTAATTAGGGTTTTTAAAAACCTTATTAAAAACCTAGAAAAAAGGTGCTGGTACTCACCACACAAGGACACTCTGGCCCCACAACCCAGACTCCAGCCACAAAAGCTGAGGTCTGGTAGATGCCAGAGACCACCTTGGCTTGGACCTCCATCTTGGGATGCTTACAGAATGGCTCACAATGGTATCCAAGCATAGACCAAACCCTGATTCTCAATCTTGGGAGCTGTCAGAACAAATTGGGCATCAAAATCTCCCAAGGCACCCAAGCTGGTGTAGTGTGGAACACTTAAGTCTGCCACTTTGGTTCAAAAGGTTGCCTGATGGCCCCCAAATGTAGGCAAAAGCTATCTCTTCCACCTCATGAACAGTCATGCATAGAGAACAGAGAGACAGACAAACAAAACACTTTCCAAAATATGTAGCAGAAGTAGAAGTAGCAGAGGGCAGTACAAGTCAATAGTACACAGAAGTAGATAGTAGATAAATAAGCATTTCAGTATATTTCATACAAAACCTCTCCCCATGAATTTATTTTGACAGTAATATATACCAAGATATTATCAAAGAAATGTTGTCTTTTGCTGTCAGTGGATACTGTTTACCCAAGAATATACTGTACAAATGGAATTGGCCAAAAGGCCAACTAATCTAAACTCTCGAGGATTATGCTGTTAGAGAAATCAATTGTAAAATCCAAACTGTTCATTGTATATCATGTAAGATCTGTTTAATGATCCTCTTTTGACTGTGCAGCACACTTTAAGCCTCTGGACTCTTCCCTACTTTTCCCTTTGACCAGGCAAAATCCTGCTTGTTTATTTCAAGCTGTGACAGGCAATTGTATATTACCCTTAAGGTGGCTTGAAGCAAAAGAGGCCAGAGAACCTTTACCTTTAATCATTTGTGGAATGAGCAGATATGGATTGCATTATAATAAGGTACACCTGTAGGTTTGCTGGCCTCGCTTCCATCTGGTCAGCCTGTTTAAGAAACCTGTTGCATTACCAGCACCTGAATGGAGTCCGACTGAGTACTGAAGTTTAACAAACAAAAATAGTGCTTCCAGTTACTAGTCTTAGGCAGGTGTAAGCAAGTAAAATCTCACATTCCTCCAGGCTCCCCTTATCCATCCATATCCATTTGTGTTTTAGTGTAAACAAAACTAGGAGAACTGCCTACTGTTATTCTGATTCTGCATAGTTCACTTTCTGCTGTTCAGGAGGAGGATGCAAAGCAGACACAATGCTGATAACTGCTCAAAGGCTAGAAATTGGAACAGAAGGGAAACATGACCGTTTAGTCAGTTAAGCATGAGACTCTTAATCTTAGGGTTGTGGGTTTGAGTCCCACCTTGGACAATTCTATGATTCTATGAGAAAGAGGGTTTAAAAAATGAAATCCAAAGAGGCAAAAAAGAAAAGAGCAGAACAGAACAGAACTGAATGGTTTTTATGGTCTGTTTCTCTCCACCCACAACCTGTCTACCCATCCCATTCTGAGCACTTAGAAACTCCTCATTTCCAGATGCCAAGTGTTCTCTGCTTTTTAAAAAATTCTCTTTACTTAATCTGTTCCTTGCCTCCTACTCTTGCCTTTGAGCAGCAAGAAGTGGGAGGAGGACTGAGAAGATGCATCATACCTCCAACTAAAGGAATGGCATAGTACTGTACAATAGAAATAGGCCCAATGCAAATTAGTCACAGTGAGACTCCAGCACAGCCTTCCAGAGCTGGTTCCATTCCCAAACTCACAGATCTGCAGTGGAGATCCTCCATCTTGATTGTACATCATCACAACTTACTCATGCTGATGTTCACATCTCATAAACTGGCAGAGACGCAGCCACTTTATATGTTCTCTAAACACATCAATTGGTACATATGCATCTTTTAGCTATATTGATAGAATTGAATGTGTGTTTTGGCTTGTATTGGGTTGCTGTGCAAAATATACACAAAATATGTTAGGGGAAAACTGTAGTATCTGATTCTGCTGGTAGTTGCCAAGTTTTGGGCACTCTGAGTGAGTAATTGTTTAATGAAATGGACACATGTGATTTATCCACCAAGCTATTGATTCCATCCTAGAGGAAATTATGTATCCTGATGAATGAAAAGCTTTGCAGAGAAAACAAAATGTTTTACTTTTTCTCTCTCACAGCTTTAAAAATTTGTTTTATTCAGGACATTTCTATATTGCTTTGTATATAAAAATACATATATGAGGTAAAGAGAAAACTAAAACAACAGTCAAACAACTACAAGTGTTACACAAATAAACACTGTTGGCAATTTGAAGATGACAAAACTTCTAGTATTTACAGTCCTTGGTGAATTTGGTTAAATGAAAGGATCAATCTGTATGTTACAATTTCCAGAATTAAATGTAGTTTACAGAAACTTAAATAAGTGTGCATTGTCAATAGCAATTGAAATACTGAATGGCTTCTCTTTCTGCCTTGTTTTCCATGTATGTAATTAGTACTCTCTCTCTCTCTCTCTCTCACACACACACACACCAGAGCTGCCAAGTTTTCCCTTTTCTCGCGAGGAAGCCTATTCAGCATAAGGGAATTTCCCTTAAAAAAAGGGAGAACTTGGCAGCTATGACACACACACACACACCTCTATTAGTATTCTGGGAAAGCTATCAAAACAAACTATTCTGTATACTAAAAGAAAACACCTTGTGAAATTGAATTAGCATAAAAATACTACTTATAAGTCAGTTTTCTCCACAATATAGTTGATTAACTGTACATAATGGGAAGTTACTTATGAAAAGATTTCTCTTTGTTTTACACACACCTGTTTAAGAAAAAGAATGTTTGTTCAACATGACAACTATTTAACTTTGCAGAAATTGAAATAATATTAACTCTAAACTTTGCAGTCATGAGATGAAATTGCAGCCAAAATGAAGACATCTGAGACACCTTTCACTTTTATTATATATGGGGGGGGGGAGAGAGTGCTAAAATGTAACTGGAATGCCATTTTTACAGTATGTATTGTAATAAGGACCCTTTTCATGAACATGAAACACAGGTGTATCATGCCAGTTATGAAGAGCACAGGCATGTATAAATTTTGAATATATTTTGAAGGTAAATCCAGAAAACAACAATAAGAGCAACTGGCTATAAGAAGAATTCCCAAATACTGTTTTACCTTAGGCTGAACTCTGATTCCATGGCAGAACTGGAATATTAAACTTAGTTCTTAACAAGTCCAAATTAATCACCCTGTCAATTGGATCATATCTCTCTTGTTATGGCTAAATTGTGGGTTGTTGTTTTTTTTTAAAAAAAATTCATTACTCATGAACTGTACAATTACATGCTGCCTTACTCTAAAGCCCTATACAAAGAGTTCTTGAACACAATTTCTATTCAAAAAAAATCCATTTGGGGAATCTGTTAGTATGTAGAGAAGGCAAGGATTTGTTGAGGTTGAAGCAGGTGATTTCCTCAGACCCGTTTTACAAAATGGCTCCCTTTGTTCCTAGTCACCTGCCCATAGCTATTCAAGTTATGATTCTGGCAAGAATGAAAGCATGGACAGAGGTGCAGAAGACCTCTCCCTGAACCGTGGAGAAGAGGACGAGGATGATCATGATGAACACGAAGATGCTGAGAAGGCCAATGAGTCAGATGGCGTAGAAGCTGAGCGTCTGAAAGCCTTTAATGTGAGTTACATGGAGCTCTATGCCCTTCAGAATTTTATGTTCTTATCTGAGGCATTTATTATGGGTATATGTGGCAGTAAAAGAGGTACACTAACTTTATTTCATAGAAGGGGAACCTCCCTCCCTCCGCACACATTAAAACACTTGGAAACAGATACCAGTTCACCAGATTTAGAGGTTTAACGTATATTTACCTCAGTTGTGTGTTTTGTGTGTGTGTGCACGTTTGCTCAGTGGACAGCAGCAGTGGGGGCTAGGGGGCTGCAGTGTAGTTCCAGGAGTGTATTCCAGCGGCCAGCTATTTTCTATTATTTTCCAGATTTGTATAATTTTGCATGACAACGTACGCAAAAATTGCTCACAGCAGGGGAAGAGTAAGAGACACAGTTCAGTATAACAATGTAGGCATCCTAGTGCATTGTTAATAACAGACATGAAAACGCTGCCTATTTTCACAATCTGTTTTATTTCCCTCACAATTTCTATACACTACAGCCTAATCTTTTCTTGTCTTTTTTGTCAATCCTAAAACAAAATCCTTGCTTGCTTAGCATTTCTGACTTTCCATTACAAAGCTCTTCACTGTGTAAATTAATAAAAAAAATAAAGAAATAAAGAAAATGTCTTCCTCTCTTTAACTGAGCTAGGAAGCTTAGAAAGAGAAGAGAGCACCACCCCTCCAAATCCTTCTCCTCTGTCTCCCTCTTGCCAACAGATGTTTGTCAGGCTGTTTGTAGATGAAAACTTGGACCGAATGGTCCCAATCTCTAAGCAGCCCAAAGAAAAGATCCAGGCTATCATTGACTCATGCAGGCGACAATTCCCTGAGTACCAAGAGCGTGCCAGAAAGCGTATACGTACTTACCTCAAGTCCTGCAGGCGGATGAAAAGGAGTGGTTTTGAGATGGTGAGTTTTGATCTAAAAAAAACAAACCCCAGCCCTAGTTTCCATCAAAAAAACCCATATGTAAATCCATGACACTATTTTGTTTTCATCTTAGTGTCTCTTTTTATTTGTATTTTTTGGTAATGTCAGGTCAGAGGTTATTCTCCCTCCTTTCATATTACCTGGATCCCCCCTCCCTTTCTCCAGTGCATTTGAAATCCAAAAATGCAGTTTGCAGTTATTTCAAATAGAAATTCATTTTAAAAAAATGAAGAGCTCCTCAAGATGTAAAGGAACAAGCAAAAAAAGAAATAAGGCTTGTTTATTTTATTTTTTTGGGGGGGGGGTCATCATTCTGACTCCTATAGAGATGATATAGTGGCCTGAATTTACAGGTACACATTGGTATTAGTGGGATGCATACGTGAAACTGGACATGCCATGTGTATGCATGGCTACCTACTGGTTATCTTTAGGGTGGAATGGGATTCAATCTAGGCCTTCCTCCCAAGCATATGATATACACAGTCCAAGCTGACAGTTCTGATCATGTGGTCAGGGATCGGCACATATTTCATGATGCAGCAGTGAGAATCATTGGTCCAGCCCTTAGTGGTGGGTGAGTCAATATAGCAAGGGAATCTTTCTATATTTTGGAATGGGCGTGTTAATTGTTGCCCTGTTGTCATAATTACCACAACATTTGTCAGAGACAGGAAAACTGCTTTTAATGGTGCTAATGCTACAGTTACACATACATTTGGCATTTTACCAAATCAATGTAACCTAACCAATGTAAGACTATAGAAAAAGACTATGGAAAAACACTTATGAACAAATTATCACGCATTCAGCATTTCAAAATTGTTTAAAATTACTCATTGTTTGTCACCCTGGGAGGAAAAGCAGGATATAAATTTACTAAAATAAACTTTTGCTTTATAGCATTTAGATTTTTAGGGATCATTTATTAATTGCAACATTAATATCATGGGGAGCTTTTTTAACTTTTCTAATTTTTCAAAGAAAGTGAGAAACAAAACAAAAAAACCCCATTTTTTGGCTGCCATGATCAAACTAAATGTTAAAATACCACACCACATGCATCCTTTCCCATTATAGTAGAAAAGAAGTGCCCCTTTGAAAATTATCTCAGCATTTCCATAAAAAGTCCTAAAACAAACCTCAGACCCTTCCTTTCATAACTTTCAAACATCATATACCTTTTAAATATCATTTTAAGAAATACATCCAAAAAACGTATTTTATATAAAAGCAATCAAATCAGTCTATATTTTGTCGCTCCTTCCTTCCTTCTTTCCTTCCTTCCTCCTTTCCTTCCTTCCTTCTTATGTCCATTCATTGTTCCAGAATCTTAAATGACTGTGTTCAAAACAAATTGCCACATCTGCTGAAATCACTAGCTTAGGGCAAAAGTGAAAATGCAGGAAGTCATATTTGTACAATTGATACAAGTCAAGTCAGCTCATGAACAGGGAACTATAGATTGAAAGGGAGCAGAGACCATGAAAAAAATATCGGATGTGAAAATCTGATTGTTGAGTTATATTGTGTTTTGAAATATTTGATGGGCAATATATTATTGAAGTCTAGTAAATAGTGTAGTTTTACATTTGTTTTGTTTGAATTAAGTTATTTATAAAATGAAAAGTCTTTGTGCGACTGTCTGATCTTGGTAACTTTGATGAATTTTATCTCATGACTTTGTACACTGCTCTGATATCGGTACAGATGGAGTGTAATACCATATATATATATATATATTTACAAAGAAGTAATATTTTTCCTGTCTTATATGACCAAATTTCATACACATGTACACATCACTGAACAATTACAAACTTGAATGATCTCAAAAAGGCCTGTGGTTTTTTATACCTCTACATAACTGTCCAAATAAAAAGCATGTAGGGGTAGCAAGTTTTTCAGGTCTGCTGTTGGCCATGAAAACCCAGGACTAATCTCCTTCCCTCATGCATGTGGAAGTAGCTGTGTCCAAAGGCTGTTGCCATGGTTGAGTGAAAGCAAGCAAAGTCTTCTCCTGGGCAGAGTGTACACCTCCCTGTCTTACGTTCCTTATTTCAGCAACCTTATTGCATAACAGTAACAGTTAGCATTGAGACTGAAAGACCAGATTCTCAACAGTGGTGACTGTATGAGAAACCAGAGTTAGACCTTTGGTTTATCTAGCTCAGAATCATCTACTCTGATTGGCAGTGGCTCTCCATGACGCTTCACAGAGGTTTTTGATGATCATATTGTCTGAAGTTCTTTTAACCTGAGATGGTAGGGATTGAATTTGGCACCTTCTGTATGCAAGATGCTTTGAAATATGGTCCTTCCCTTAAGATAGTAAAGGTAAAGGTGCCCCTGACCATCAGGTCCAGTTGTGTCCGAGTCTGGGGTTGCGGCGCTTATCTCGCTCTATAGGCCGAGGGAGCCGGCATTTGTCTGCAGACAGCTTCCAGGTCATGTGGCCAGCATGACAAAGCTGCTTCTGGCGAACCAGAGCAGTGCACGGAAACACCATTTACCTTCCCGCCAGAGCGGTCCCTATTTATCTACTTGCACTTTGATGTGCTTTCGAACTGCTAGGTGGGCAGGAGCTGGGATTGAGCAACGGGAGCTCACCCCATTGCAGGGATTTGAACAGCCGACCTTCTGATTAGCAAGCCCTAGACTCTGTGGTTTAACCCACAGTGCCACCTGGGTCCCTTTTCCTTAAGATAGACTAGTGGAATAGAATGTGAATGATCACTTCCAGTTTGAAAGATGAAGATGGGCAGACATTCACCTGGTTTGAACACACATTCGCTGCATCCTGAGGCATTTGGTGTCAGGACAGAGAGACCATGTTCAGTAAGCCCTATACCATGGTTTATAAGCTGATTGGGTACCTTTGCTACTCTCCTCCGTGCTGTGAAAGTTTATGTCTTGGCATGATATGTGAACATGGCCTCCATGGCCTCTCTAGGTTTCATAAAGACTTTTTGGTGGTTTGCTTGAGGGGCTTATTATTTGAAGGGCATTACACAAACCCTCTGCATAGGTCAGTTTCAATTTGATAGATTTGGCAGTGCTGCAAAGACAAACGGGAATAGCATTTCTTTTCACTTGCTATTATATTTCATCAGCCAAAGCTTCTCTCTAATCCTGATGATTAATATATGTCAATATGAAGGAATAAAGAATTAAATGGCCTCCATGCTTGTAAAACATATCATTTTGAAATGCCTGATGCTATCTAGATTGTAATTTAAATTTGTTTCACTGTAATGACATAACTGAAAGGTAATTAGAATACAAGGAGCAAAGTTGTTTAACTGACTGCTTATTTAATATTACTTAAAATGTAGGAATGGTGACTGTATCACTGTACCGGTATCATTATGGTGGTAAGGTGTTACAGTGAAATTTCTAGAAGGTCTGGGCATAAATTCAACTTTTCACATGATTCAGTTGATAAATCTTTCTAAAAATGTCAGAACAATTAAAATTGTTTATAGGACATGTAGCATTTCAGGTGTAGTTATGGAACAACCACCATGACTAGACGCTCTGGAAGATGTAAATATATTAATTAGTGGAAGGTGTGTATTGCTCTGATCTACCTCAAACCATATCATGTATAGCAAGTGTAGTGGAAAAATATACATTTTTCGTTTAGTTTATGAAATACAGTAGGGATAAAATAATATAAATTCTGAAGCAACTTCTTTGGGTGTCAATGTATATAACACAGCAACAGGTTATAATACTGCTTTTAATTTGAATGACACCATCAGGATCACAATGAAAATGATGCGAAAACTATCTGAAGAAATGAAACAAACTTCTGTAGAGGCATTTTTCAAAGCACAGGTTTCAGATCATCATGGTAGACCAGGGATGGCTAGCCTGTTTTGCCCTGAGGGCCATGTTCTCCCTTGACCAACTCTTCCAGAGCTGCAGACCAGTGGTAGATGTGGCAACCCCACAACCTCTCATGCACACTTCTGCATGTGCACATGCATTCACAGGCTGTCACACAGAGCCCACCTTCCTCAGCTGACCCAAGAAGGTTGGCTGAGATGAAAGGACTTGAAGTTCCCTCACTGTTCAGCAAACTATTAATCTAATGACCTGGCAGGGGGCAACTTGCACCCCCATTAGTGCACTGGGCTCTACTGTCTTTACTTTTATACTTAGTGTTGCTTCTGCCAAGTTGTTTGGGGAATAGATCAGTGCCCCAAACTGGGGGTTAGCCACTCCTTTGGTAAGCAGAAATATCAGTAGCAGGTTCCATAATGGACCAAATATTGGGGCTAGTACTGGCCATAGTGTGCATGGCTTTGTCATTATTATAATTATAATTAATTAATTAATTAAATTTCTATACCATCCATCCAAAGATCACAGGGCAGTTTATAATATAAAAACACAAAGAACTATAACAAACAAAAACAATACCCCTGCCCCAGTTTAAAAGGCCATACATTGTTTAATTAGACAAAGGCCTGGTTCTTGCAGTCTTGGAAGGTGTATTTACTTCTGAGTTTTATACTTTTTTTTCTTTTTAAGAAGAGGCAACCTACATTAACATATTGATCAGACTATTTTGGTCAAAGATTCCTAGCAGAGTTTTATTTATCATTCTTCTAATAGTTATTAAGGAATAGCAGTTTCTGTGCCTGAAATATCTAGCTACCATATCCATTCAGATATTGGTGACAAATATATGGTTGCTCTGAGAAAGAAAATGTGTTCATCTGTTCCTGTTCTGTCTCAGGAACAGAATCAAAAACAAATAATGCAACTTAAACCTTTCACTCTTTCTTCAAAAGCACCTTTCAAAAAGCAGCCTAGAGTTCAAACATTCTCTATCAAAGAACGATCCTGAAATCTTCAGGTCACCAGGGAGAAATTATTTTGTAATACTAAAAAAGAGGGGATTCTGCAACTTATTCTGAACTGGTAAATAAGATATGGCCTTCAGATAATAGCCTCATTATTCGTTCCCTGCAGGGGGACATCTGGGAGAGAGTTCTTAACGAAAGGCCTTCTTTCTCATTAGTATCTGCCCATCTCACAGGAAATAATTAAGGCAGTTGATGGGGAAAATGACTAAAAATGTGCCTTTTGGGTGACATCTGCTCTAAGTATCTTTAAAGTTTTGTTGCTGCTATAATTTCCTGCCTAAAAAAGAATGCCATGTTCACACATTCATATCTGATGACCATCATCCCTGCTAAGGAAAAAAATGAATCTCTGCTAAGAAAAAAAACTAGTATTGATAATATAGAAACTGTAGGCAATACTAGGAGTCAAGTAATTTCTGAGGTAAGGGCTCGCTTATCACCTTGAAATAGATTCACACGAAGTCAACAAAGAACACAGCCTCAGTACAGCTACAGGTGTCCTATTTGCTGTGTCATGAAAGGCAAACATCTCAGTAGATCTTTCCTTTCCTCAACCAACAACAGACACACAGAAACACAACAGTTTGACAGAGCTGTTCCTGAAATGGGGAAAATAAGATATCAGCCTAACACATGCATGCGCTCACACACTTATACCCAAGGCTGTACCTAAATCTCATTTAACTTAATGAAACTATGAGGAACATGTGACTTCTGGCTTGCCTTGGGAATACTCAGTTAACAATACAAACCTTCTCCATACATACAGTATTCTGCATTCATTTATCTGTTGACGATGGCTGCTTGCCAAGCCCCTCTTCACACTTCCCTGCCTTTACAAACCACCAGCCTTGTCTGAACATCTGTCTCATGAAAAGATCACATCAACGTATTATGAAATCCTAAAGCACAAATCTCAAGAGATATACCTGGCATATTATCCAGCCCTTGCCCTGTCAGATTGTGTATGTCTTTACTTTTACAAGTCACCCTACTCATTTCACTGAGGCAAGAATATAGCGGGACAGGATTTGACATTATGTACATGCACAGCAGCAGGAAAGAGATTACTAATTGGCCTGAATGTGTTTGTTTCCTTCTGTAACTACATTTTTTGGTTGGATGGTAACCTTGGGCAATTATTGCTGCTGTACAGTCATATAGAGCCTAGATAATTGTGCTAAACATGGTGTCTGTGGCAAATACACACACACACACACACACACACACACACACACACACACCCTTTCACCTATTATAAGTAGAATACTGTCTGGAATGAGAACATTAGAATTGTAAGCAAAGTGGATTGTGTGTTAAACTGAATTTCTCTTTTTGAAAATTAAACGTGTATTCTCTAATTAACTTGCATTATAGGTCCTTCATCAAACTAATGCTATGACCTATTGTGCCTCATCCATCCCTCCATTCCCTGGCTGGTTTTGCCAACAGTTACTGGAATTTTGCTTCCTACATTTATTCTCAGACAAGAATGAATGAAAAGCATTACAACTGATGTCAAAATGCAGTGCTGCTGCAAGTCTTAAAATGACATATCATTTTACTGTATATATTTACTGGGGATACAAGAGCCTATTACATTAGAACAATATCAGGACATCCAACAGAGTGCAGTGCTGTTCTTCAGTTTGTAATGCAGAATGTTGCTCAAACATGCGCATTGTGCTACTTTACATTGCATGCTTTACAGTATGAGAGAGTGTTTTAATATGCCTCGATTCTCAAGAATCCTTTTTCAATCTTAATTCTGTAACAAGATGTTGGTGAGTATATTCATGTTCTGCTTGAGGTATTCTGGTTTCATTGACAAAATATTTTATTAGACCTTTGAAGTTGTACTTGTTATGCATAAAACAGAAGATCCACTGTGTATTCCATAACTAGAATCACCAAATATCTGTATTTTAAGGACAAAATGTTCCTTTGAAGAACATGTTGGTGGTTTCAGAGGTTTAGATCCCAAATATACATGTGGGAGACAAAATGCTTTGAATTGATGGTGCTGTTTGGACACAAGCACATTTACATATAGAACTGAAAAAGAAATGCTTAGTATTGTATGAATTTGCTGGTGATTTTATACATTCAAGCAAATGAGGTAACACATGCTGTATAGGTTTCACTATTAAAACTAGCATCTGATGTGCAGCACATGAACCAATGGGTGCCCTATATGTAATTATTTTATTGCAGTCTAAGGTCAGTTGTATCTATGTATTTTCCCTTATGCCTTTGGAAATAAGAAAATGTTTTATAGAATTTTCCCTGACTGCCATTTGAGAGACTTTTATATAAAAAAAATCCTACACCCAAATCAATAGTATTTTTACTAGGCAGTAATTACCACTGCCAAATGAAGAGATTTAGAAGCTCAGACTGAACCTACAACATAAGACAATATTGATTCTTTTTAGGGGGAGCAGGAAATTCCCTGAAACAAATACCCAATTTACAGCATGTTTATAATTTTGTATGTGTGCCATTCTACTTAGATTCTTGAGTGACATTCTGTCAAATTGGCTATATGAAACTGTTTGTTTCATCTGAGTTATTTTAGGCATATTATTTAATGATCCTGTGATGCAAATAGATGTCTTTTGATGAATCAAAGTATCAGCTTTCTTATAGTATTATTTGGGTTTTAAGAAAACAATAATACTGTTTAGTGGACTCAGCATGAAACGACATCATTTGAAGGGTGCAACGTACGATTTACTGTGCGGCCACTATAATGTAATATCAGAGAGTAAGACGCAGTAAAATTGTGATCAGCCACCAGAGTCCTATGTTCTTTGAGACTGGATTCCAGTATCAGTCTACAATGCTCAAGGCTGATATTTGTTATGGGCATTGACAGTAAGAAGCTGGAGGGTGCCATGAGGATGCTCAAATCTACACTCCCACACAAACAAACCTGGAAGCACGTCAAACATATAAGACTGAACTGTTATTGACCATCTTTATTTTAAATGAAAGTAATGAACTGAAGTAGAGAGTACAACTGTATGTTTCCCTATATGCACAACATTTCAACAGATGCTGTAAAATTGATAGATTTTTACAGGGGAATACATGGACTTTCCCTCTCTGAAACATCTGCTCTAATTTAAAAAATATATATTTCAAAGTTATAGAATAAAATTGAAATACAAAAAAACCCTATGTCCTGTTTAAATTTAAAGCAGAAATAAAAGGGTAGCTACTAATACCACAACGCGGGTGGCGCTGTGGGTTAAACCACAGAGCCTAGGGCTTGCCGATCAGAAGGTCGGCGGTCCAAATCCCTGCGACGGGGTGAGCTCCCGTTGCTCGGTCCCAGCTCTTGCCAACCTAGCAGTTTGAAAGCACGTCAAAGTGCAAGTAGATAAATAGGTACCGCTACAGCGGGAAGGTAAACAGCGTTTCCGTGTACTGCTCTGGCTTTGTCATGTTGGCCACATGACCTGGAAGCTGTACGCCGGCTCCCTCGGCCAATAACACGAGATGAGCGCCACAACCCCAGAGTCGGTCACGACTGGACCTAATGGTCAGGGGTCCCTTTACCTTTACCTTACTAATACTACTACAACATCAGATTTCTTACCTGATTTAGCACACAATCCAGCCCAAGGTGGATTAAGATTCAATTTATTATTATTATTATTATTATTTTAAATCATTTTTATTGATTTTCCAATAAAAACAGCCAATTAACATATCCATCAAATCATGATCATAATCCAATTAAAAACAATAAACTAAAATAAAAAACCAACCAAATTACAATCCTAATTATTAATTTTCCCGGGCTTCCCATAGTCTGGACCTCTGAAGTATATCTCCAATATCTTCGTTCCTGCCTTTTTCTTGTTGTTCTCCTATTTTCCACATTCCGATCTTAATGCTTTAAAGTTCTCCGTCCCTGGCTATGTGATTCTCAATCATGTCAGAAATCACTTTCATCCATCGAGTACAGCTTTATCTCTCTCTCTCTCTCTCTCTGTGTGTGTGTGTGTGTGTGTGTGTGTGTGTATATATATATATATATATATATATATATATATATATATATATATCAACTGTCTGTCGTTTGAAATTTAATGACGCAATAACTTCCATGTTGTTAAGTTGTTAAATTGTTGAGCATAATGTTTGCAATATTGCAATGTAAATGAACTGTATTCCACAGATATGTCATTTGGCAATCGATCAGCTTTCCCGAAGACCACACAATCCCCCTAGAAGGGGGGGTTACTAGACATCCATTTAGCCTTCTCTCTCACTCATAATGAAGAAATTCTGCAAACAGATGCACTGTATGTTATCCCAAATTGTTATCTCAAGTCATTATAAAGTCAGCTAGCAAGTATTTCCCACTTCCCTCGGAAAAGGGAGGAATTATCATTTTTTTCGTGTTGCATCATATTAACAAGCGCCATCTTGTTTCTTCTTTTTATCTTTATCAAGTCTTTCAAGTCTAAGTAAAGCTGCGCAATTGAATACTTAATTATGAATAGAAGTCCATCTGTACTTTTCAAAAAAAAACATTAGGTTTCTTAATGAGGCTTGGCATAGAAAAACAATTGTAGGTATTGAGAAAAAGAAGAAAAAGAACATACCAATCACCTCCGTAATCCAAACACCATGATGAGAATCTCTTTGAAGTCCGAGCTTAAACACCAGGGACTGTGCAGTTTTTCAGGTTTTTTTCTCAGTCTTCTTCAGTCCAGACTATGTCTGTTTATTGTCCAAATCTAATTATTTTATCAAACAGATATTTCTGGCTATGAGAGTGACTTCGGAGAGTGCCAGCCGTGTCGTGCTCTGGGACCCAGCATCCTGCCACTTGCACCTTGATGCAAGCTGACAATCTTGGACGGTCTGTGGCTCTATGAGACAGTCCTCCCCCACCCTGGGGAGTCTGCCAGGGCTAATTACCCCCATATCAACCCTGAATTACCGGCATGACTGAGGTCCGATCGTGTGGGAGTCAGCCCTTTCCCACCGCCGGAAACAGGAAGCCAGGATTAAGCTTCAATTTAAATGAGTATGTTAACTACATGCTTACCTCAAAGGGCCTTAAGAGTATTTAATTTGGACTGGTTCTTATCTCACATATGGTATTTGTGAAACCAATTTCCTCTATTTACAGTATAAACTGTCCCAAACTTTGATATGCAGTGGCGATTGTACACTTCCAATAGCTCCAGCTTGTTACAAATTGGGTCTTCTATTATTATTATTTTTTTTTTAAAAAAAGCTATTATTTCTACATCATGTTTCAATAGTTAAGTGTAATTTTGATTATTGATTTGCCATCATTTATGTCCAACAGATAATTTAAACACTACATAAGTGAATGGAATAGTTCAGACACATTTCAGTGCCCTTTGGATCAGTTATTTACATTTTAATGTGAAAACTGACTCTTTCCTGAAGAGCAAGTAGCAGATACAAGACAGTGTCATTTGTGAGGCAATGGGTCTACACTGAGCATTTCACTGGGTGGCTTAGGGGTGACTGAAGATCAACTGTACAAAACATAAGTATTGTCAAATCAAATATAATTGGACGAATAAACAAAAAAAGAGTATTTATCTAAGAATATATATTCTGATTTTGTATTTCTTTACTTAATTTATATCCTGTATGTTCAACATAGATTTCTGTTTGCAAGGTCACTAACTGAGCAAAAAATAAAAAATAAAACAATAGAGAATGTGTAGATTGTATCAATCCTTTTTTAGAATTAAAAGCAGGCTAGGTAGATTATCAGTCAAGTATATCAGTCAAGTCAATGGTGGCATGATAATAAAGATGACTAGTACTAATGCACACCATTAATGTTTGTTGTTGGGGTGGGGGTAATTTTTTTGAAGATGGGGAAATTCACAGCCAAGTGAGTGAATAAACATTATATACTGCTTAAACAATAATGTTGTCATCATTACAACTGACCAGGTAAAATACATACAAAGAATGTGTGAGAATGCTGTGATATGCATTCAAGTAAAAAGGACAGCATGCTTTTCAATGCCAATATGATTATGAAACAAGACTCAAATCAGACATGTTCCTATAATGGGCCAAATTCAGCATTGTGCTCTTCCAGTTGTTCCGTCTGTTGCAAGCATTCCAGCTTGCCAGATGAAAACATACCACCTCTCCTTCCCTGACACACCACTCTGGGGGTTCTCACGACACACAGACATCCCAAGGCAATTTCAGGGTACATATGAGGGAAGAAGAAGGGGAAAAGAAAGCCCTATTTTGCAACTGGAAGTCCTGGCATAGGGCTTCTGCCACTGGTTAGGTGAATCCTACCCAATGCTTCTATAGCACTTACAGGTGTTCACTTCCCATTCATCATCTAGTTGCAATGCTTACAACAAGATTGAAAGGTAAGTCAGTAGTTGTGCCACCCATAATTCAGAGGGTGGGTGGCTGAGGCTAAGAGAGAATAACTTACCAAGGCCACCTGGTGAGTTCATGGCAGAGGTGAAATTTTAACCAGGGGCTCCCAAATTCATAGCTCAGTCTCATATCCACTATATTACACCAGATCTTGTCTGTCGTGGGAATAGTCTAGTATTTCTTCAAAATGCATCCTTACGAGCAAGGATGGCTAAACCTCTTTTGGCCCCAAGGCCATATGCAGCTACCTCAGTACTGTGTCTACTTGAATCCCCCGCTTTCCTGGCTGTTGCCAAAATCAGTGAGGTCTTGGAAAATAGGAAACTTCGTTGAGTGGAGCTGGACGGCCACCCAAACGGGGTTAACCACCCCGGCTTAATAATACCCACGTAAAATATTGGTGGAGGGATGTAGTTGAGGATCAGTGGCTGAACTGCAGCTTTAGTCTCTAACTAGTTTTCATTTTTCATCTTGATAACCTCCATTTCCACTTTCTGTTGAAACAAAATACATTTCAATGAACCAACTCTCCAGTCTATGTGCTGCTTGTAAGCACTGTTGTTGACCTGGCGATGGTCCTAGTAATTCTTATTATTCTCTTTCTCCCTCCCTCCCTCCCTCCCTCCCTCTCTCTCTTTCATAGTCACGGCCTATTCCCTCACACCTTACTTCAGCAGTAGCAGAGAGTATCCTGGCTTCAGCCTGTGAAAGCGAAAGCAGAAATGCTGCGAAAAGAATGCGCTTGGATCGACAGCAGGTATGGGTGGGTGGGTGGGGGAGTGAAAGACTCATGATCCACAACCCAGGACACAGTGGACTGAGCAAGCAATAATCACAGACTTTGTAAGATGTGTTGTGTGGAGAGATAAGAGGTTCTCCATAGCGGCTACAGAGAGAGCAGGAAGTGGTAGCAAGGCAGATGGGCTTCAAAATGTTTGTTTTCTGGCATGCTCAGCTGTCAGTTTAATTGTGAATGCCAATGTGTAGCATGGCTGAAGAACATGCTGTGAGCTCTTTTTTATATCAGATCTGCCTCCAGCCTTCACACTGATCATAGTTTATATAAAAAAGTAGAATAAATAAATAAAAATATTATATGAACTGTTAATGAAGATAAATTTGTGTTCATTTTATAATGTTGATCTTTTGATGTTTATAAATACCAGCTTTTAACAGTTTCCATCAAGAATTTTAATGTTTCGTTTTATATTTTTGTAAACCTCTTAGAGGTTCTCTTACAAACAGGTAGGCCTATATAATTTTTGTTAATTACATAAAATAATCACAAACTTACATAGCGGACAACTATAACATAGCAATAATAATGTCCAGCATTATTAAGAATAAAACTCTCAAATATGCATTTGTATTTTTGCAATTGTAGCAATCCAATTATTCTGAAGAGAACAGTTCCAGGATATTTTAAGCTATATCTTAAATCCCTTTCCCCTCAAAATTACATAATTCATAATGAGTTTGATCCAGTCTTGTGATTGATGGAGTTCTGTTCATGTCCAAAAGCCTGGGGAACTATTTTTCCCCAGTTCCCTCTGTTCTGAAGGAATATGGCCTTCTTGAGTAACATGAGAAGTAGTGTGTAGGGAAGTAGCGGGAAAGGATGAATATCACCTCCCTCCTTTCTACAATAGGGAACATTCTTAGTCACTTCCACAAACAGAAAAAGCTGTTTACAGACTGACCAGTCTAGATCCAATTTATTATATGTATTTTTACATGTGCCGTGGGTTACAACATTGTTTTTTTCTAAGTAGACCAACTCTTAGCCATTTGGAAGGATAGCAGGAGTATTAATATTTATCACATTTGGATTGCAGTATTATAACACTTTTCTGCAAATAAATGTCATTTAAAGCAGTGGGACTTTCTTCCAGGTAGACATGCATAGGATTGTGCTATTAAACACTTCAGCATCCCAGACATAAACCAATTGCAAATTCATAATATAAGGCCAATAAATGTACCTGCAATGCTATCAAAATATTTTAGAGGGTGATGTTCTGCTTTTTTATTACAACCAACAACAAACCTAAGTCACGTATAGCTATGCGTAAACCATACAACAAACGTGACCGGCTGATGAATGATGAGTCTGATAATTCATAATCAGAGGAGGTAACTGAATATGAAGATTTTTCTTTTATTATGCATTGTTTATTCACTTGTTGCACTTCTAAAGTGTCCTTCATTCCAACAAATCCGAACGGTTTACTAAGAAAACAATAAAACAGATAAAAATATAAGCCATAAATAAAACAATCATTAGGACAAAAGTATCAGCACATGCAGATTTTTGGGCATAATACTCCTCAAATTCTGCAAACTTTGATAACCTAATCAATGCTCCCTAATGCCTGGATGAACAAATGTATTTTCATTTGACACCAGAAGCCCATGCAGGGCTGGCCCAAGACATTTTGACACCTGAGGCAAACTACAAAGTGGTGTCCCCTTCCCTGTCAGGGAATAAGGGGTAAGTGAAAATCTACATCAGAAACAAGGGCGGGGGGAGAAAGATCTGCATTGTAGTCTGCTGCCCTTGTGGATCATAGAATCATAGGATCCTGCCACTTGAGGTTGTCACATCTTGCCTCATGGGTAGGCCAGTCCTGCCCGTGCTAACCACATGCCTTGGGGCAGAGAGATCCATAGTCAGGGTGTCATTACAATGCATTCTAACACCTGTTTGAAGATGCCTTAGTAAATCATTCTATGCTTGATATAGCAGCAGCCAATGAGGAGGGGTGGCATTCTAGGGCTGGCCTCCTGGCATAAGCATTGCTATCATGTACAGTACTAGGATGGTGCAGGCACACCTTTGGAGGCGATCCAAAGTTGCTGCCAATGCACTTCACAGCACCCCAACCTTGCCATTGGATTGACCTGGTTTGCAGGGGACCTGGTATGCTGCCATGAGGCCAGGACTATGGCACCACCCCTACCTACTTCTAGTTTGATAGAAAATGAGAAGACAAAACCACTAGACCTCCAAACGTATGAGTACAAGTGGGCTAATTGTCTGAGATAAAGTTTGCACTGCAACCAGAACAAGTGTGATTTTGCCTGGAAAACTATTCCACCTAGTCACTTAGGGTATGTAGCGAATTCTATTTATGTTGGCTCCTCGAAAAAAAAGGGGTGGGGTGGGGCAGATTTTACATGGGTCAAAATATACTGAGTTATACAGTTTAACTGCCTCATGATACTCTGGGGTTAATGCATTTTTATTCTGGGAGCAGATAATGATCTCAGAACACTTAGTGTTAATGGGGTTTAATGAACCAAAACAAGAGCCAAACAGCATCTAGTCCCTGTTTAGAAATAAAAATTCCCATCACTACTGATCACATCAACTCTATAACCTTATTGAAATTGAAAGGAATTCTTGGGCACAATGATATGCCAAAACACTATTCCGTAATTTGAGTTTTTAAGTTTATTGCTCATAAAATTTAAACTAGGTCAAGCCCAGAAGAATTAAAACTAATGAAAAACGCAAGATTATGTCAAGATATTTTTACTAGTTTATGTGCAAAAAATGACCCCGTCCAATGAGACTGGGAACACTAAACAGAATACCCCCAATCCTGTCCCAGTCATACACAGCTAGTAACATGCAATGGAACTGGAAGAGGATATGCATCTCCACCTACATGAAAAATGCATCCTTCCAGTTCAATTCTTGCACCAGAAGTGCTTTCTTTAGAATTCTTAAATACAGTGTTTCTTTTTTGACTTTCCAAAACAATACACCACACTTCCTCTAATGATATTGACTGGGGAGTCTATTCTGGAATCTAAAATAGAATCTAAAAGATTTCATTCAGCTGTTAATAGAACAGATTCAAAATTAAACTATGTAATAAATCACTTTAGATCTTTTAGAGCAGGTTAGACTGTTATTGATGCAATTAGCTTAGGATGGTTGAAGGCACTCACTGCGGCCAGAGAATTGATGGAAGACCTCTTAAATGTTACCACATATCCTTCCTGCCACGTATTAAGGGTATAAAAAATTAGGGTGAGTGATCTTTGATAAGGTTAATATTAGACAGGAAGTTGGACTTGATGGCGCATTTTGTCTATTCCACATTTCTATGACTCCCTGTGGTTTAGTGGTAGTTTTTTAAGTGCAGGAGCTCATAATGACAGCCCCATAGCCATATGTGCAAGGAGAGTTCATAGCCATGCTCCCAATGAAAGTCCAAAAATTCAGGCAGGTAAGTTATTTTATTAACACACCTGCAAGTACATAATTTATTATAATCAGCTGACACTCAGAATGATGAACTTACAAAGGCTGGTGTAGTTGTAAGTATTGGAATTTTACTATGAAGATATAGTATGCAAAATATTTAAAAAAATACTATGGAGATATAGTATTAAAAATATCAAACTGTAAATTCAAAAAAAGCCTCAGGTCACATCTGGAAATCAGCGTAGCTGTTATGCCATTAGGAGCTGTTCTCTTGTGTGGTGCTATGCTGTTTTCATGAGGGAGGAAATAGTTCCTTTTAACAAAGTAAAAATATACATATATGTATGAAGAGAAATTTGAATGATGGCAATGATAGTTGATATGTGTTGCCTGCATAGTCTTAGTTCAGGAAGCAGAAACAGATGGCATCAGCCTTCCCCTTACAGGGAACCGAAATCTCAATAAAAAGAATGCTTATGTAAGGTGCATTGTTTGCAGATTACTGTAAAAATATGAAAAAGGTATATTATTACTACTATATAATTTAGCACATGCAGTGAGTTGCAAAAACAATACTTCAGCAACCAAATATCTAGGTAAACAGGAATGCTTTCTAAATCCTTCTGAAAGCTAATAATGATAGAGACAGGTGCACCTCACTTAGTTGCATTCTACAACTAAGGAGACACCACCGAAAATCACCGAAAAAGGCCCTCTCACAGGTGCCATTATTGTTTACAAAAAGCTTGTCAGAAGCCTTTACACTGCTTTCAAAAAACCATCAGAGGTTGGTTACCCACCTCCTTAGGGAAGAGAAAAATATAGGATGGTTGCTGAAAGAGCCCAATTTTGAGCTACTACTGTCCAAACTGTCTTGAAGATGTCACAGACAGTAAGGCCTGCTAACAAGACCAACTGGTGAGTGGGTTTATACAGGAAGATACACTCCTTAAGACGTCTTAAAGCGCAAAGCTTTCAAGACATAGTGGATTATATTCACTCCAGCTTTATGTTTATGACATACGGAACCATGAGGTCCATCTCTATGGGCATTAGAAAGAGCCTTTCCACATTCAATGAACATGTGGAAGAGGGAGCAGGAGAATGCAGAGAATTGCCCTTAGTGAGATGGGAACTCCTGCCCTTTGTCAGGCGCAGAAAACATACACCTGAATGTGGGGGGCAAGGAGGTGTGATCCAGTCCAGATAGTCCCTTCACAAATTCACTGAACCCTGATAACAGGTTGGTGTGTCACAGGGCATGAGAGCCAGATCATTTCAAGTTCCTTGTTGTTGTTGTTTAGTTGTTTAGTCGTGTCCAACTCTTCGTGACCCCATGGACCATAGCATGCCAGGCACTCCTGTCTTCCACTGCCTCCCGCAGTTTGGTCAAACTCATGTTGGTAGCTTCGAGAACACTGTCCAACCATCTTGTCCTCTGTCGTCCCCTTCTCCTAGTGCCTTCAATCTTTCCCAACATCAGGGTCTTTTCCAGGGAGTCTTCTCTTCTCTACCGTTATTTTCTACCACTTCCTAGCACCCATGGGGATGAACTCTCTAGCTGCCAAAGTAATTTCTGCTTATCAAAAGAATCTCAATGGATTCTTCCAGCCAAAATTAATATAATATATATTTTCTTTGCCTACCACTTATATCTGCATTTACAGCTGAGTTTCCCATGACACAAAACATAAACCAGGAGTGGGTAACTGGATTGGTGGGCTGAATTATGACCTCCCCAGAATTATCCCTACAAGCCAATTTGATGGGTGTGTTTGTGTGTGAGTCTACCCCATGTCAGCCACCTGACATCACCAGGTGAAGCATTTTCTTTGCCTATGTGGTTTTGAAATCAGTTTGCACGGACAAACGCACAGTGCTTTGCAGGCACCAACAATCAGCTGATTGGTGGTGCCTGCAAACCTTCCTTTGCCTGTTCGGTTTGAAATCAAACCACACGGGTAAAGGTACAGGACTTTGCAAGTGTCACTGGTCAATGTCTGCAAAGCCCACTTTCAACATAGAGCCATATCATATGACTCATCAGGTACAGGGCAGGCAGGTGGGGCTTATGGAAAACAGCCTTGCAGGCCAAATTAGGAATCCTGCTGGGTTCAACTAGGCCCACAAGCCAGAGATTCTCCACTGTTGCTTTTTAGAGCAAAGATTATGGATATTGAGAGGCTGAATAGAGCTGACTATACTGTAGCTACACCCGTAAATGACCATTTCTGCTACAAGACATCTATAACCTGCCAGAGTTCTCAGGTTTTCTTTCCGACAGATAAAAGTGTCAATTAAAAAACTTGTATGTGCTTGTTTCACATTTCCTTTAACCTGTTTTCAAAGTAGTGCAAGGAAAGTCTATTGAATAACAATATAATGTCTTCTTCATTCAAGGAGAAAAATGCAGCAGTGATTTGACACTGTCCGCTGAACCATTGTTCTTGCAGGATGAGACTGCTCCAGCTGACAAACCATATAAACAGGAACCAACCCAGGTCACTTACTCAACATCAGCTGTTTCCAGCACACAGGAGGTGTTGTACATAAATGGAAATGGGACCTACAGTTACCATAGTTACAGAGGGTTAGGAGGAGGTTTGCTAAATCTCAGTGAAGCTTCTACCAGCGGTGAGTTTTATTATTATTTTTACCAGATTTCTGTATTTATATTTGCATGCATGGATCTCTCTCTCCCCCACCCCCAAGTCCTGGCAGTGTTTAAGATGAAAAACATTACATGTTTTTGTTACAGACTATAAATTATCCAATATATCTGTGGACTTAAGTACTCCTGTGCTAATATAGTCTTAATGGGCACAAATTACTTCAGATGATTTTAACCAGCCATTCCTTCTCGAAGAGAAAAAAAATCTATTTCTATATAATATAGGATGGAGAGTACTAGCTTAAAGATATTCGCTATATTTAGAATAAGCATGCACATAAAGGAATGCACTGCTCACTCACATTGAATTGAAAAGGAATAAGCATTGCTCCTAGAAGATGTTTCAATTCTTTTGGAACTCATGGAGCAGGGAGTTCCACTTATAGAGAACAGCCACCTTAAAGGGCTTGTTTGTATGCTTTCATTAATACTGTACTTCATACACAGAGAGCATCATGAAGACGTAGGCCTGATTGGCACAGGATCAAATATAAGTGATTATAATCCCCTTGGTGGTGGTGGTGGTGATTTGCATTATAGCCCACCTTTTTCTCCAGAGAGCTCAGTGTAGCATACATGGTTCTTCCTCTCCTCATTTAATCCCCACAACAACCCTATGAAATAGTTAGGCTGAGAGTTACTTGCCTGAGGTCAGCCAGTGAGCTTCATAGCTGAATGGGGATTTGAACCCTGGTCTCCCAGGTGCTAGTCTGATAGTTGAAGCAGCAACATATTAGAATGACTGCTGCATTTCATCCTGATCCTCATACATGTTTATTCAGAAGTGAGCAGTTCAGGCACCCCCAAACTTCGGCCCTCCAGATGTTTTGGACTACAATTCCCATCATCCCTGACCACTGGTCCTGTTAGCTAGGGATCATGGGAGTTGTAGGCTAAAACATCTGGAGGGTTGCAGTTTGGGGATGCCTGAGTTAGTTTAATGGAACTTCCTTCCCATCAATTATACTTAACACTGCAGTCCTAATGGAGAAAGACAAATGTATTAGACCATTGTTTCAACTGGTAAAAATAACTATAACACTAAGGCAACACTTATTAATAAAAAAATTCATCTCTAAGAATTACAAATGAGTGGCAGTGTAATTTGATATGGATTACTGTAACTGTTAGTATTTTTAAACTATAGGTAATTATGCTGATTTCAAAATAAAATAAAACAGAGTTTAAAAATAATTTTTGCAGCTTTACTGACTGTACTGTAATAGATAAATCTTATTTCCATTATTTGAGAAACTGATTAAAAAGAAAACACAAAGTATATATACTATGCAAATTTTAATGAAAAGCAGCTCAGGACACTGTGGTTTTAAGTGGAGGCGTGGTAGGAGCGGCTTAACCCAACCCCTGCTGAGAAGAGGAAGAAACGTGCCAGTTTTATTACGGTTCTTCCTAGCCTGGCCAGTCCTGCAAATATATTAACAGCAATGCAGTGAGTGGAATCTTCCACTATTCTTCTCCATAATCACAGTGAAAGGTGGTGGTTGTGATTCCCAAAGCATCCTGAAAGCATCTGACAGGAGGTGAACCCAAACACCTGCTTGTCTAACATTTTCAGCTGAAAGTAGAACACATAAGCAACATGCATCTTTTTCAATAAGAAGGAGGCGTCTTCATCTCCCAAACTGTATCACAGCCAAAAAAATTTAAACAAATATCTACTTAGGCTTCTGCAAGGGGCTTCTGGATGCAAAACCTTTTAATATTCTTTCCTTTCCAAGCTGAGTCCTTGCTCACAGACTGTTTCGGAAAGACTTCTCCATTTCAGAAACAATATTCCATGCAACAAATAGGGGTCCGCTTTCCCCCCTTGTTTTAAAGAAAGGTGTAAATGGACCCTAGTTTATGAATCCAGTTTCATGGTTCTTTGGATCCTGGCTACAGTTAATTCGCAGAACCAAAAAGTTATTTTACATCTTATCACAGTGTCTAGACAGCGTTGTACTTTTTAAAATTATCTATTGCTGTTATAAATTATTGTCTATAATATTAATGATCAACTTAAAGGTAATGGTTGGATTTACCAGGGCCTATTGTCTCCAACAGACTATTAAGTATCCAACTGGGTGTCCCATCCTAGGAGCTAAGGTGGGTTATTGCAGAAATAACTCACATATGGCTTTGCTACTCATGAGCCATCAGTGCTTTGATCAGTGAAATAAGCTGCCGTATCGTATATCTGACCTGCATTTTAGAATTCTAAGTAATTGATGCTGCCAATGAGTAATTTATGAGGCAATAACTACCTCATGTTAAATCTTGCAAGTCATTTGTCCAGCAGTGTATTTAATGTCAGATTTACTCAGCAGCTAATATGATAAATGAACGTCTAGCTCTTGGAGGAGATTCGCAGTGCTTGTAGCATTTTGAATGATTTAGTTAAAACAAGAACTACTTAGCTTCCAAAAATATGTGATGTCTATGCAACTTAAATGAATCCATAAACCACAGTCAGTTACAAGTTACAAAATAAATGACTGGCTGAGTCACCTCACTGATGGCTAGAGAAATGATATCCAGTGAGCATTGGAAATGATGTGACAGGGAAGATTTTTTAACATCAGGTTTAATTTGCTGCTCTAGAAGAAACTGTACTTCTGTACGCATGAGAGAGCCAGCAATGCTGACTCACAAAAATGTGCAATCAACACTGGCAGCTGGTGACTTTTGGAGCTGATAGAGCTACAGATTTTTGATCCCATGCCGCCAGCTACAACAAAGTTCTCTGCCTGCACACACATACACATGTACCAAGTAGCAAGAGGAAATAAATTCAAGTGCCATTGAGAGCCATGCAAGTGTCATCATTATTGACTTAAACGATCTCAAGGCCAGCGACCACATACACACACACAAACACCAAGAAGGTAAGGCAGAGACAAATTACTATGGATTCTATCCAATGCTGTCTGTGTGTGCACCCTCAAAATTTGCACTGAAGGGTAGGAAGACTCCCTAGAACAGATTTTGCAGGTGCCCCATATTTCTACTTTAGTGTCAAAACTTGCATTTGAGAGTGGAGTATTTTTTAAAATAAAAAACAATAAATGCAAACCATGCAAAAATAAAAACTGCTTTACATTCTCAAAACACAAATCAAAGGCAGCCATACTAGAAGCCACGTGGGGCTATTTTGTAAGACTCCAGGAGAGGTAGCCCAGAAATTTACTGCTTGATAAAACTGGGGACCCTGAACCAATCCTCTGGATGCTATCTATTTGACATTGCCTTTGTTATTATGATGATTCACATCATATCCCACTGTGCCTTTGGAAAGCTCAAAATAGTTTACATAGTGTTTCCAGGCATTCTTCTATATAGGCACTGGTCAGGCTGAGACCCCATTGCCTTTATAAATGTGGCATCATACGCCCTATGGCTCAGAATACAGTGAGTAAGTGTGGGCTAAGGGTGAAGGGGAGCAAGTGTCTGCCTATACACTGCCATTTACTTTGGTGCTATGTAAACAGTAAGAGCAGTGGCAAGGATGTAGGGTGCATTACTTAAGTTTGTTCTTGGGTATGACAATACCCCCTCCAGACAAGAAACCCCCTGAACACATGCATGTTTGCTTTGTTGTCATCTATTTATGGTTTAAACATTGAGACTTCGGGAACTAGAAAACCGTTTTGTACACAACCACATCAAAGCATCATCACTTTGATAACAGAATTGTAACGGTAAGCTTGGGTATTCATGTAAAAGCTAAATAAAGTACTGTAATATATAAACTAATGAAACAAGTCACCAATTGCCATTTACAGAGGAGTAGCCATGCTAGTCCACTGCAACAAAATGAGCAAAGTCTTGACGCACCTTTACGACTAACAAATTTATTATGGAATAAGTTAGCAGTCAAATTTTTTTACCTTCAATCCTTTGTCAGATTTGTCTCTTAGTACGCATGTACACAACTGCACCATAAGCCATGTTTGTCTCTTTTTTGCTTGTACATTTGGTCTCTTATTGAGATGTGTCTGGCAAGTGGCAAGTCACAATTAGGATCACCTGATGTTTCACCAGCTTCCATTTGTCAATTGCAGGTCCAACTGATCTCAGTATGAAAAGACAGTTAGCAACCACTTCTGGATCTTCCAGCAGTAGCAGCTCCAGACCTCAACTGAGTCCAACTGAAATTAATGCAGTACGGCAACTGGTTGCGGGATACCGAGAATCAGCTGCATTTCTATTGCGTTCTGCAGATGAACTGGAAAACCTTATTTTGCAGCAGAACTGAGACATCAGCATCCTGCTGGCCTAGTTTCATCACAGAATTTCCACTAATGACATTTTGATCTCCCGGAGCAGATCTTTCAATTACTGCACAGTCTTGTTGACGAGTTGATTGCCATAATGCCACATTGTTCTTGGCGTTCTTGGTGTGTTAGGGTTCTTCAAGTGAACTTGGACCTCTGATATCTCTGAGGTATTTTTAATATATCCAGCCTATCGCTTTATGTTTGTTTGTTTTTGTGTATCAGCATCAACAGCAAAAAGTGGCTAGAAATGCTAAACTCGTTCTAACACGGATGGAAGTAGAAGATGCTGGGGGTTCAAAATTGGTCCAAAATCCAAGTGCAATATTAGTGGAATGTGCTATTGACTCAGTGGACTCAAAGCTGCATTATATGGCAAAATGTTGCCAAATGCCCTGTTTGTTAACAGGATGCAATTGCAATGAAAGGATCTTGTATTTTACAGAAAATGTAATTTTTATAGGAAAAAAAACAAGACAAAAATGTTGGTTCTCATTCTAAATTGATCATTTTTACTTTGGTAAATTTTTCACTGATTTTTCAAATAACATTTTGAGGAGTTATTGTTAAGTCCTCTTCTCTGAAATCTCTGTCCCCCTCTCCAATCCACATCTGTTCTACAGCGAGTACCTTTTCGTGCTGGGCAGCCCATTCCCTGGTGGATCCCAATATAAATATCTCTGGAATGACTTCCAAAGGAAGTAGACATTTCCTGAACCTAAACCATTTTGCCTCCATTTCATAATGAGTTGCAGCTTTATTAGCAATTAATAAAGATGTGAGGGTTGTTTTTTAAAAAGACATATCATTTTTTAAAAAATTCTTTTTTTAAAAGTGGTTTCCTACAAGCTAGCTCACTTAACTCCAGGATTGCTGCTGCTGCTGTCTTGTACAAGTCCTTCTAGTAGTGAATGGATGTAGATGATTGAATGTGAAGAGGTTGCAAGTGACAATCGGAAAATTTGCACTCTTGTGTGTATTTATTTCTTTATTTCTTTTTAAATGAATACATAACTGAAAAGGGCCATTGACACTTCTGATGTGATTTTATAATGTTAACACTGAACTAAAAACTGTAAAAAAAATTGTAAAGGATGCAGCTGCCACTTAAGCAAAGTCCCCTTCTCCTGATTTCCCCACCCCTAATTTCTTATTTTATGATGTCAAATACACATCAATTGTGTTTTTGTTGTGCGCTAAGGAAAGCTTATTTTTTATGTATTTAGAGAGAAGTATTTTAGTTCTTGCTTATTGTAATATCTGTTCTGATGTTTAGTTTTGTTAAATAACAAGTTCCTTGTGCATTCCTGAATTTGCCTTATTTTGTGTACAATTTTTATGTAATTTGGTTTTTGACAATGAGTTTAAGGCATCAGTGATATTTTCTATCTACTTGTTACATATAGTTTTTCAAGTACAGTAATGACTGTGATTGTGACAAAGTAATGTGCACTTTTTCTTGTAACTGTGGACATTGCTATGCTTTTCCCCCTTTAGTGTTTCTAGAATTACTGTTGCTTACAGTTACGTTTTAAAAAAACAACTTTTGTGATACTGTTGGTGAATATCAATGTGAAAAAGCCTATTGAAATGAGTGTTTTGGAGATATCTAAATACACAAATCTTTCTTTTAAGTTGTGAACTTTGAGTTCACAAATTCAAATGAAATTTTTTTAAAAAGAGGGCTGGGAAAAATTCCTCTGTTTTTGTTTGGGTAAATAAACAAACATCTGTGTTTCAATACAGGCCTGTGCAACAATGTTTTAGCATACTGAAAGGTTAATATTTTCTGAACACTGTTCTCTTTTAAAACAGGAAGCTGCAGTTTAAAATCCAATTTAGACGAGACGTTGGAGAAATTCGCTAAAGAAATAAGTGTCTGAGTGGGTAAAGTGCTTAGTTAAGTACTATTTAGAGGCATGTTTGGCATAAATCTTGCAGCCAGTCTTGCCTACATTTTAGCTGAGGTCAAGACCACTCAATCTGGCTATTTTGAGTTCCCCTTCTATATGCCAAAAGCGTGGTGTAAGGAGCTTTGCTGCAATATGCATTTATAACACACTCCCAGCATCCTGGTCCCTGCTGGCTATTTCCTTACCACATTAGGAATGCTGCAATATTTTGGCCATTCACAGTAAGCCGAAACTTTCCTGAACTTTGTCTACAAACATACAGCAGCACAATTATCTCCAGACCCCTGCAACAGTGACCACTTGTAAACACAAGACCCTGAGGGAGAGCGGATCAGCGAGTACATTTGGTAAGCAGAGGAAGGCCTCTGCCAATCGTGAGCAGAACAATTGTTATAAAACAGAAAAGGTAAACTAACTTATCAAAAAGCGCACTGCCACATCACAAATGATAAATCCACCTCTTTGGCCTCCTTATGTAAAATATATTGTCCCCTGTTCTACATTTGCAGCAGTCAAGTTACATTCTCTAACTCAGCCACATAACCAAGTATAGAAAATCAGTAGGAAGTGATTCTGTGCTTTGGAATGAGCCATCCCCTGCAGAAGTACAGTAGCTACACACACCAAAGTCATATGAGCATAAGGCTCAATGAGAACCTCTTCTGTCTCAAGCTTGCTTTCTGCCATGTATGCACTAACCATTATTTGCAACAAGAAGCCCACTTTCTTCTCCAGGTGACTGGCCTGCAAAGTGCTTATGCCTCTAAGTTACTAGTGTATAAAAAAGTGTGCTATGGAGGGAGGACAAGTGCTGTTGTGCTCAGGTTCTATTTGCCAGGTATTTGACTAGACACTGAGAGAAAAGGATGCTGGGCAAGATGAGCCTTTGGCTTCCTCCACTAGGGCTCTTATCTTCTAACAGGAGGCAAAGGTGGGAGGGGGGAGCACTGAGGCCAATGCAGATCTTCCCCTGTCTTACCCCTTTCATTATTGTTGACATCATATTATTTTCTCTCTCCAGTATCATAAGGTAATAAAGGTATGTGTCACAGCTGGGAAATAGTGTATTTTTATAATACAGAATACAATGGTTTGACATAAAACGGTGCCATGCCCTTCAGTGAAGAATAGCAAATCTAATCAAATTTTGTCTCTACCCATTTCTGCGGTAGTGTCATCAATTGCTCCTGTGCATGTCTTTAACAGCTATGTGGCAAGAAGAAATTCGGCAGCTGATGTTTTCTCTCCAATCTGCAGATGCAATGAGGTGGTGGGAGCTTGATTTGATGAATGTCCCTATGTGATATTAAAGTACTTAGAATGCTCTACCCAAGTTTCAGTTTTTAAAAATTAATACCTTGCCTCGACATGCAACTATAAAACGTCTATCTTTTTTATCTGCGGTAGCAATCTTACAATGAAGAGCAAGGTCTTGCAACCCACAGTACACAATGTTTGATATTATAGAGTACAGCTTCTGTTTATTTTCCTCTCTCGTGCTTGTTGTACAATGAACATGTTCTGTATCGCCATGTGACCCATTATGCCATCTACTTTGTGAGTGCTCTCTTGCACTTTCATAGAAGTCTTTGTGCTTGGCACAGACTTTGGTAATGTGTGTACCCTGTGCCCCTCAAACCACTGGCTGCAGAAACAAAATGCAATAAAGGCATACTGGTCTTTCAAAAACAGCACAGCATGTTAGCCAAGGAAAATATTTTATAAGTCGTTCATGGTGAAATGCTCTTGGACCCATACTATTGTGCCTGAAATCATAACTTTCTGTGCCAGCCCCTCAAATTTTAACACTGATAAGAGTATTTGCTCTTGATAATGTACTTCTCTATACATCCAGCTTTACCTGTCATCCAAGTTGTACTGTCCCTAAGACTGCCTCAGTCATTTCAGTTAAGATGTTCTTATGCCCTGACTCTGGACATTTTTGTGTTTTTTTGAGGCAGGCAGACACATTATGTACTACTTACACAATGTCTGATGAATCAGGATCTCCAGAATGTGTCCAGGTCTCAGTTGCTGCCTTCTGCTGTTTGAAGTAGTTGCTAATATCCATACCTAAACAAATAGAAATGGCTCTGCTCCTTCGCTTTCTCTAGCAGTTCTATATAAAAAACTCTCATGCCTTTCTTTCAACCTTCAATGAATCAAAACAGGAGGACTAAATTTCTGTTTCTCAAGAAGCAGATCAGCAATTTCACATCTGAATTCTTGCTTCTGTTCCTCATACTGCCTTCCTGAGAAGGTTAGTTCAGGTACAGGAATCTACTGTGCAGTGAAGACAAATGCAAAGACAGTAATTCTTGCTCTCTGCAATCGTGTGTGTGTGTGTGTGTGTGTGTGTGTGTGTGTGTGTGTGTGTGGTCTGACTGGCTGGAACAATCTTTGTTCTATTATACTTTCATTGGGTACTTCTAGATGTTTATTTAAAGTTATGTTCTGTGCATTTCCAAAGGTCAGTCATATGCCAATTATAGTGCAAGAAATCTTTGGCCAGTTATTTCACTGTCTACTGAAGTCAAATGAAGTGCCATTTTGTGAAGTTCTACATGATTAGTTCTGTGTAACCAATGTCTTTTCAGCAGCTCATGGCATATTTGGTGTACCTGTAGCTTAGAAATTCTTAACTGGTGATAGCCTGGGGTCCTGTACCCTAGGTGACCAATTAAGTCCCACCCAGAGGCACTTAATGAGGTGGAGGGACTTGTTAGTGGCAAGAGTAGGTAAAAATTGAAGAGGCGTGTGAAGGAAAAGTTTTGGGAGAAACAGACTGGCTTCTGCCTTTGCCAAGGGGGAAAATGAATGGAAGGAAGATTTTTAAAAATTCTACAAAGACCAATGCTCTCCACATGATTAAGGGGCAGTGGTGCTGCAATGCTTGTCCCGCTCTCAATATTGTCTAGCTCCACCCAGCTCCACCTTTGGGACTAATGAATTAAGCACGGATATCTGCAAGGAAGGAATCCTAGAAATCTATGTGTATAGGCTCCCCACAGCCCCCACATGCAGGCATTCATGTCTAATATTTGGACATCACTGGAGGGGCCAATGTGACCCTAAGAGGTGCAGCCAGTGGCATAATCCCACTCCCGCTTGATCATGTAGAACCCCTTCAAATGCATAAAGGGTCTTAAGGGCTGGAGCAGATGTTGTTTACTTGATGATGAAGAATCATCAAGTAATGATGGGTAGCTGGAGCTTTCCTTCCCCATGTTTCCTTCCCTCAGAGACCTAGTGGAAGCAAATAAATCACCCCACCAGATGCTTTCCTTTTTATCTTTCTGGTGGTGGAAGCTGCTGATCCCCCTTTCAGTTGCAGACTTTGAGAAGGATAAGCAAGTTCTGCTATGTGTATGGCTGAAAACCACCTGGCATAAATAAAAAGGCATGCATGCCTCTTCATTCTGTCGTGAGACTCCAGGAAACCCACTTTCTGTGCAGTGTTAATAAACTGATTATGTGATGCCTACTCTAGAATCTGCTGCCAGCATGACAGGTCCCCTTGGCAAATGTGGACAGTCACTCGAAAACATTTCATTGAGTGACAGGTGTGTGGGTAGGCCTGAATTGTTTCAAGTACCATGACACTGAGTTTTAACAGTGACAGAAGTTATGTGACTATCTGAATGTTCTTAATCTTTCAACACTGCTTCTCATATCCAGGATTGTCATAGACATGGAGAACAAGTCTGTCAATTGCTGCCAGTGATGATGGCTATGCACGCCCTCAATTGTCGGAGGTGGTGTGCCTCTGACTGCCAGTTGCCAAGGAATACAAGTAAGGAAAGTACCATTACATTCATGTTATCTGGCATCTGGCTGGCCACTGTGTGAACAGGATGCTGGACTAGATGGGGTAGTTAGTCCACTTTTGGTCCCCACCCTGCACTTAGCTCTCACCTGTGGCTCTTAGAAGTTGTCAGCATGCATCAGTGGCCACACTCAGGAAACGGCTTTGACTAGTGGACTAAAACCAGGTGAGGGTGGCCAATGGGTCTCAAGCCTTCAGTGAGTTTGGGACTTCCCCTGCATGTGAAGACACAGGCTCTGGCAGATTGAGCAGATGAGGCAAATAGTGGGTCCAAGGGTCAAGAAGCACAAGCTGTAGAGGGAAATGAGGGGTAGATGGGGCTCATCAACCTGGGAAGGAGAAGGAAAATCGGTCCTAAACTTCCACTGCCTTGCAGCTAAATTCATTTGCGAAAAAGGCTTCAGGAATACCGTATTTTTCGTTCCATAGGACGCACCTGACCATAGGACGCACTTAGTTTTTAGAGGAGGAAAACAAGGGAAAAAATATTTTGCTTTCTTGAATTGTCTTAGCGCAGTGTTTCTCAACCAGTGTGCCTCCAGATGTTTTGGGACTACAACTCCCATCATCCCTAGCTAGCAAGACCAGTGGTCAGGAATGATGGGAGTTGTAGTCCCAAAACATCTGGAGGCACACTGGTTGAGAAACACTGGTCTTAGGCATAGCAGCCAACTCCTAGAGGCCTAGTTGCCTTTGCCCCCCCTTAAATATTTGAGGAAGGGGGAAAGCTCCATTTTTTTGGATCAGCTCAAAGTTGTGCAGCTTTTTTGCAAATGGGAAAAGCCCCGTTTGGGGGCGGGGGTCAGCTCAGAGTTGTGTATTTTTTTTGCAAAGGGGGAAAGCTCCATTTTTAAGGATCAGCTCAAAGTTGCTGAGTTTCCTTGCAAAGGGAAAAAATCCTGTTTTTATGGGGTTCAACTCACAGTTCTGCAACTTCTCTAGGAAAGGGACCCATTTCTACAGTTTCCAGACAGATAATCTAATCAGCCAGTCACATGTCTCCCTCTGCAGACAACAACTGAGGCCTAGGCAAGGGGCCTGGAAGGTAGCTAGCTCTCTTATCTCCCTCCCCAATCTCTTGCAATCAGCTGCTGAGCGGGTTCCTTTCTATTTCCCTCTTGTTAGCCTTTAGCTCTTTCTTAAAAAACAAAACAAAAAGCAAGCACAATCTGCCTTTAGCCCCTGGGCAATTTGGCTCCAGGGACCATGCATTCGCTCCATAAGACGCACAGACATTTTCTCTTACTTTTAAGGAGGAAAAAAGGTGTGTCTTATGGAATGAAAAATAAGGTAAATCTTGAGGAAAAATACATACCTGCTGCCTTTTGGGACACCTTGGGGAGAAGATATGACTAAGGAGCAAACTTTACACAAAGCCAAAGTGGAGGCCCTAAGATGGTTAAATGGCATCTTGTACGCCTCCTTCCAACAACTCCTGCAGCCAGGCTGGTGCCAAATATATTGCTCTGCTTTCTTTTGGATCACATCAGCGAAGCTGGGGTGGGTGGGGGAGGTCTTCTTGTCTGGGTAGCCCAGGACTTTCATACATGCTGCCCGGGCTTGTGCCCCAGAGAGGTCACTTCAGTGCTACTAATGCAGCAATGTGGGAGGCAGCAGTTACAAGTTGCTGGCCTCTGCAGCCACAGCAGGTGCTGTGATTCTCCAGTGGTTTGACTTCACCCCTGGAGGCGCACGCACTCCACTGTTTGTCGATAGAAACACATGCCAACAAAAGAACCTTTCCCAAGCAGTGAAAAGTTCTATAGGTGTAGCATTTACCCAGGTTTCCTTTGAATGGAAGAGTCTCAGAATACCTCCAGTGGATTGGAATATTTGAACATATTTACAGTGTACAAGTTGAATACAAGTGAAGACAGATAGACTTTTGCAACACTCCAGCAAAGCAAATCCCATACAAAAGAACAGGATTAGCTTAATGAAAATGACTCACATAATGCAACATAATATGCATAACTGAATTACTGGGGTTTCTGAATATTATTTTATCTAAAGAAGGTAGTTCTGGTAAACAGAATGAGCCAAACTAGTCCACTAAGAATTGGCTTGCTAGGGGTAATTTATGAAAAAGAAAGCTACTGAAAGAACTGTAAGTGCAAATTAATTTAGAGCAAAGGCATTCAAATGCAGAAGTAGACTCATTTGAAGCACGATTCTCTCCTATTCCTTCTTCTCCTGTAAATGTGGGGTGACAGGTTCTCAAAGACCCAAATTTGCAAATAAGTATAACAAGTTTTCTCATGTCATTTGTATATCACAAAAATAGCACAAGAAATTATTCTTGTTCATAAAACCCAATAAAATAAAATAAAAATATAAAAAATACCTAAATTTGCACATCTAAAGGAAACCTATCTTAGAAAAGCTGACCTAAACTGTATACTACCTGGCTAATGAGAAGAAAAAGAAATATTCTTGGCTGCAGAGGAAGGTGGCCTCTCTTTTTTAAAATCACAGGATTGAGGTACTACTTTCAGTATTTATACTAATCATCTATATTAGAGTTTCATAGCAAAAGCCAGTATTAACTTATATGACGTGCTCTTGGCTTTGCTCTGTTGAGCCGGTTCAAAGAAACATTCAATCAGATTCCATCACATTTCAAGTTTAAAGACACAATTGGATTTTGGCTTCAAAACTTGACATCAGATAGCAAACTGTTGATTTTCAAATGACAGGTTTGGCAAGACTTCATTTTAAAATTAAAATTACTTTTGACTTGACAGGCAGCTATGAAAGCTACAGCTAAGGGCATTTTCATTTTATGCTTAACCAACTTTCCCATAACTCTTTCCTGAGTTTCAGGGATGTTGCTATGGAGATGACACCTTGTGACATCACAGCTGCATCATAATAAGCAGGATGGTGCTGAGCACCTAGCTGGCTTTAGCACAACTTCATTGAAAGCAGTGAGGCCAGTGTCCAAGACCTGGAGAAGAGTGGTGATTTGGGGCATCAGAGGCCAGGGAGATGCTAACCAAGAGGCTATGCATATAACAGATACTGAAATAAGACTAACAATCTTTGATCCAGCAACTTTCAGGCTTGAATGAACTGAGCAGAACTTGAATCAAAATCACACGGTAAGAGGCTTGATCTTCCTTCATCTTTGTCTTTGATGCCAAATGCATGTAACAGTGGGGCTTGCTTTAACCAAACAAGAATCATGGAACTGTAGAATTGCAAGGGACCCCAAGGGTCAACTGGTTCAACCTCCTGCAATTTAGGAATCACAGCTAAAGTATTCCTGACAGATGGCTATCCAACCTCTATTTAAAATTCTCCGGTGAAGGTGAGTCCACCATCTTCTGAGGTACTCCGTTCCACTGCCAAACAGCTCTTCCTGTCAAAAAGTTCTTTCTGGTGTTTAGTGGGAATCTCCTTTCTTGTAATTTGAATCCAGGTGGGGTCTGACCAAGGCAGAATAGAGCAGTACCATGACTTCCCTTGATTTGACCACTAGGCTTCTGTTGACTCACATTAAGCTTGTGATCTACTGAGACCCTTAGATCCTTTTTATATGTACTGCTGTCAAGCCAGATGCCCCCCATGCTATATGACCTGTTGCAAACATGACCTGCACACACACACATATATTTGAAGTGAGCAACTTGTCTTTAGACTTCCATCACATGAACAAACATGGAAGATTGTGGACATGTGGGACTAGTTCTGTGGTATTATTGCCGTTAAACAGTTCTGCCTAAATGTGTAAAAGGTGAAACTGTCATTGGAAAATCATGATACAGTCTTGAAGTCACTTTTTTAGAGCTTGCATTCGCAACAGATCTGGGATTTGAAGTTCAGCTCAAACTTGATCAAATTTCTGTCTGTAATGTAGGAGGAAGGGAAAATAATTCTGCCAAGAGGCCACTTCCTTTCAGGGTCTGTCTGCTGGCAATGGGTGGGGCCAGAGCCTAAAGTAGGTCAGTTCACCTCTTTTCTCTCTGACACCCTCTTGTCTTTCTATCTCTTGCTCCCAGCAAGAGCAAGCTGTCAACAGAGGAGCAGATCGCTCTTGGCAGAGGTCCTCATCTGCTTCTGATGCTAGGACTATGTTCTACCAAAACTATAGTCGATTTTAGAAGCCCCAGAGGAACATTGCATCTGCTAACAACCAGCAGCCTCTCCTTTCATTTTAACCTCTTGCAGGCCTTTGCTGTCAGCCATGCTGATATTCTCTGATGGCTAGTTTTTACACCTGCCAGTGGATTTTTTTTTTTTTTGCTGTACATCTACAACTAAACATATAGCAGAGTGGAATTGATGTTTCCTTCTGAAACACCACACATTTCAATCAGCCATGAGAATACAAACCTCCAAGAAAAGTTTCAGATTTGACCTCCTCAGTGCTGAAAGGCCAATTTTCTTTGATTGTCCAATTTCCATCCTTCCTACAGAGAGTTTCTCTCACAATTAGAAGTAGAGCTTCCTTCCTCCTAAAATGAAATGCCCATGCTCAAATGTACAAAGTGAAAATGACAACCTAAGTCTGCCAAGTTGCTCAACAGAGAGTGGAGACATTACATGCCATTCCTGAAGCTGACCATTGTACATCTCTTTTATAGCTAGGGTGGCAGAAGCAGGGTATGCAACATTTCCATAGAAAGGTAATTTTGGCCACAGTGCCAAATATCATTTTAGCTGCGTAAATTGTGCACTGGAAGCACTTTACCTCACGTTTTCTTCCCATGATATTTTAAAAGGAACCCTTTTGCATTTTTTTCTTAGAGCTCTGCAAAACATAATATGCACTGGATCATATGAAATTTGATGATAAATATATATTGGACTGCTTGCTGCTCTATGCAGAACTCAGAGACATGCCCTTTTATCTGTGGAACAGGTCACATTTGTTGCCTGGGCAGCCCAGGACATGCATACACATTGCCCAGGCTTGCATCCCGGGGAGGCCACTTTGGTGCTGCTAACACAGAATTTCAGCTTAGCCCCTTGAGGCACACTCCATTGTTTCTTGAGACAGACAGATGCCAACAACAAGGTCAAGTGGTGTGACTGTAAGAAGGCTAAATCCTCAGTAGTGTATAATTAATGTCACATAACTAGAAAAAGCAGGAAGCAGAAAGGATCTCATGGGTCATCATACCTAACTCCCCAACCCCTGGAACCAGGAATCATTGTCAGAAGATACCCAAGCTCATCTCCAGTGATAGGCGGCACTGTACATACACCCAGAATTGAAGTTTCCTACATCGAGGAATTCATGGGTTAAATGCTTGTTTAACCTGCTCTTAGACAACTCATTGCAAACGAAAACCGTTCCTAAAAAATAACTCTCCAGACTTTGCATGTTTGAATACTCCGGCTGCCTCACAACAAATGTCTGTTTTGTGAGGATCTTCCAGAAAAGGGCCTTTTCCATTCCGGTGCCCATCAGATGGAATGCTCTCTGTACAGTACTGAGATAAGGCTGGCACCCCAGGTGAAGTGTTTCCACCATAAAATTAAAATGTATCCATTTAACTAGGCTTTCTAAAGTCTGCTAGTGCTGGTTCCTATTGTCTTTGGTTACTGTGATATTGTTACTAAGATTTGTTGAAATATGCTGTGTGGGAACCTCTTTGGTATTTTCTGGAAAATTCAGAGCGGTAGAAAAGTGCTTTTAATAAGAAATAATAAAAACATGCAAGAAATCAATTCCCCTCTTGGAAAATCCATAGGTCATTGGGTTTATTTATACCTGTACACATTCACCACCCCTTTGCGTGATTTCGGGTTTTAAAAGTGGTCTTTCATTGAAGGAGAAAGAAAAAGATTGTTCCAATTTGCACGAGCATATTTGTTTTGTAACTAAGGTCATGGATTTGAAATCTTCCAATGCCAAATACCAAATACCAAAAATCTGGACCTCCACAATCTGTTGTCAGGAGTGAGGCAGCAGTAAATCACAGAGTAGGTAAAGTTAACTCTTTATTAGAAAAAAAGGATCTGCAAAGGAGTGCCAGACCTAATGAAGTATTGCCCTTATAGGCAGTTATGGAGACATCAGTGCCCTCCACTCCCAGGGTTTTCCCAAGCAATCTGAGACTGCCTGTGTGCCTGTCTCTGCTCCTCCAGCTTCATGCTTTTCTGGGTCCTTGGAGACCAGGGAGGAGAGGAGCTTATTGCAGCAGGAGGGGGAGACCCCCGTGCTTCCTGCCACCCTCACCCCACTGTCTTGCTTCTGCTTCTGGACTTCTCTCTGCCACAGACTCTCCTTTCCCACCAAACCTTGTTACCTCTTCAACTTCTAACACCTCCTCCCCCCAGTCTTCTTTCTCTGACAACTCATCATTGTCCCACCACCAATCCCTGGGCTCTGAGCCTTCTTCCCTTGGGGGTTCCCCAGCTGGTTCCTCCCACCATTTCCTCTGCATCCAACCAGTCAATGACATTTGTTGATGAATTGCAAATTGCTTTGGGGGCATCTGGCTTTAAATTTGTGGTGCTAGATTCATAGTCTTTGCTGGATTTCAGATTTTGGTGAATAACTATCACCACACTGAGCTAAAACAGGCCACCCAACAGTGGCTGAATATATTCAGGAGACAGCAGTTGTGTCACATTAGTACATCTAAAGATTGTGCAAACAGCAACAGTATACATAATGAATATCTGCGTCAAATGTTGACATCAAATGTGTCTTGCTGGAATTAATGGCAACCAAAGACATTTTCTATAATTGGTGTGGTGAAAACAGTCTGGTATGTTTAAGTAGCATATGTCACAAAATTATCTTCTACTCTTATCAGCTACTTCTCCATGGTAAAGGTAAAGTACCCCTGGATGGTTAAGTCCAGTCAAAGGCGACTATGGGGTTGCGATGTTCATCTCTCTTTTCAGGCCAAGGGAGCCGGTGTTTGTCCGCAGACAGCTTTCCAGCTCATGTGGCCAGCATGACTAAACTGCTTCTGGCACAACGGCACATGGTGATGGAAACCAGTGCGCACGGAAACGCTGTTTACTTTCCCACCACAGCGGTACCTATTTATCTACTTGCACTGCTTTTGAACTGCTAGGTTGGCAGGACCTGGGACAGAGCAACTGGAATTCACCCTGTCGTGGGGATTCGAACCACCAACCTTTTGATCGGCAAGCCCAAGCTCAGTGGTTCAGACCACAGTGCCATCTGCATCTCCCAAAGGTAGGGCTCGCCCGCGATTTGAACCCGAGACCTCTCGCACCCTAAGTGAGAATCATACCCCTAGACCAACGAGCCATGCAACTCATCCAGCATAGGAGCTGGGCTGGGATTGAGGAGCTGTAGCCAAATACACTTTATTGTGCACCATTTCTTCTTAGCTGGTGGGTGTCCCCCTTGAGAACAATTATCTGGCAGAGTGCAGAGCAGCCTTTAGGCTGTTATAAACATTTATGAAGACAGTAAAGAGCCAGGTATGGCACTCTAACTGTTCCAGTGCTGTTGCGAATTATATCAGCATATAATCTGGGTTTGTATTTAATAAAGTTTTTCAGTGACACACATAGGTTTCTGTCTCATGGTAAGCTTTGTATATTTTATAAGAGTAATTTACAAGTGATAATGAATAGGAGTCAAAGTTTCCCTTGGTGTCACCCACAGGAATAAATCAAGGTTTTCAGAGCAACTACATTCTCTATGTCAGGCTTTCCCTCCTTATTAGAATGTGCTTTGTCTCTGAATTTGTTGGGCAAGCCCCCCAGAGTGTCAGGAGACAAAGCACAATGAGTCTTCAGGCTAATTGCCTCAGTCTTAGCACAGTTCATATTTGTTTGATTTTTTATGAAATTTATTACCTACTTTTCACTACCAAAGTGAGATACTATGTCACTAAAATATAATCACATTATCAATAAAACATATAAGCATAAATAAAGTCAGAATATGCATTCAGAAATGTGGTGACCAAAGGCCTGTGTGAATAGTTAAGACTTCAATTGTTAGCTCAAATACTTTTGCGCTTTTGTGACATCTGTATCTGGGAGTGGGGGGGGAATTGCATAATCTGTTTTTAATCAGGTTTTATAGTCTGATAAAAGAAGCTACAAAGCAGCTATTTGGTAAGCTATTTGGTAAGGATGTGTAAAATGAAATGCATGAAATCATAAATCCCTGAAGAGCTGATCAGCAGAAGTCCAGCCCGTTTGCTGGAATATAAGTGATCTTCCTCTGATTTAGGCCGAGGAATCATGCACACAGCTTTGATTTGCTTTCATGGGTGTATAACCTCAAACTGGATTTACCAGGGTTGATCAGGATGATCAGTGAATGTCTACTCCAACTACACTAACAGCCTTTGCAAAATAGTCCCAACAATCCCCAATGAGAAACCAAAGTGGGCACAGGCTGTGTGAGGCAGAGCTGCGAAGATGGAGCTGAGGTGGCAGGCAGGATAGAGGCAAGGTCAAGGATGTGTGGATGCACTGTAGTGGCTCTGCTGGTGCACCCACACAAAAACAGCACTGATATCCTACTTCCCCATCCAGGTAAGCTGCAGCCACATCAGTGTGGGGAGAGTAGCTCCACAGAGCCACCCCAACTCATGGATTCCTACTACTTTCATATTTAATTAAGGAAGGCGGTAGCCTGTCAGTGGAGAGAATAATTGTAATAAATAAATAGCTGTATAACTATTTACACGATCTTTTAAAAGGTGAAATGCAAAGCAAAAGGTTCACAAGTGGAGGGGGTGGTCTTATTGTTGTTATCCCCTTTTAAGGCTAGATGAGTGTTATTAATCACTTTTTTAATGTCCAAAGCTCTTACTTGCATCATTTCAGAAATAAGTGCTACAACTAAGTGCCACAATCGTCCTCATAATGCAGATAAGCAGCTGGGGCTGAGACTATGTCTTAAAATGTGAGCGTTTGGAGAACTATGAAGCAATAAGAAACAATATCTGGTCTGCAAATGTTTTTGTGGGGGTGGGGGTGGGGCGCAGAGAAATTGATATTAGTGGAACAAAAATTAAGAAAATGGCTGAGAGCCTTAAGTCTAGCTGCTGCTAGACTTAGAGATGGTGTAAACTGGTGTCGTTCCACTTCAGTTAATGGTGTTTGGCTGGCTCAAACCAGCTGAACATCTGTCTTCATCACACTGAAATGGCAAAGTCTACAATTACCATGGGATTTCAAAAACATTCTCCTCTCACACCTGTTGAAAAATAAGGAAACCCTCCACTGCATCTCTTATCTTTTGAAACTTTTGACATGACAGCCAGTGAACTCACAAAGCTGTCAGCTAAACCCACAAATGGTTTAATGGCAGGTACATAACAGTCCGTTAACTGAGGTTTGTCTGGGATGCTGGCAGGTGTTTACATGAAATTTTGGCCTGCTTGTCATAACATACAGGACAGCCGGCACCTGGCAACCTCCTCCTGAACATATTATTTAATTGCTCTGAGCCAGCAGCTGTTAACCTTGCTAAGTAAACAACAGCTTCTGCACCTGCTTGAACAAACCCTGACCTCACTCTCTACCAAACAGGTGACAGCCAGGTAACTCTGCTTCCCTGCCCTAGCACACAATGGCCTCAGGGATTAGTAGGAGTCTATCAGCATTGATTTGTCCTTTCTCTGCTATGATTTCCCCTGCCTCTCTCTTGAGAGAAGCCTATTCAGGCAAGAGGAGTAAAAACACCACTAATTAGAATTCTGCATTATGGCCAATTCCACCTGCTATTTTACACACACACACACACACACACACACACACACACACACACACACACACAGGCTGAAATGGTAATAAGGACAGAAACAATAGTTAGCTGCAAATCTTCATGAGGATCCTTGCTTATTTTTATTATCACTATTAGCATTTATATCCCACCTATTTCTCCAAGGAGCTCAAGGTGGCATACATTGTGTCGTCCCAGCCCATTTAATCCCCAAGAGAACCTTGTTGGGCTAAGAGGCAGTGACTGGTCATCCAGTGAGGTTAATGGCTGAGTGGAGATTCAAACCCTGGTCTCTCAGCTCCTAGTCCTACTACACCACACTAGCTCACAGTGTAGAAATTAGAAATGTTGCCAGAAAGATATTATTACATAAAAGCAAAGCAAGTGAAAGCCTTGGATTTTAGACAGCATAAGTTAAATTGGCACTGAAGTCAACAAAACAAGAAACACTCACTTGCATCAGATTAACATCTCCTCCTAAAAAATTTACTGCATTAGCATTGCGTTGAGAACCACCTTGTGAAATTTCAGAGCCACATAAAGGCATCTGAGCTTTGCTGACAATAAAACTGTGATTCCTTCAGAATATTAGAAATGTCAGATTAAGCCAAACTTGCCCAGTGCCTGAAAACTGATCCTTCAAAGGGTGCAAAAATCTGCAGTAGACGCAATAAGAAAAAGGTTATCTGCTAGACAGATACATGCTAATCCCTACTTGCTACCGGTAGCTCCTGGTTGAATGATATATACTGTAAAACAAACTTGTAACATTAAGCATTACAGAAAATGTAGGAGTTATATTATTTGAAATATTATTGTTTTACCTATTCCTTCTTACAGTTTGTTTAATCCTTAGCAACTCTATATGTAACAGGAGACGAGTGTGAAATATTCTGAGTAAGACATACCTATAAAAACACAATCCAATACTCTGGTGGATATTATTTGTTCTTTATCATGGAGTATGTTAAACAAGTGGGAGAGTGATCCAGCTAGTGGCAATATATAGTTAGAAGCAGGCAATGCTATGTGAAAATTTGTCCTGCATTTTCACAGAAGTTTTATTCCTTGTTAAAAGAGCTTTTAGTGTTTCTGTTTCATTCTCAGGGGGCATTTCTTTAGAATGTTGGTGGGTGCAGGGTTTTAAACCTGCCTTATTGTCGTGAGCAGTGCTATTTTTCTAGAAAAAGAGGTGCCAGAACTCAACACCTCCCTTGTTCTCTTAGCGCTCACCTGAGAGGTGCCGGAACTGAGTTCATGTGAGTTCCCTCTGTGTATAACTGAAATAACAGTATATTCTTCTCCAACTCACTTCTGCTATCACTCTCCTCCCCTTCTTCTGCTGTTTCTGTAGGCTAAACCTTCCTCACATAACCAGCATGCTTGAAACTTATTAGTGCATGAAAGGGTTAATACCAAAGAGTCAGCTGTTCTACTAGGTTAGCCTATGTCACTTCCCCTCACTTTGGGAGGAAATAGGCAACCAAGCACCTGTTCCCTCAGTCCACAAGTGTGAGGATCCCTGAGCTGCTCCCTCCAGCCACATAGCCTTAACCACACCTCTTTTGTTTCAGACAAGAATGAAGTCTGAAACTAGCATTTTCCTATACTAATAGTTTAGGAGCTTTTACCATACTGCAACCATGCAACCTTTTACTGTCTGCACATCTTTTCTGACTGCTGTATGGAAGAGCACCCGAACCTGACCTCTGAAGAGTTTGTAAGTAAGCCATTTTTATAACTTACCAAACATGTGGCCTATCTGTGTGCTGGGGGCGAGTTGGAAACTTTGGAAGGAGATTCTAAAGTGGGATACTTGGGAATTTACTGGAAAAGGCATTTTGTAAAGCCAATTTCCCCATGCCTTTCTTTGTTGCATGTTTTGCCATATTAAATCCCCGCTAAGATTCTCTCACTGAAGAGTCGCTGCCTCAAATCTGGATCTTCGCTTCCAGGAATTTTTTCCCAACAGTTTACCACGTTGAATTTTCAATTGCAACCTGTTTAAGATAGGAACTGTTAAGCACTTCCTCTTTAAGTAGCAAGTCCACAAGTCCTCTGGCCAGCAGGCCACATGAGAAGAACAGAAGAAAATGATTTCACTTTGGGATGCAAAGCCTGAGTGGAAGGTTAGATATGCTACTCTGCAAAAAAGCTGGAGTGATTCTTATCCAGAGAACCAGTAATCAGGACTTTGTTTCAGTCAAGTTGTTTGTGCTGCTCTTAGAAGTCAAAGATAGCTCTAGTTTGCATCTGTTTTAATTTATGCTGTGAAACGCCTTGGGTCCTACACTGGGAGAAAGGTTGGATAGCAAATAAATAATGAATCTGATGAGTCCTGTTGTTTGCATGCCGAGGCACCAAGATATCCCCCCAATAACTCACACCAAACACGTAATTTTAGTTTAAGGTTTTTGGCATTAAATTTGGCCACAACTTTATTAAAATACAAATAATAATGTGAGTGGTTGCTTAGGCATTGGTTCCCCAGCCATCTGTCCCCCGCCTGGGACAGATCTGACTCCCTCTAGCCTAGTAGGGGAGCCAGTAAATAAGCACCCCCTGAGAGAGGACGGGGCAGGGGGCACACACCCTTCTTGTTGTCCTCTCCCCAGATGCTCCCCGAGGCTCATGTGCGGCCTGACCCCTAGCGGGGTTAAACAGACAAACATGTGGAGCCCCAGGATTCCTTTAACGGAATACTTCTATATGGCAGCAGCAATCAATGAGGGTCAGGCCCAGCCAAAATCCATACCCCTCGTCCATTTTATTTGAACCAATGCCTAACCACAACCTTACAAGTTGTGACTAATTGCAGCGTAGTAGGCAAAAACCACCTGGCACCAGCCAATCAGCCAAGTGGCAAAATTCCTACTAGGCCCCTGAATACAGGCGACCTCATGACAGGCGCCGCAAGGTCAGTGCAATGGGCCTAAACATAGCGGAGGGCGGGCGGGAGATTCAATGCGAGCAGCAAAGAGGTGGCACAAACTGCTCAGTATGCATATATATTGCCAGGGCTTCTGAAGAAGCCCTTCCTGAAGAAGTGTGCATGCACACGAAAGCTCATACCAAAATAAAAACTTAGTTGGTCTTTAAGGTGCTACTGAAGGAATTTTTTTCTATATTGCCAGGGCTGTCAATCAAGCAATTGCAACATGCTAAATTCCCCAGCAACAACCATTCCCTCCAATCAGATACCAGATGTCATCCAAACTGACCCACCCAACCAGGCTCTGGGATATCTTGTTAGCCCTTCCGCAACCCATGTTCTATCCTATGGACAGAACCTGCTTTCTCACATACAAAAGGAACCTGTGCTATTGGAACATGCACATTGGTATAATTATCAGCATAAACATAGTAAGCAACTTAGTATTATTATAGTGTTGCACACCACCTGAGCCTACAATGGATAGGCTCACAGCATTAACACCCAAACAGAAATCAGGCATGACTCTCTTTCTGGCTTTCCAGCCTGCAGCTTTTCTTCTATCTTCTAGTAGTTTATACACCTCAACTCTGGCCTTTGTCTTTATTTTTTTTTTTTGAACATACTTTTTATTAATTTTACAAAATACAAAAAAGCAAAAAAAAAAGGTACATACTTAAACCCCTTTTCCACCTCCTTCCTACCCACCCACATGGGTCCTCCCCTGCCACAGAAGTATCCCATGTATGTGAACAGTCAGAGATGGTCCATTTTATGCTTGGGTTTCTGTCCTCCCCCCCTCCCCTGACCCCAAAGCCCCCCCCTGCCACCAGGGAGCTCCAGCAAACCAGGGCAGTACGCAGGAGGACATCCATCCAACCATCTATTGTCATACCAAAAAAAAAAAAAAAAAAAAGAGAGAAAAATAGAAATAGGAAAAAAGGGGGGAAAAAAAAAGAAAGGGCGAAAAAAGAAAAAAGAAAAAACAATACAAAACAAAAAAATTTTCTTGCATTCATAGTTGTAAAACCATATTTTGTGGGCTTCCCCTCCCCCCCCCTTCCCCGGTTTTCATCCCTTTTTTATCATCTGCAACAGTTTCTTACTTTATAAAAATACACCTTTGCATCTTATACAACTTATAAATCAATTGTTAACATTTTCATCTAATATTCAAATCACTGAGAAATCAAACTCCCATTTTCTCTTCCCGTGCCTAATTTTTTGTTTTTTCTCCCTCTATAAGCCTCCATATTTTCACATTTTCCAAAATCCATTCACTTTTAAAACTATAACTATTCTCAATTTAACCTTACATCCCCGATTGCCGGCTTCCCCCCCCAATCCAGCAAATTCCAAAATCAGCAGACCAGTTATAAACCTGTTAATCCATCCTTAATCACAACATCACTTTCCCTTCACCCCACCCCCTGTTTACAGTCTTTTGTCATCCAGGCCACCATACAGGACCCCTGAATTTCTTCTCTTCTCTGCATATTTTTTCCTTCTTCCCTGTGGGCGTTCTGGAGTTCCAATGATACCAATCGTGCCCCCCTCAAAAGCAGGGCACTCCATCCAACTTTTTGTAGAGTAGAGTCATCATTTTTTTCGTGGTGTGCTTCATTTTGTGTTGAATCATCACAATCCTCATCTTCTTCTTTTCCTTCCCCATCATTGTCATTCTCACATTCATCTTTTTCAGTGTCAAAAGCTTCATCTCCTAAAAAATCATATTCCGCCATCACCTCCTGGAATTTTTCCTGTAACTCTTGCCGTCGTGTCTCCTCTTGACATAACTCTATTCTTGTTTCCCACATTAAGGTCAAAACAGACCGCTGGAACTCAGGGGAACACTTTTTTGTTGACATATTTCAGTCCTGCCAAGGTCAAAACTTGTCACGTGGGGTGGAATATGATCACAGTTTATTTTTCGACTCCATTTTAACAAGCTGGCTGCATTCTTCAAGTCTTATTGACAATAAAGTTCGAACTCACATTTCACAAACACTTAGGCCAAAAAAGAAATTCCACAAAGTCCAGAAATACAAAGTGAAGTAAAATTTGACTTATAAATCCTGACAACTCACTGGGTTGTCTGGGCTGCCGGCTCCCGAGTGGAAAGGTTTTTTCTTAAGCTGTACTTCTTATTGCAGGGCAGTCATAAACCGCAGTCTCTCTCCCCTTTTCACCCTGCATCAAAGGGGAGATTCTCTTTGATGCCTTTGAGGGATCCTTTGAATTGTAAATCTTCTGTTTATGGCTTCGGGTTTCTATTTACTGTCTCTTTTGTTGCCGTGGGGGGGGGTGGCTTCCTCTTTTCTCCCCTCTCTCCCAGATCCAAATTGTTTTATAATAATCCAAATCATGAGGTTACTTACAGTCTTTTCCAATCGTTTTATTTTCGGAAGAATCCAGCGCTCTCCGCCTTCGGCTTGAAGCTTCTCCCTGCTAGAATAACGTTGCCGCTCAAAATGGCCCCCGCGACTTCTACCCTCCTCGCTCCGGAGCTCTTATTAGAGCTAGCCGAAGAGTTGGGGAGTCCGGATTGGGTCTGTGCCGAGCAAATTGCCCTCGGGACGCCCTTCCCGAGGTTCTAAGGGGCGCAGCGTCGCTCTCGCTGCCCTCCCCACTCCTAGCAGAGACGGGCCGTCTCGGAGACGAGACGAAGCCCCGCCGATCGACGCTGGCGCTGAACCCGGAAGCCCCCCCCTGGCCTTTGTCTTTATAACTACCAGCAAGTTGCGAGAGGTGGCGCTGCTCTAGCATTGAGCCACTTATTTTTGTACTTTAGCAACCCATACTTAGGCCCTTACTTCACCAGGAAGCTAGCTTGGCTATTCCAAGAATTGAATTGGTGCTGGATCCAGGAATTAGAAGGGAGCTCAGGCAAACAGCCTACCCCCCCCCCCCCAAAAGCATAATAATAGAAACAAGAAAAGCAGAAATGAAAAACCTTTTTTTTAAACTGTTGGGGAAGGGAATAGAATTGCAGCAGGAAATCAGTAGCAGTAGCAATAGCAGCCAGAAAATCATTATAGAAATATAAAATGGATCACCAATTCAGAAAAGAGAAGAAAAAAAGTGATAAAGTGAAATTTAAGAGGCCTGTTTCAAGACAGCCAAGGAAAATTAAATGATAATTGTAAGAGATATGAAGAAAGACAGTAAAATTATACAACTTTTTGTATGTCACTGCTCACATAATTTCCCTCTCCAGTAAAGATGTGAAGCTCTTCCTTGCTATCTAACCTATGACTCAAAGACCTCATAGGTCCTTATTGCAGACCATTTGTGTCTGTTTCAGTCTGTGAATCATAATAAACTTCAATGAATATGGAGCCATGCAAAAGTCCTAGATAAAAGGAGGAATGGAAGTGGGGCCCTGCAGTTATCCAATTGAGATTTGTATTGTGGCTGTCTGGTGTGCCTAACCTTCCAAACTTCCATGGGATTCTCCAGTTCAGCTGAATCACTCAAGTAGAAGGAACAGTTTTGAGAAGCCACGCAGGCTGTTGTGCTTTTCTAGAAGATTGAATCCTCTTTAGCAACATAGCCGCATTAGCCTCAACACAAGGCCTGTTGTGTGATATCCTGTCCTTACACATTGGACGGGTTCCTTTGCTGAAGACAGGGCATAGTTTTACAGCTGGGGGAAAGCCATATGTGAGATCTGTACACTAGCAATTGTGAATGCATTTAAATACAGTTGCTTTTTTAAAAATAAAGAATTAAAAGTTACATTATCCAGAAGATAGTCAACAGAGCAATATTCCCATTTTTGCTTCAAAGAGAGAATCAAACCATCTGAAATTCCTTCTGGATTTTCTTTTTAAATATCAGGATAATGATTGGTGTCCTACTCATCACTTAACACACTGAGTTGAAATCTTCATGCTTTCAGCTAGATATTTGAATAGATCCTTTTATATTGATATCCATGCTCTCAACACTAGAAACAATCCAGTCAATAATACCAGGCCCTATTGATTAGTTATTTCTATGGCAAAATACGAATGTCAAGCCTCAATTGATTAACATTCAAACAAGCATAAAGATAATTTAAATTAATGTGTTTGAGACGGCACACATGCTATTATTAGTGCCACACAGGGCATTCCCAGTGGATAAAAAGCAGAACAAAGTTGATACATTAGATGAGATTAATCAATAAAAGTTTTAAATGTGCACTCATGATCAAAACTGGTGCAGAGTATAAACGTTTTAAGCGCAGCAAACTACTCTGCTCTCTTTTCCTATGGATTATCTCTTCCTGTTACAATATAATGAACTTTCACATGCAATAGCATTCAGACTGGGCAGTGGGTCAGAAAGAATATTTAGCTACAACTTGTTATGCTAAAAAAACCCTAATGTAACATTTCGTTTTCCAGGCTATTTGACAGGATATCCAGTCATTCTTAGGATATTTCCCCTTCCGTTCCTCTAACTCCATTAATTTTATAGCTCAGATAATGGTAAAATCAGATGTGTTTGCAATTATAATACAGAATTCATTCTTTGGTGTTTTAAATCTACATATTTTCTCAAAGGAGGATTAAAGATTGAGGCAGTAGTCTTGAAAGAGCTAAAATGAGCCAAGATTCTTCTAGTTAGGGCTAACTCAGATGCCTTTTACAGCTTGCAAAGACAAAGTCAGCATATTGCCTTGGGAATTCCTGCCAGAAAAAGCAGAAATTGTGGGGTGGGAGGAGGATGCCCTAATACACCCAATTCAATTTTTCCCTTAAATTTTCATCTTAGGCAGCTTCAATCCTCTAAGCCTGGTATGAATTTTAAATTATTCATTAATTATTGGCTAACTTGACACATAAAAGTGGTTCCCCAGAAGATTAGTGTCTGATCTTTATTTCAAGTTGGAAATTATACAGTGATTTCAAAGTCACCAAGCTTTTCTGTCAGTGTATATACATTATTCAAGATATAAAATGCTATTCTAATTCAATATTAACCTACTTAACTGAGAGCCAGATTGAATGTGATGAGGGCAGCCATGTTTGTTTATTCATATGCCTACTTCATTCGTATATGGAGTGATTAATTTTTACATCATGGGTGAACAGAACAAATTCCACATATACTCCTTATCTCCTCAGTTTGTTATTTCAGACATTTCCCTCAGAGCTGCATTGCTGGAAAAATGCCTGGGGGTGATGGAGTGTAGGGAAGTAAAATGGAAAGCTCCCCACCATCCACAAAATCCTTTTCAAGTAAAAATGTGATCTTCTATTCTCTCTCCTCTCACTCTATACATGAACAAGACAACCCTGGGAACAAAAAACACCCTCCTCACATATAATTTGGCCCTTAGAAAGTGTATTTTTATATTGGCAAACAGTTGGTTCAGAGAACCTAACATCCATTCTTCTAGTTCATCCATTCTAGCTAACGGAATATTTCAGGGTAGACAAAAGAACAGCTATTATGAAAAAAAGAAATAGTACTGTTGGAACCCAGCCGGCTTGGTTTTCGAATATACTGGAAACCTGCCTCATATTAAAAGACCAGAAGACTTGGAAACTGCAATTAATGTTTAATCAATTATTTTATTTTTCCTTTGGAAGCCGCAAAGTGGCTGGGGAAACCCAGCCAGATGGGTGGGGTATGAATAAATTATTATTATTATTATTATTATTATTATTATTATTATTATTATTATTAATGTGGCAGCTAGACTAGTGACTGGGAGTGGCTGCTGGGACCATATAACACCGGTCCTGAGAGACCTGCATTGGCTCCCAGTATGTTTCCGAGCACACTTCAAAGCATTGGTGCTGACCTTTAAAACCTTAAGTGACCTTGGTCCTGTATACCCCCATGGTTCAGCCCAAACACTGAGGTCCAGTGCTGAGGGCCTTCTGGCAGTTCCCTCACTGCAAGAAGTGAGGTTACAGGGAACCAGGCAAAGGGCATTCTCGGTAGTGGCATCCACCCTTTGGAGCGCCCTCCCATCAGATGTCAAGGAAATAAACAGCTATTCTACTTTTAAAAGGCATTTGAAGGCAGCCCTGTTTAGGGCAGTTTTTAATGTTTAAAGCTGTATTGTCTTTTTAATATTTGATTGGGAGCTGCCCAGAGTGGCTGGGGACATACATACATACATACATACATACATACATACATACATACATACATACATACTACTACCACCACCACCACTACTACTAAAATGGCCTAGTTAAACTTTCCTACCAGAGCAGGAATTACAGAAAACATTGCCAGCAGCTTATAAGAGAGGACAGTGAGGCATCTTCAGCTATGACCCTCAAAGACATACGCTATTGCCTCATTACGTTTAGGGAACTCGTAAAACACAAGATTTGTGTGCGAAGCTAAAGTGGTAGTAATAAAACTAGGATTATACCCCCAGTCTGTTTGGACTTAAACAAATGCTATTAGTCTCACTTTATTATTTCGTTCTTGGCCTCAAAACCATCCCACTGCATCCCTATTCTTCCTCAAAACTCCACCCACCTTCATGTACAAACATGTATTGTAGATGGACTAGGGAATTGTTTACTGAGCTTGTTGCCACACAGCCACAACAGTTAATCTTGCACTTGCTATTAAAAAAAGGGGAGGGGAGTATTCTCTATTCTTAAACTGCATAGCTGGCCATAATGTAAACACTGGAAAAACAGAAACTTAAATTTAGAACACGTCCTTTTGTTTGTTTGTTGAATAATTTGTGTTATAATTTTCAAATATATATTTCAACATTCATATACAGTATTTCATTATAACAGTACATTCAACCACTTCCCTCCTTCTCCTTCCCTCTTTTAGTTTTCCCATAATTCTTATATGTCCATTTAATTCAATTTCTCCTTTTATTCTACCTCATTAATATATATCATACTGTTGACTTTACCTTAGCCCTGCCAGCGTAAATTTAGAACTCTTTCTGGTTGGGATGCTCCATCTGGTACAAAATGCCTTGGCTAGACAGCTGATGGGGACAGATTGTCCCCAGCACATAAGCTTGCATTGGCTGCCCATAAGTTACCTTAGCAACTTGGGTCCAGGATATTTTAAGGACTGCCAGATCCCTTATATCCCTAACCAATCAGTGAGATGTTTGCAGGAGTCTCTGTTGGTGGTCCCCCATGGGTCAGATGCACAATGCATAGCTAATGGGAGCTGGGCATTCACTGTTGTAGACCCAAGTCTGTGCAACTCCCTCTTGAGAGTAAACAGGTGTCCTCTTTGCTGAACTTCAGGTGCATGTCTAAAGGAGTATCCACACTTTCTTTTTGCCCCACTCTTTCCAGGTACAAGCCTGTGCTTTAAAGCTCCGTTTCTGAAGGTTTTCTGCAGATTACTGTTTCACAGGGAAAGCTCTGGAGAGAGAAAAAAGAGGGGGAGGTACTTGGACATATAGAGCTTTAAAGCACAGATCATGCCTGGAAAGCATGGAAGTGTGTGGATAAGCCCTAAGACTTGTTCCAGCAGGTAGTGCTACATTTTATAATAGTTTTTATTCTGTCATTTTTGTTGCTGTTTCGAGGTACAATGCTTAGAAATGTGAATGATTAAGCAGTATATAAATGTCTTAAACAAATGAACACTGGCTGAATAATAATGTTAGTATAATAATAAAATGGACAAATTTTAATTAACTTGCATGTAGGCAAACAAAATTATTTTCTTACAAGTTGATCCATTTTTGTTAGTGGAGCAGAGACCACCATGCTATAGCAATGGATAACAATGTACACAGTCCAAGCAGTTAAGAACTTTTAATTTAGATTGATTTTAAAATGGGAGAGTTATTCAACCCCATGTTTGTTTACTCAGAAGTGAGTCCCATTATGTTCAATGAGGCTTACATATGATTGCTGCTTGAACATATGCTTAACCCTCCCAGTGTTCTTAGTAGGACCAAAGTGATTAGATTTTCTGCCTCTCATATTGTGTTTAGGTTATTTTGCTATTGGAGCAGACATGGAAAGACCTGGAAAATAACGGAACTTTATCATTTCTGGTGATGTGACTTATCCTGATTTTCTGGATACCTTGGTTTTTATGTGTTCATCTGTGCCAGGTGTTACAGTGGAATCTCCGGTTACGAACTTAATTCGTTCTGGAGGTCCGTTCTTAACCTGAAACAGTTCTTAACATGAGGCATGCTTTTGCTAATGGGGCCGACCCGCTGCCGCCGCGTGACTACAGCTCCCCCTATCCTTATTGGATATTGGCTGGGGCTAAATGGAATTTGGGTGTCCAACAACAACTGGAAGACCACAAGTTCCTCACTCCTGAATTTATGTGTTTGCTTTTCTATTATCTATAAATGTGCATAACAATAAAGAATCCTAAGGCTGCTATTTGAGAGGCCAGTGTTGCCCTACCCCATATGGCAGTGGGTTTTGCCTTTGCAGTAGCCAGTTCCTACTAAAATAGATCCCAAGGCCACTGCTGCAGTCCACCATTCCAAGTTCGTTTCCTTCATTTGAGTGAGGCTGTCTTAAGCAGAGTAGCCCACAATTTGCTCCTCTTCCTCCTATGATCTGTGCTGGTTGGTCAATTCAAAAAAATGTAGGCCCTTCCCCTGGTCACTGAGGGATTGTTGCTTTCTAGGATTCCTCTGAAAGCTTCCATGCATCTAATAATTGCACACTAGGAGAAGGGGACGACAGAGGACAAGATGGTTGGACAGTGTTCTCAATGCTACGAACATGAGTTTGACCAAACTGCGGGAGGCAGTGCAAGACAGGAGTGCCTGGCGTGCTATGGTCCATGGGGTCACGAAGAGTCGGACACGACTAAACGACTAAACAACAACAACAATAATTGCACAAAGGGAGAATTTCACCACATGTGGCTTTTCCCATCATCACATTACAAAGCTGAGGAAAATGTCACCTGACCTCTATGTAGTTTTTAAATTAGCCTCTCAGGGTTTGGGCCTGGTAATCCTAGGCAATCCTACCTGGACCCTAAAGAAGCAATGTGTGTTCCATTCTGAGAGAGAAGGGCATTATCTATAATTTGTAACTAGCAGGAACGAAATGAATAAAATAAAATAAATCCTTCCAGTAGCACCTTAGAGACCAACTAAGTTTGTCATTGGTGTGAGCTTTCGTGTGCATGCACACTTCTTCAGATACACTACAGATAACTAGCAAGATCAAGTATTTCAATATCTTCAAAACAATTCGTATCTGAAGTGTGCATGCACACGAAAGCTTATACCAAGAACAAACTTAGCTGGTCTCTAAGGTGCTACTGGAATTTTTTAAATATATATTTCAAAACAATTGGAACACTTCAGCGCATGCAATTCTCCTGATGCCATAAGGGGAAGGTGACAGCATGTCAAACCTATATTGTGACATCTGCACTGGCAGCCAAATAGTTTCTAAGCACAATTCAGTGTGCTGGCTGCAATATTCCTTGTAGCCTGGGACATGTAAGTAAACCCAACTCTTTTTCTTGTATGAGCTTCCCTGCATATTAAGATGTGCTCGTTTAGAAGAATTAAAAGAGAGCAAGAGAAGAGCCTTCTCCGCGATAGCCCCAAGGCTTAGAAATGCCTTTCAGTTCTTCATTGTTTGTTTCTATATGCCTCTGGAAATTAAATCAATGCTTTAGTTGACACTGGTTGTGTCTTTGCTTTGTCTTTTTGTTTAATAACTTTTAGGAGTTGGTTTTAGTGTTGCTTGACTCTTTCTGCAAACCATTTGTTTTAATGATTTATATGTGAATTAATTATGGGGAGAAACCTTCAGGCTTCAATGTCTTCCTCAAAAACATCTTCTGTTCCCCAATTCTGGTTTAATAGGTAATATTAAAGGAACTACTGTGCTGGCTGGTGAGTTTCCACCACCACCACCACCACATTTTGAAGTAGAGATGTTGCCTAGCTGTTGCACAGCATAAAATGAGGGAAAGGGTATGTATGACAGAGATGCATTGAGAGCAGGCTGGGGGCCACATTTGCAATCTCCATCACAATTGTGTGATGATCTCCCTATTGACATTTTTAATGGGATTTCTACTGGCACACAGCATGAGTGGCTGAACTTGTCCGACTCTCAATGATGGTTCACTCAAAGTCACATATTGAAGAGCTCTCTCTCTCTCTCTCTCTCTCTCTCTGTGTGTGTGTGTGTGTGTGTGTGTGTGTGTGTGTGAGAGAGAGAGAGAGAGAGAGAGAGAGAGACTGGTGTTATTTCACTGGATGTTCTCCAATATATTCTTCAGCATACAGTGGTACCTCGGTTTAAGTACACAATTGGTTCCGGACGTCTGTACTTAACCTGAAGTGAACTTTCCCATTGAAAGTAATGGAAAGTGGATTAATCCTTCCAGACGGTCCACGGAGTACTTAAACTGAAGCGTACTTAACCCGAAGTATGAGTTTAATTGGTTCTGGAAGTCCGTACTTAACCTGAAGCAAACTTTCCCATTGAAAGTAATGGAAAATGGATTAATCCGTTCCAGACAGGTCCGCGGAGTACTTAAACTGAAAGTACTCAAACCGAAGCATACTTAAACTGAGGTATGACTGTATATCTAAAGGTAAGGGGACCCCTGACCATTAGGTTCAGTTGTGGACAACTCTGGGGTTGCGGCGCTCATCTCGCTTTACTCGCCGAGGGAGCTGGCGTACAGCTTCCGGGTCATGTGGCCAGCATGACTAAGCCGCTTCTGGTGAACCAGAGCAGCGCACGGAAGCCAGAGCGGTACCTATTTATCTACTTGCACTTTGACGTGCTTTCAAACTGCTAGGTGGGCAGGAGCAGGGACCGAGCAATGGGAGCTCACCCTGTCACGGGGATTTGAACCACCGACCTTCGGTTCAGGAAGCCCTAGACTCTGTGGTTTAACCCACAGCGTCACCCGCGTCCCTTCAGCATATATCTAGCTGACCTTAAATCTATGTGGATGTGACATGACTTCACATTTCAATTCATTTTGTTTATTTCTGTAGCTTATTATAGGTACGTAGATCCATTTCGTGTGCTGTCATTTTACAGCACAAGTTAATTTGGGGCTATTTTTGAGAACAGGAGAAAAACTGTTTGTACAACATAGATGCAGATGATTACCAGTTCGAAAATGTGCATATTTCCCCCTTTTTGTGGTTTCTATCTTCCTCATATACAATGAATAGCTTGTTTTCATATAGCACACTATATAAAGGCAAGGGAAAGAAAACAAACAAACCATGATTATTTTTGTTTTTATTTTCTTTAGAATATTTCAGTACTGAAGCCCAAATTGTTATTTTCAGGGGACTGGAAGGGTAAAGAGCAATAATGTAGACAAAACAAATATTTTCATTTGCTTACTTTTGTATGCAACAAATGGTTTTCTTTTTTAAAAAGAAAGACAAACAGCACCATTGATGAGAGAGCATGATCCCTGAATTCTAAACCAAACACTGCCTCTTAAAAACAAAAAGAAAAAGTTAAAACTTTCCCCCCCACTCAGTCACATTTAGTCAGGTAATAAAGCAAGCATAACAAGTAAACTATAGCAATGCCATTGAAATCAACTGCTCCCCCTTCTGAGAATTTGAAGAACTTGTCCTATAGGAATAGTTTTCTTTTTCTTTGGTAGAGGACTGAAAGGAGGTTTTATTTTTCTTTATGCAGATGAAAAATATCTATGCATGGTAGGGGTTTCCTATCACACACACAATGTATGTTCTTCATGCAAGACAGATATGGGTTGATTTCACATTGCTGTTATCATGGGCAGGAGAAATACTACCCTAAAAAAGGCATTGAATGGCTAGTGTCAAAGAGATGTAAACATTCCAAATACTGACAAAATTAAAAAAAAAATAATAACATATACAAAACCCGGTACCAAAAATGGCAATTGATTTAGGTTTTTTTAAAGCAGGAACGAATAAATTTTACAGCAGTACAAGAGAATTATGGCAGCAAAGTAAAGCACTTTTCTTGTAACATTCATGAACAGTACAAATACAACAAAGTATTCTACAGGCTAAATTATTTTTTAACTATCAAATATAGTACAAAGCGAAATATGTGCTATAAAAGAAGCAGCTCCTTTAAATTAGACAAAAAATACTATTTTGTTGGTTTTACAATGACGAAGCATGATGACCGAAGACAACAGGATTTCCCACTTAGATTCAGAAACATTTAGCTACACAGGTCCATGATAATCCACTGAAAAAAGTGTTGCTGGCCTTTCCCCCAGTGTTGTAGAGAACTGAAGCTGTCACACAGAGTCATTCAGTGTCTAACATGGCCTCACATACGTGAGCTAAGATGATCCCATTAGGTGCCATTTTTTAGCTGTCTTGAGTGTTGATCCTGGGCCTTCATCATACTATGCAAAACCAGAGACTATAACAACTTCTCTGAAATTGTGCGCGTGTTTATAAGGGCTGCAGCATAAGGTAATTTCACTTTAGAAACTGCATTATAAAGCACCATATGCACCAGTTTAGAAGAAACTGAGCAAGAAATTCCATGGTCCTGAAATAGAATTCAGTAACTCACCCTGACAACACATACCACTTTTAGAGGGAGATTTATAATAGAGGAAATACATATTTGCTTTATGGCTCAACCTCCCCCCCCCAGATTAATTTCATGCACTACACCATAGCAGGTAAATGGAATGCAAAATTGGGGAGTGCCTACTTTACCAAATCTTTACATTATGTCCATAACAGGACAAGGGTATTTCGATTTAGAAAACTCTTTGTAGGAACACAAAATGCACACAGCAAAAGCCCCAAAATTACGTACAGATTTCTGGGATATGTGTAAAATATATGAGAGTACACAGAAGAACACAAGGAGGAAGATTCTGTCCTTCAAAAAGTGCTGAAATGAAGGTGAAAAATTTTTGTGGGTATTTACCAAAAAAAACTCTATAAACTTCATTCCCCATAATGGTTAATACATGATACTTCTGCACAAGTTCATTTTTGCAGTCGTGGAAAACAGCAAGAGGAGTTAACACACTCAGTGCCCTATCCCATTTCATGTCTCAGTTTATTCCTGGTTAGGGCTTCTCTTCCTGGGTTCTTCAAGTGAAAGTTAGAATCTCAACATTTTATGTGGCAAGTGCCTTTTCACCCACTGTAATGTATGAGTGACATAAATGTGTGCCTGAATGGCCATAGACATGTGCTTCAGGACCCAAACTGGATTGGGTATGCAGGTGCACTTACACAGATATTTAAAGATGTGAACATGTTGCTCATAGCTAACATATGTTAGTTGCCCTGTAAACTAGTGCCACATTGAAATGGGATGGGAAATTTTGTGATCATTTCCTCCCACAAAATGCACCCTTTGCGTAACTTGAGCTAGATAGGAGTAAAACTATTGGATAGCTCAGTCGGTAGAGCATGAGACTCTTAATCTCAGGCTCATGGGTTTGAGCCCCACCTTAGGCAAAAAAATAATATCCTGCATTTCAGGGTGTTGGACGAGATGACTTGTGTGGTTCATTCCAACTCTACAATTCTATGATTCTTTGAACTGCAATAATTCGAGGCCTGGATATGTGAGGACAATGTCTTTGCCCCCAGTGCCATCATCCAGTAGCCAAATCTGATTGCCTACATGGCACCATGATATTCTAGTATATACTGTAACATTTCTGACTAGCTGGCATCACCCAAGTCCATTCAAGTACAAAAAAGGATCAAAGCAGCAGCAGATGGGGAAACAATAGCTTTGAACAGGAATTAAAATATATGCAGAAGACTGGACAATAAGGGTTGCCCCCCACATATATTCTCCCCTCACCTCAAAACAGCAACTTTTTCATAAAAACAGCAAACTTAACATTCAGTGCAGCACTGGTATGAATTGCTAAATGACTTGTAGAGTTGATGGAGATGTTAATGAAGCCGTCTAACCTCATGCAAACAATTTACTCAGCGGAGCAGTGTTATATCTGGGGTGAGGACTCAAGGAAGATCTCTAGTCCTCCCTCTGCAATGAGAGAAAATCCATCTTGATTCCCCCCCTCTTCTAATTATGAAGATGGAGGTTCAGTCTTCCAGGAGTCTCTTCTCTGACGTTACACTGCATACTCAAGGAGGCTAGTGTGAGAGCACTGCCAGTTACTTCAGGGGAGCTAGGTAGCTGCATCAACATCTTGATCAGCTCTAAGTATCTAATTAAATGAGCTGAACTCCTTTATTTACTTAACCTTGGGCAACTCTCACATACCATTCCTTGTCTCATGCCACCTCAACATTTCAGGGACAGCCTGTCATTCCCACCTGCACCTCATTTGTTTTTGTTCATTGTTTTAAAATGAAGTGTGTGAATTGCTGCATGTATTCTTTTTTTATTTTACTTTAAGAGCCCATAATTTTGAGGGGAAGGATCCATATACGTAAAAGAAATGAACGAAGGTTAAAACTGGGACGATCTGAAATAAAATGTGGCAAAAGGTGCTGGTGCAGGCATACCCAAACATAGCGTTTATGCACAGAGTTGTGAGTTTTGATGGTCTCGTCCCATCTCAGATCCAATGCATAAACCTTTCAAACGTCATGCCACAAACAGCCTGATAGCAGGAGAGTCCAGCGCTATTGAAATTTGGGCAGAAATGAGAAGGAAGGCCAGAATAACAAAAAGTTAACAGAATATTTGTTTTCTTCTAGATAATATATATGTTATACACCACTACTGCCACCATCAGGTGTTTCTAAATAGTAAGCCAAATGAGTTCTAGGTAGATCATCAGGGAATAGTGGCTTAATCTCCACTAGGGAGAAGTTTTGAAAAACATGTAATAATGTCTAGCACCATTTTGTCTCATGCCTTTTTTTTAAAGAACACTATCTCATATGCTAAGTAAACCAACTACAGCCATCCTACCCTCACACATGCATCCATGCAGACCCAAAGAGAGGAGAAAATTTTCTGTCATTAGCCTTTTGTGCCAAACTAGATTCAACAGTAGCAAATCTGTGTGTACAGAGCCAGATTTACTGCAGTTGTGCGGAAAGCAGAGGTGTTTTATCAGCCAAAGGGGCACAGTAGGGGGGAATGCTAAAACTTCCCTTTCCAGCTCATCTCCCAAGCACACTGAAGCACCTTTCTCCTAGCTAGGCATTTCTGATTAAGTAAGCCTGGAAGCAGAGGCTATGGGAAGGTAAGAAGCAGAACCAGGGGAGGGTTTAGAGCAGGCACCCCCAAACTTCGGCCCTCCAGATGTTTTGGACTACAATCCCAATCATCCCTGACCACTGGTCCTGTTAGCTAGGGATCATGGGAGTTGCAGGCCAAAACATCTGGAGGGCCACAGTTTGGGGATGCCTGGTTTAGAGCTCCTTACACATGTGCCACTTTTCCTGCTCCCAAAGCAGACCTCTGTATAATTAAGGAACATCTACTGTAGGTTTTTAATGAAGACATCTGCTGCAGTTTTGTCCATCCTGGTCCTTATTTCAACATTTATAATTTAAAGTACAACTCCTTTCAATATTAGGCTAGCCACAGCATAGATTAACAAAGGATGTAGTCCAAATTCCATGTAAGTCTAAGAGACCCGTGTCTCCTTACTTGGATGTAATCATTGAATTAAGTTGGGTTTACTCTCATGTTAGAATGCATAGGGTTGTAGCTTTAAGTGCTTAACTTTCACTGAATGGTGTCCAGATTTCCTGTGTATATTTTCAGAGTAAATTTTCTTTCTTTCTTTACAGTTGCCAATCATTAGGACAGGTAGAAGACATTCTAGTTAAAACCTGATGCCCATGGTTATTTTGATAAACGATACAGTAACTGGACTTAACCTTTGCTCCACTGCTCCTAAGAATTTACTGGAACTGGGATTTCATCCACTGCAATTAACTAGGATATCACAATTCTAATGTTAAAATCTTCTAAATTTTAACTAAATATGCAAGCACATGCATGTTTAACAAAGGCCCCATTTAGCCATCTATTTTGAACATTACAAAAACATGCTTTTAAAATAGGCATTTTGGAGGCAAAATCTCTTCAAGGGTAGCTGAAAGTGCTGAAACTGCATATTATTTATCTTTTACAAATGAGTGCTTTTGAGCTACACTATCCCATTACTTTGCCACTTCCGGTAAGGCAATTACTGTATCTATTCCTTTCATATTGAAGAGTGTCAAGACAATCTGTTGGTCTTGCTAGGAAAACAAAACAGGAATCTAGTCAAACCATATAACTTCTGGTTTAAGGAATGTTAAGCCCTGCCTATTCCAGTTTATTTAATAAAAATAAAAATAGGGGAGTGGCAGATGTCATGTTAAATGTGGTCCAATAAGAAAATAAATACAATTTCTAAACAGCTGAACCTCACTAACATGCAGATATGCCAGAAAAATTTAATTTATTCTTTAGTAACAAAAGTTAAACTCATGCAAAACAGAAAAGTATGTCTTAATTTTATATTTGTTTTATTTCCCTTACTAAGTTAATACTTTGGAATAAAACATAAATTTATTTCAAATTTTAAAATATTTGTTCTGGGCAGAATTTAGTGTAGCACCTTGCATTATAAATCTGTCATGAGGAGTAGAAAGGAATTGTCAATTTTCTTGCATGGACAGCAAGGCATTAGGTCAGTAAGTTTATACTGTGTGGGTGCGAATGACGTATTTCTCCATGGTAAGAAAGAAAAACCATTTTCAAGATAACCAGTAATCTCCTCTTGTCAAACTCCACATTTGTATCCCTTTAAAATATTTTCCTTATTTATAAAGAGAAGTAGGAATTTGCCTCAGCTCTTCTCCCCTAGTTTGGTGGCCAATATGTCTCAAATATAACTATCAACATAAACCACTACTAAATACAATACTGAGAGCTAAAAGATGCAGTATCCCTTTAAAATCTCTTCATTCCTCTAGCCATCCTACAAAATATTTGTGGTGTGAACTCTCTAACACAAAAAAGTGATTACAAGTAAATTTAGTAAAATATTTAAAAATATATCAAGCTGTAAACATATTTAAAAGGACTGTAAACCACACATTATTATTTTTGTTTCTTTTGGATCTACACAGAGAATCAAAGAAGATTTAGTTTTAGGCTATTGAAATGATATTGCTCAGAACATGCTTGATGCTTACATAATATGATCCATATATGCATATAAGTTGAGTATCTCCCTTCAGGATAAATTGATAGATGAGGTTTGGGGAAGATAAATGGATTAATATATTATAATCATTGTAGTAATTCTCTCTCTGCCCTGCCCACCCAACCCTCCACTTCCAAACTTCTAAAATCATGCAAACTCCAATTTGTTACAGGTAACCCTCAATACCTGGCTTAATTAAAATTTCCTTCAGTACAGCAGCCTAAAGGGACCAAAATTACCAAAGTGTCTCATTCCCCCCCCCCCTCTTTTTTTGCTGTGTATTAAGTCAACCATGGTTGGCAAATGTGGCTTCAGGAATGTAATTGTTACAAAAACTGCCAAGTTGCAGTAGCTCTAATGGCCTGCTAGTGATAGCAGAATATTATTCCTCCTGCTCATTGTCTCTTCTTTGTCGATTAGTGTTCTCTTGTATTCTTGCACTGTTCCATGCACAGAAATTTGGAGAATTGTGGATCTCGTAATTCTTTTACTGGAAGAATATGTTACATTTATACATGGGAAAAAATAACGTTCAGCACTTTGTGCGTATAAATAGAAATGAAAATGCTTTTGTTTTTCTTTATCAAAGTACTTTAACGAAAGTGTGGTATGTTTTAACTTTTTTGTGCACGTTATTCCAAGGGGTCATTCTCACTAGGATGAGCCATGCAAGCAGGTATAACTCATTTCTCAACAAAGCTTCCCCAGAAACATTTTGTATCCAGATACAAAATGGCCTAAAATATTCCAGTTCTTCCTTTTCTGGCCTTTGCCTTCCCCACTGAACCAGGGATACTGCATCTCTACTTTGGATCCTACCGAACCACTAAACAGGCTACACACAATTTTGAAGGACCTATGCAGTCATCATGGCAGAAGGCTCCACAGCCTTTGCACACTATCATGGCTTTCAGCCTGCAAGAGCATTTCAGTTCCAGCTCATCTGCACTGCTGCTGTCAGCAAATTTCTGAACCGGAATCTGAGTGTTCTGAATAGATAGGCTTGGGGCTGTATTTGAACTACTTCCTAAAATTCCGATAGATTTTTCAATTGCAGATGCTGCCCTTTTGAAGCTTGTGCTACCAAAGTGTATTGTAGGGTAATTTCCGCAGAGCTGCTGCTGCTGCTGCTGCTGAGTCTGTATTTTCTGAGCAGTTAATTGGGCAAAAGGCTTCTGCGGCTCAGAAAGTAAATAGGAAGGGAAGTCGGCATTTTTCAACGCAAAGGCTTTCAACTGTTCTTTTACTTCGCTCTGATCATAAGATGCTTGCTTCATGCCCAGCTCACAGCTGCTGCTTAAACCTTCCTCAAAAGAAACGGGTTCAGATTTTATATTGCTACAGATGCTTGCCGGCTGAGGCCAACTAAGTCTTTTAGTGGTTTCCATGGTAACTGCCGGTTGTTTGTGATCAGACGGAGCTTCTGCACTGGGAAGAGGAGGGGGTGGTGGGGGTGGTGGAGGGGGAGGAGGTGGGGGCAGAGGGGGAGGAGGATGCACTAATGCTTTACTCTGCAGAGTCTGTGAGGCACTAGAAATGTCATCACCTTCCTTAATTTGAACGTTAGGGGAAAAAACACTCGCCAGCCTCAGTTGGTGAGGTGCTGCAGACATGTTGACCTCTCCCAAAACCTTCTGCTCTAGGTGCCTGCTGAATGCAAAGGCGCTGCAGCCAGATGGGGTCTTCAGTGTTGCCTGCATCAAAGCAGTCGTAGGAACAGGGCCTCTTGCAGCCATTGGCATTTGGTAGAAATGCTGCCTGTGTGAGGTACCTGCTTCTGCATGGAAGCTGCCATTTTTGTCAATGTTAAATAAGTTCTGCTGGAAACTGCATGAGGGCAGAGGCCTCTTCTGCTGCTTGATCTCTGGGCTATGTGCGATTCTGCTTTGAATGGCATGCTTGCTGGACCACTCTTGTTTAAACAGCTGGCCGTGCCCAAGTTGGCTCATGTTGGAATTGATGACACAGGGACCCACTGCATCCATCGATGGCTTCCCAGGCTCACACTTAACCTCCCCCGCTGTTCTAGCCACCCTCTTTTTGGGGTGGTTCTCACGCTTCCTGATTTGCAGTGGGGCTATGGTGGCTGCTGTAAATCCTCTGCCATCTGTATTTGGAGAATTGGAAGTGTTTTCAATTGCATTCCTCTCAGATGTCACCGATTTGCATACTGAGGTAGCTTGCAAAGGCAAGGGAAGCCTGTTGATTTCTAGCTTGGCTCCTAACCTGGGCTGTGGCAACACTTTCTCCAGTGGCAGGTTGCCTTGCAATAACTGTGTCACCAGCGGATTGTTGGCTTCCACTGAAGACAAACGGCAGCTAGAGCTTCCAGCACTTGTAACTCTTTTTAGTGTTTCTGTTGTCAAAGAGTTTTCCATGGAATGTGTAACAGATGTCTTGGAGTTTTGTGTTGGCTGTGCACTTGTGGCTATTTCTGCACCCTGGAGAGGCATTTCGGGCCTTGCAAAATCTTCCGTGTCCATCCGAAAACATTTGTCAGATTCATTCACTTCTGACTTAACAGGCATGGTGATGCTTGTCACAATATTCCTCGAATGCATCTCATTTAGATGTGCAAAACCCAAAGGCTCCGTTTTGACATTTTTTAAACAGTTTTGCTCGGTATATTCTTTATGCTTATTTGTATTAAAATGACTGACCAGAGACTGGTCAGTGCTCATTGCCTCCTCATCATTCCAACAGATTCTCCTAGTAGGGTTATATGGGTTGGCACAGACATTGTCTGATTCACTTTTGAAAGCCAATGGACCACGTAACTGTTCTGAAAAACCTTGGCTGGGGGGAACAGCTTCAAGTCGTTTATCTTGAGGCATGAGAGGCACTTCTCGAAGACTGGTACATGGTGCTTGCAAACGTTTGCCCTCTTGCTTTCCTGTAACAGTGTTAAAGCCAGTGCTGTGCTCCAGATTTTCATTAGTAAGCAGCTCTGGCCTGCTTATTACAGACACTTGAGGACATGCTATATTTTGTGAGGCAGTTTCTGTCCTAAGAGGCCTGCTCTGCATATCTGTGCTGTTTTCTGAGTTTTCAACAGAAATACCCAGTGACAAGTTTGAGTTCATTGTTGTTGTTGTATGGTCAACAATGACTTTGCAAGGTATAGATCTATTCATGGGTGCCTGTGCATAACCCACTGAAGATTTACCAGATAGATCTAATCGGCTTCTCACTCCAGAATTCCTCTCCAAGGCATCAGCACTCATTTTGGTGGGGTTCTCGTAAGAACTTACTGTCATCATATTACTGGCAAACACTGAAATGGAAGTCCTGCCAACAGAATCCACTACTGGAAGTGTCTCACTGCAATGTAAAGCTGCCCTAACGGAATTGCTATTTGACAAAGAAGTAGGGTCACCACATCCAGCTATGGCTATCTTATCAGAGTATCTATTTGTAGACCCCACAGGAGGAATCAGAACAGAGCTGCCAACCAGGTGATTTGGCAAATTGCTTGCAATGGAGGAAGCTGGCACACTGGTGTACTGGCTGGAAATGGCACTGTTTGCATTGTTGCTTGGCAACCGTTTCTCATCTATGGAATTGGACAAGATGGTGCTGTCTACTGTGGTTGGTGCAGTGGGGTTCTCAATGCATTTTGGCATGATGGCAATGCATGGAGTGTCAGCCCCCTGGATGGATTTCAGCATGTTGACATTGCAAGGTTTTGCATCCGTGCTTTCAACAGACATGGAAACAGAGGACTTTTCCAGAGAGCCTGCAAAGGGAAGTTCCTTAATTGCTCCCGACATAGTAGTGCTACACACAGACATGGGAACTGAATTTTTATTATATAGTACTGACACACTGTTACTTTCTGCAGAGGTAGATGAAAGCATTTTCTCACACAAATGAGAAACAGATATATTTTCATCAGAATTGTGAACAGAGATGTCAGTACTAGTTTCCGGTAAAGTAGGGGCGTTAAGCGACTGCTGCAGTACAGCAGGAGCTTCACGAAGGTGAACAGACTTGTTGCTAGGAGACCTGCAGTTGGGATTAACTATAATTACACCAGTAGAACCTTCAATCTTTGTTTCAGAAGAAGCAGAGATCTCCAGGGCTGATGGACCTTCCTTAGAGGCATGCTGAGACTTGGCTTCTTTGTTGTTCTGAAGCATATGAGCTCTCGCTTGGTGCTTTGCAAACAGTTTGGCCTTGGTCTGTTCCTTGATGTGGGCCAATGTCCTGGTCTTCCCCCCTTCACAGGGGCTCCCTAAACCTCCAGAGACAATGCTTGCTGCTGCTGCAACTGCAGCTGCAGCAGCTGCCTCCCTCTGAGCTCTAGCTTGCTGGGCTCTTGCTTTGATATCTGCAAGGGTTCGAGCCCCCGTGTTCCTGCCACTGCTGGCTGATGTGCTTGGAGAAGCCCTTGGTTCTGGTTTGGAAGCAGGCTGGCTCTTGATGATAAAAGGGGGGCCTATTTTGGAAAGCTGGATCTAAAAGGAAATAATAATAAAAAAGAACTGTCATACATACATACATACATACATACATTTAATACTGTAGGGATGGAGGACAAATTTTAATTTTGTCTACATTTTAAAGTGAAGCAGCCCAATTTGCCATACCCGTATGTATAAATCCCAGATGACTGGGGCCTATCTGCTTCTCCAATTTTTTTAATAAAGTTTCGGTCCAATAAATGGGTACAAAGATGTGTGTTTTGCAGGGAAAATGCATACAAGAATGCATATTTATGGGGAAATGTAAACTTTTAGTGTTTTTAAAAAAGCCACCAAAAATGGGACCAAACACACCTATGAAGCTGAACACAAAACTGACAGATTTGTTATAGTATAGTATAGTATACAGTACAGTACAGTACAGTACAGTGGTACCTCTAGTTATGAACTCAATCCGTTCCGGGGTGCCATTCGTACCCCCAATAGTCCGCAACTAGAGTGCAGCTTCTGCGCATGCGCATGGTGCAATAGAGTGCTTCTGCACATGTGTGAGAGGCACAGAATGCTTCTGTGCATGCATGTGCGGCAACACCTGCCGCATTCATATCCTGAAAAAACACAAACGGAGACTGATGTAACAAGAGGTCCAACTATAGTATAGTATAGTATAGTATAGTATAGTATAGTATAGTATAGTATAGGTGGGTGGGTGTAGGGACCTCAATCTACATACAGTGTACCAGACCATTGAAATGTTGCTAGTATCCCTGTTCCTCTATGTGCTGGTTACTTATTTTTGTATCTTCAGCTTTAAATATAAACTTATAGAAGAAAGAGTGCACTAGCTGGAATTGTTCTATTGAATTACCTAAAATTAGGGTTGCTGTATTTCAAAAAGTGAAAATCCAGACACAAAAGTTTTTTAGATTTTTTTGGGGGGTGGGGGGAGTTGTTGAGCTTTTGCCACACATTCAGATTTTCCGGAAATCTTGCTAATTTCCACCTGGACACTACATTCGACCACGGTATTCCGGGGATGTCCAGGGATGTATGGAAACCCTACCTAAAATCCCAGTATACTCCACAGAAACCTTTATCTGTCAATTTTGTTTCATTACATGTTCCCCTATCAGTTTACCTTAAGAGGTGGGACTCTGGGCTCTTCTCTGGGTGGTGCCTCCCTCTCAGATGAACTTGCTGATGTATTACGATGTACCTGGTCATCTTCAATTCTCGCTCGCTTCTCTTTGCAGATCCCAAAACCATGGTGTTCAGCAGTCTTCCTCTTTGGAATCTCCAGGTCCCTATTTTCACCTCTTACTTCAGGTGACTTTGTAGGCTCTGATGACTTTGTTGAATAAGAACTTTCAAACCGACTCTGTGCAGTCCCTTGAAGTTTGTGAGACTTACTTCTACCCACTTCCGAGAACAACTTTTCTGATGAGGATGAGGTATATATTTTATCATGTGATTTAGATGGAAGAGATTCAGTATTTTTGCATCCTGCTGTTTCTGTTAGAACAGAAACTTCTAGCTGAGAGACAGTACTTTTCTTTTCAGTTCTTTGTAGAGCACCATGATTTCTAATTTTTATCACTTCTGGAGAAGAGTGTTCTGCCACAGAAGAAATGAAAGATTCTTCTATTTCGGTATGTGATCTACATGGTTGGTTAGTAATGTTTCTAGACTGGGACTCTTCCACTGTTGAAGCCTCAGGTGTGACAGCTTTCATGGCTTCAGGTACACCTTGGATCTGTTTCTGTTGTGAAGCAAGGTCATCTTCTTGAGAATTATTAGCAATGGTAGACACTTCTTCTTTCAGTGGTGACAGGGATTCTTCAGATGAACATGGTGATTTTCTCTGCTGACTAAATCTTTCACTCATTGGCGAATCTGAAAGCGGAGATGTTTCCAAAGGTAACAACAGACTATTTGAATGAGATGTTTCAGAAGCTAGAAGGACAGAAGACACTGAGGAGGTTTCAGATGTTAAGGGCACATCAGACATTGGTGAGGTTTCTGATGGTAAAGGTAAATTGGAAACTGGTGATGGCTCTGAAGTCAGAGGCAAATTGGACATGAGAGATGCTTCTGAGGTTACAGGTGAGGCAGGCATGGGAGATACTTCAGATATTAAAGATGTATTTAGATGATCATCAATAGGTTTTTGTTGACTATCAGCTTCCGTGTTTTCAGTGCAAGAAATGTCAGATGAGCATGCTGTTTCCAGAGATACTGGTGTGCAAGGTTCCTCTGAAGTTGACTGTGTGTCACCTCCAGGAGATGCAATACTGACACATGGTTCCTCTGGACTTTCAGAGGAAAATGAATTTTCAGAAATACAAGCATTTTCAGAAGACTGTTCATCAGGGTCACTTTGCAGCTCCATATGTACAGCAACACTTCCACCAGTAAATAAGGTACCATTGAGGACAGGGGAATATTTTCCATGAGGACTTAGCTCTTTGGCACATTCCAGATCCTTTTCTTCCATATTACTTAGAGAGTTTGCAGATGAAGCAGACTGGGAAGGTGATAAACTGTTTTCCAGCTGATCAGTCATGACTGACATTTCTTCCTGGGGGTGTTCCAATCTCTCCTCCACCTTAATTTCAACTTCACACAATGTACTTACTACATCAGAGTTCCCTGAAAGTGGCAAAGTTTCTGTTTCTTCATTCGTACCAACTGGGCTGACTAGTTGCTCGGAATTCACATGTGCCTCTTTATGGCTCTCCTCTTGACACTCACAGATACTTGTCTCAACCTCCTCAGCAATCTCCTCTTGAATAACAGATTCTTCAGATATCAAAATGCCTTCTGCTTCTCCTATTAGATCCTTGGAGGGAACATGTTCCATGTTGCAAAGGGAATGGCAAAAATCTCTCTCTGGCAATAGTGGCAGCTGGTTGCTTTTCTCCTCATGATCATCAAACGCTGACTCTCTTGAAGGACCAGGCAATTCTGAAGACCCACAGAGGGAAGGCTCTTCATTACTGCTTTGTACAGATGTGAGCTTCACAGATTCCTCTATTGACATTCCCAGCCTAGTCAGAAATCACATAGTTAATTATGCAATCATCACATTTCAGAGAAAGCATTAATTTCAATCCATGCTACAAAAGCACTTAAAACTTAAAACTACAGAACTGCACCAGCCAGGAGGAGGAGAACTGCACCAGCCAGCATTTCCGTTGGTGGATATCCAATTAACAGGCTGCCTCCTATTCATTCTAGTTGGTCAGAGATGTGCAGGAGCAGGCTTCCCACTGGACACTAGTGGGGCTCACTGCTCCATCACATCTCTGATCAACCAGAACAAAAAGAAAGTGGGGCATGGCTGGATATCCAGCTATGGAAATGCTGGGGCTTGCTTGCTGCTGCTGAATGCCACCACAATTATCACTACCTCCTGGTTGACTATGGCCCACTTTTTGTTTTCACTCTGGTTGGTTGGAGCAGCATCTCATTGGGCAGTTCCGATAAGAAAAGATGAAAGAAGGTGGCTTCACTGCTCAGAGCTACTGCCCTGGAGAGACTCGACAAAGGGGAGAGAACAGAACACAAGAGTGGAGAACATGCACTGTGACCCACAGACACTACATTGGAGACCCTAGTCTTACAGATTAGAAAATAATTTAAAACTAAACCAGAACGCTGTTGACTTCATGGCAACTTTTGAAAAAAATTATGCATGGCAATGTTTAAACTTGTGTAAAACACCAGGACATGATATGTGAATTAAAGTGGGTGGGAGATGCTTATACCAGAAGTGAGCAAAGCTGGCAGAATAGCAATGAGGGCAAAGAGACTGGGGAGAAAAACTAAGGGGGAACGCCGGAAGGTCAGCCTCCTGCCCCCTTTATGCTTTAAACTGCATGCTCATCCCAACTTTAAATATAATTGGAGCAGACCTGCGTTTTAGGAAACTGCTGACATACTGCAATAATTTTATCCGCTATTTGCAATACCAGAGCTGCTGCCAGTACCGTAAATTATCTACAATTACACTTCTCTCTTCACATTTATCTCCAACAACCTGCCTTGAAATATAGAAATGACATTGTCCCTGCTCGTAAATTTACAATTCAGATACAGCAGATGGTTTGATAAATGATTAGTGGGGGACAGAAGTTTGTAGGGGATTGCTGGCATAGTGAAAAGCATAGGCAACAAAGGTTGAAATGGTCCATGCAAGACTTTTCTAGATAAGTCTTTGAGGTGAGATTTGTGGGTTTTGAGAGAAAGAAATGGCAGGAGTGGGCAAAAAACATGTCAGAATCCAATAATAATGTGAGGCTAAAACTATTACCACAATTAACTAGGCAGTTTATTTTTAAACCAAATAACTGATCTATGTGAAAGAAATACATGTTAATGTATATATTAATATATTAATGTAAATCTCAGGCCAATTCTTTAATTTTTTTTTTACTTTGATACTTACTTTTCCCCATAAAATCTTTCAAAGAACTTCTCTTTCCAGTGCTCTGTTTTCTTCTCCTTTTCAATCTCTTGTCTGATGCGCAGCTGCATTTCAGGAGTAAATTCTCCTAAAAGATACAAAGAGGGGGGGTTGAATATGGGTTCCCCAAATATTTGAATACAAGTTCCTAAGGATTTTTACAAGAGTGCAGTTGGGATTTGAGTGGGGGTCTCTGCAGAAGCGCCATTGAACAGACGATGTGCAAACATTGCTTGGACATTTGTGTTGTAAGGTTTCTTAGATGGGACAAGTTCCAGAGATTCCAGTGCACATATCCAAGCAGTTTCACACATGCACCACAACTTTCTCAATATCCTCATCCAGCTGCAGTTCCTTGTACTGTATTGGATGCTGCTCCAGAAGGTCCCCCAACCTTTGGGAGCAGCTTTTCAGGTGGCATGGATGTCTGCAGTAAGGGGGGGGGCATTTCAGCTCTCATAGAATCATAGAGTTGGAAGGGACCCTGAGGGTCATCTAGTCCAATCCCCTGCAATGCAGGAATCTCATAACAGATGGACATCCAACACTCTGCTTTAAAACCTCTAAGGAAAGGTCTACCACCTTTTGTGGGAGTCTGTTCCACTGTCGAACAGCTCTCACTGTCAGAAAGCTCTTCCTGATGCTTAGTCTGAATCTTCTTTCTTTTAACTTGAATCCATTGGTTCAGGTCCTAGCCTCTGAAGCAGGAATGAATTAAACCTTTACTTGTTCAAATTTCAGTGCAAAACTAATCTGAGAGAAACCAAGAATAATATTTTATTTGCAGCACTACCTTTGGCATTTCTGAAATATATTGGCTGATTTAGTCACATGCATTTAGTTTTCCAAAGTTGACACTGATGAAAATGCTTGTTCGTATTTTTAAAAAGGCTGCCCAAGTGACCTCCCCTACTCAGGTGCAATAAACAGATGTGCTTAAATCAATTTGAAGATGAACTAGAGTGTATAATTTTTAAGTCCTGTCACTTTACATTTTATCTTACAAATGTATTTTGAGTGTGTGTATTCTTGGCCATGACACAAGAAGGTATCTCTTCGGGGAGGGAAAATCACTATTTTGTTAAATCTAATAACAAATAGAAAATTACCTTCTGCCAATCGTTGTTTCCACCCTTGTGCTGCATATGCAAAGAATTCATTATTTAGAGCGGAACTACTGAGGCGCAAAACTCCATCACTTCCCATCTAGAAAATAAGCCGGTGGTAGCAGAAGACACTGTCAGATATTGCTTCAACTAAGAGTACATAAGAATAGAGCTCCAATTACGTGAAAAAGGGAAGGATAGAAAGTGGGAATAACAAGAGGGATAATCTAATATTTAAATAGCATTTTCATTATAGTCATCATATTAAATGCAAGTGGCCTAACCCAGCATCTGTGTGCCTACATTAAGGATGATCAATTACTACTGATTCTAACAGCATAATCTGATGCATGTTTATTCAGAAGGAAGACGCATTGTATTCAGTGGAGCGTATGTTTGGGATTGCAATGTAACTCAGTTTCTGATCCAGCACATATTTTCATGACAGTAGTAAGCTGAAACAAAAACTGCGGCGAAAAGTAATTTTAGCAATATCAGAAGATAATATGGTGTGAACTGTTCGTTTGTGTATATATATATAAAATTTCTAACAGCAATTGTTACTTCATTGTAGCATTTTCTGCGAATTTTTTTTTAAACAAACAGCAACCAATAGTGAGACCAACACTTCAGAAATCTCATATAAGAAACCTTAAAAGAAAAATTAATTCACAGAATTGCTTAGGGTAGAAATTCCAAGCCAGTAAAGCAACACAGTACTAGGAATAACCCGCAACCCCAGAGTCGGTCACGACTGGACCTAATGGTCAGGGGTCCCTTTACCTTTACCTTACTAGGAACATACTACTGCTCTCTGTGCCCCTGCTTGATCGACTTTCCAATGAAAATCCTGAGCATACCTGCCAAGTTCCTCTCTGAAAAATAAGGGACCGGACCGAAAGTAGCATACCGGAAGTCACGCTGCATTCATTTTGGAACTGGGCAGAGCAGCATCAAAAGCTTCTGAGCATGCTCTGCCCAGTTCCATAATGGCCGTCGTGCCAGAATAAACTGGGGAAAAACAAAAAAATCCATTTTTTCGGCTGGGGACAGCCGGGGGTTTCCCGGAGAAAACGGGAGACTTGACAGCTATGATCCTGAGATGCACAGAGAAATCAAGGAAACATATTCAGTGTAATGTGACTTTCAGAAAGTGAGTCATGGAAAGGAGGCAACAACTGATGGGTCTTAGAATAGTTACTCTTGGAACCAATGAGAAGAAAGGAAACTCTTGATGTATTTGTTAATCACATCTTCCCAGGATACATTGTTGAACTTCTTGGGAATAGTAACCACAATGTCATCAAGAAAGTGGCAGATCTATCCCCTAGCTGCCAGGCCTTGGTATCCACCAATCTCTCTTCTTATACTGAGGGGGCACTGAGAGCCATCCCACATGATAACAACTGTTAAGTTGGTCTCCCAAGGAATGAAAAGAACAGTAAGGACTCCAGCAAATGAGGGAACTATAGAATGCTGACCACCTTTAGCAGGGACATCTGCAATGTGGAGATGCCCATTTTAAAAGGCATACCAAATCACGTTTCTCACTTTCCATTTCCAACCATGCTTAGTCTCTCAAAATTTGTTCTAAGAGGAGAAGAATTGCAGAAGGATAAGCCAAATTACATCCAATTGAAATCTGTTCTACAAAATTCCTACAAAGAATCAAAAACCTGCAAGATCAAAGAGATACCTTAGAGGGGGGTTCCCCCAACTTAGGTCTCCAGCTGTTGTTGGACTACAATTCCCATCATCCCTAGCTAGCAGGACCAGTGGCCAGGGATGATGGGAACTGTAGTCCAAAAACATCTGGAGACCTAAGTTGGGGAAACCCTGCCCTAGAGGATGCATTTCTACTTGAAATAGTGTAAAAAAGAGTGTTAAAGTAGGTGTTTTACTTCAACAGTCCATGGCCATAGAGATGGTGCAATTAGCCACTAAAGCTAAATTAGTATTTGGAGAAACATGCTAATAAAGCACTTTAAAATACACTATTAATTTTTATGGCCTTCAAGAAGTGCTGTCCAACAAAGGCAATGCTTTAATGAGCCAGAACAACAAATGTTTTTGAAATGCATTTTATTATTTTTATTATTCTTATTATTCTGTTGGGCTTGGAATTCTGGTTTTGTCTTATTAAGCACAATGGAGGTGTTAATTCTCAAACTCAAGCAATTATTTTACAGAGAATTCACACTAGAAACATTTTAGCTATTGTTTCTGTTCTATTTAACGGGGGGAACATTTGTCATAGCCCAGTGCTATTTTCACAAGCCATGAAAATGTCAAACATTAGTAAACAGAACAGCACCTGGTCAGTTAATTTCCTACCGATGCCTAAATTAACTCGTTTCCAAAGACCACTGCAGCACCAGCATGCTACAGAATTTGGCAACTTTCTATAGAATTTCTACTAAAATCCTAATGCTCTTCAGAAAGGATGTATCATTATTTTACAGGTGTTTGGGCACTTCTACATGGCTGATATATTAAGAAAAACTCAACCAGTCTAAATCCATTATTATTCTCCCCCTTCACCCTGACCAGTATTGCTATTGCTCTTATATAAAAGCTACTGTTCAAGCATCCTACATAATTAATATTTAGATGGTATATTTCTCAAATAAAAGATTTTGTTAATACAGGCAGGGATTCTAGTATTAACACAGGCTGTAATAAATTATATATGGTTTTATTATACTGTTTCACAATGGTAAAGCTTGAGTTTCAGCACACTAAAAGCTTACCTCAGTAAGTTAGCAATATATTATTTAATATGAATTCTTCATTTTTAATAGAAAGCATTAAACTTCTGTTTCATTTTTACATTTTTGAAGAAGTATGCCATAAAGAGAAATTTAGATAATTTCCTGAAGATATTTGAAAAGGGAGGGTTGTCACTAAACACATTTAATGTCAGAAATATAGACAAAACATTGGTTGACAGGTTTTCAGTTTACAATAGATATAATAGTACATACAAATTAAAAGCATATGTACTATTAAGATATAAAGGAAAAGCTTGTAAAACAATGCTGAGCAATCATCGTGCCTTGGCTTCAGAATTTGGACAAACCTCTCGGGAGCCAATTTATCAGATGTGTGAGATGTGAGCTCGCTATGTCATACAAAAGTGTGGCCGTTACAAATTTTAATTCAGTGTATCCACATCAGAAAGAAAAGAGATGGAATAGCTCTACCACACTTTTGCTACTATTAAGCGAAACAAACTATTTGGGCTCATGTTACATCCCTTTTCTGCCTGCCTACCATTTCATCATGAGGATTCAAAAAGGCAAGAAATAAAATTACCAAATTAAAAGAAAAGTGTTCATAACTGACAAGTCAGAACAAAAAACAGGCCCATATAGCATGTGATCTAGAAAACCCAGAAAAGGTTATTATAATATACTAATAGTTCAACTGAGCAACTTCCATGAAGATGAAATTTTTCAATGGTGTATAAGTGTAAGCTAGGGGGGGGGGGAATCAATGTCCAAGCTGCTCTGTAATTGCTTGATGCCAAGGCACATTTCAAAATCATGCATTGGACTGGTCCATAAATTGTCTTGAATCCTGAAGGAGGACTGTGCAGGGCCATTAAGAAGAAGGTTTGATGGCATTCATAACGTTGTACTGACGAACCTTTACGCTAGTTTTACATACCGAATGGGATATGAGAAATGATTTTCCAAGTCAAATTAAAATCAAAAGCTGTTTTTCTTCACTGTATTAAACTGAGGATATATATCAAGTCAGATTGCAAACGTAGAAGCGTATGTCATGTACATTAAACACACCACATCTGATGTTCATCTTGCTTTGTGAGACACCTATATTGGTCACGGTACATTGGTGTGCCAATAGGAACCCTAGTACTTAATAGGATTGGAAATGCAAAAAAAGAGGAGGATAACAAACTATGATGTAGAACAGGCATCCCCAAACTGCGGCCCTCCAGATGTTTTGGCCTACAACTCCCATGATCCCTAGCTAATAGGACCAGTGGTCAGAGATGATGGGAATTGTAGTCCAAAACATCTGGAGGGCCGAAGTTTGGGGGTGCCCGATATAGAAGGTAAGAGGAAAGTAGGAACGCTAGACTATACAAGTACAATAAGTTGGAATCAGAGGAAATGCATTAGTCCCTCTGAAATCAACAAGATTATCTTGCTCACTGATTTCATTGAGGCCTAAAACATGACTAATTACCGTAGATCAAACCCAAGTGTAAATGTACAGAAACTAGGTACAACAAAAGAACATTTTCCTATAGGCATACAAATATAACTACTAAAATAAACACGGTGCAAGGTATAAGCATGTACTACCAATCAACCAATCAAATACTGAGATTTGGGTGCTCATAGAAGCTTTATCTCATACAATCATAGAGTTGGTATGGACCTTGAGGATTGTCCAGTCTAACCCCCTGCAATGCAAGAATATGCAGCTGTCCCTTACGGGGATCAAACCTGCAACCTTGGTATTGTCAGCACCACACACTAACCAACTGAGCTGCAAAGCCAGAAGCTAGTGCTCATCATCTAGTTTTTAGATCAAGAGCTGTAGATTTAAAACTGGCTTCAGAAAGAAATGGAACAGTAGAACCTAATTGTACCCTGGTAACCATCTTATGCTACCGTAGGTGGGGTAAGAGTTAGTGTGCCATAGGTAGCAAGCTTATAAAATGTGCAGGACCATCAACAATGAGAACGTAAAGAATAAAGATGGTGTTTTAAATCAACTTCAACAACAACAATAATAATAATAATACGGTAATATAGAAAGGCTAAAAATGCTGAATTCAACAATACTGTGGGCCAATTCACACACTGTGGTGAAGCGGAGGTACACCAAACTCGGCTAAAATGCGTAGTTTGACTGCAGCAACTCTGCTGTCTTGCAAGGCACAAAAGGGAGTGAAAATTAGAAGGTAACAGGTGAAATGAAAGCATTAAGAAGATGCCTTATGCTGAGTCAGACCACTGATCCATCTAGCCACACACCACCTATGCTGACTCTCAGGTAGGTTATTTCCCAGCTCTTTCCACCCACGATCCCGTTCACTCAGATTACCATTAATTAAACCTGAGTTCTGCATGCAAACCATTGTGCTCTACCCCTCAGCTGTGATCCCTAGAAAAGCAATGGAGTTGTCATTCCTGCGCCCCACAGCTCACTGCAGCACATACTTAGTTGAAACTTAGCAGCAGGCACAGAATGCAAACCATTCCCAAGGTACTTGCAAATGGAGAGTAAGTAACTAGATGTGCCTAAGAATATTTGCAGGTAATCACAAATACACCTTCCCATGAGGAACAAAAGAAGACTGGCTTACAAAACAGTTTCTTAAACATAATGACCATATGCCAGTCACATAATGACCACAATCCAGAAAAGCGTTGGCAAGAAATTCATCATCTTAGTCGAAGGGAAGTTTACAGTGTAGAACAGGCAGAGATGGAGGAGCTGCAGCACCAAAATAAAAGGGCAGAACCCCTCTGGCACATTCTGGATTGCAGCTAGCACCTTAAACAATTTGTCATTATATATGGTAATGGGATGATTTATTAAAATATCAGACATAAAAATGGCCTTTCAATATTACCTAGGCATAAAAGCACTTAAGAAGTCACTGTTCCATTCCCACCCACCCCTTTTTAATGGAAGGTTGACTGCTTCTTGGAAAAAAAAGATAGGGATGGAAATTGTATCTTGGTTACTCATATTGATTTGTAGTCGTGTGGAAGCCTAAGTGCTTTGGGAAACCTTGCCACTTGCCCATTACATTAAGAGAACAGATTTTATGCTACAGTAGAAAAAGACAAATTTGGTTAAAAAGCTGACTAGAGTGGACTTTGTACCTTCTATTACAGTGAGGTCTAAAAATAAGCCACCCAAAGCTCTGCTGCACTGCTTGAGAAAGTGGATTCTGTTGAGCAAAATGTAAGGGCAAGGAAGCCAAACCATTCAACCCAAAGGCGGTTCCTTGATCCTCCATCTGTAGAGCTTGCTTAGCAGGTGGGCTTACCCAGATGTGTGTTTTGCTCAACATTGCCATCCAATATCAGACTAGCAAAGGCTTCAATATGTGGAGGGGTAAAGTCACCTCCCCTTTCTCCATTGCTTGCAATGCTATAAGATAAACACTTCCACTTCTCCTATTGCTCAGTTAGCTTCTATTGTCGGAAAGACTCAGCTGGCTTCCTGTAAGAGAATATCCCCCAAACAGGTGTGACTCTGAGGTCCACAATCTGAAGAAGTTCTGCATCTGGGTGGGACCTGGATGTCAGGGTTGAGACTGTTGGTGTTTTGAAGCTTTGTACCTCAAGAAGAATGTCTGTAGCAGTCTGAGGTATAGATTTGTCCAACGGATGGAATCTAGACATGATTCCATCATTAACAGTAAACTGGCTAGAGGCTGAAAATGAGATCTTGGATTCACTGTACAGGTGCTTTTCTGGAGACTTCATATAAATTTGTTGGCCAGGAGGCAGAAAAACTATGTGAAAAGGGTGTATAAGGGAAAAAATGTACTACTGATGAAAACCCATGGTGTTACCCCATCAATAAGGTCACGGCTGTGTCTTGGAACTACCGTTACGAGATGATGATCGGACTAGGAGATTGCCTCATGCCTGTGCTTCTGGGGAAAGTCACTTGGTCTACCAGGATTTTAATAAAGATCCTGGAAGTGGAGGCGAGTCCAACCAAAAGGGCTTAGAATTGTGATTGTTCTTCCCCATAGCTGAAATGAGGGGGCCTGTAGTCCTTCGTCTGATAGGAAGTGTAAGTAAGCCTCCATCAGATCTATCAGTGTCAGATAATTCCAATTCCTAAAACAGATCAGGATGAATCACAGGACTTGAACTTTTGGAGAATGCAGTCAATCCATTTGAGGACAAGTATGAAACAGGTGTCATCATTATTTTCTTTGAAACAGATGAGAAAAGACATAAATATCCCTCAGATATAGTGGAACACCAGTTAGATTGCCTGTATTTGAAGCAAGTGTTGCATAGGTAAGTGAGATCCTGCAATGTTTTGGGGAAGTAGTTGCTGCTTCATTCTTGCACTGACAGAATGATCCACTTAGTGCCATGCTGAATACAACAAAAATTACTGGTTCTTAAGAACGAGTAAGGAGGAGTTATTTGCTTTAGATGTTACAGCAGTAGCATAAGACGCACTTCCCATAGTGTTGCTGTATCATTTGAAGGCCTTACATCATGTGGATGGGGCCAGCTACACAAGTCCATACTAGACCTGAGCTGAAACATAGTTTAACCCATGTGACTATAGGCAAGGCAGGTCCAGGCAGGGCTGCTCCCAATCACATTGCTCTGGGGAAGGGCTCACAGAAAGCATATAAAGGAAATCTGCCTAGGCTTTGTTCAGCTGGTTGCAGAGCATCCCCTAGCTTGGTGTCTCCGAAATTTTTTACACATCACTTGGGAAGACAGGCGAACTAATATCAGTGTACTGGAAGAAGCAAAGATCACCAGTGTTGAAGCAATGATTCTGCAACATCAACTTTGTTGGACTGGTCATGTTGTGTGAATGCCTGATGATCGTCTTCCAAAGCAACTACTCTATTCCAAACTTAAAAGTGGAACGCGTAATGCTGGTGGTCAACAAAAGAGCTTTAAAGACTCAAGGCAAATCCTTAAAAAATGCATTACAAACACAGACAACTGGGAAACACTGGCCTGCGAGTACTCCAATTGGAGAACAGCCTTTAGCAATGGTGTCATGGGATTTGAAGACACTCAAACTCAGGACGAAAGGGATAAACGTGCTAAGAGGAAAGCACACTTGGCAAACTCTCACCATGATCAACTCCCGCCCGGAAACCTATGTCCCACTGTGGAAGGACATGTGGATCCAGAATTGGCCTCCACAGTCACTTACGGACTCATTTTTAAAACCGTGTTTGTGGAAGACAATCTTACTTGGCTACGAGTGATCGCCAAAGAAAGAAGAAGAAGGAAGAAGCTTGGTCAGGGAAGCTCTGACTGCCTTGTTTCCAAGGCTCAGGATGTTACCTGATCTGTGCTCTATGTGCTAGCTCCCTGCACCTTCAGAATCAGACTTTGTGGGCTTTTACACACCCATATCTGACATGTAACTGGTTAGATATCCAAACAGCAAATAAATTCTTTTGATTTTTGTAAAATTTGCTTAGCTGTTCAGCAAGAAGTTCTATATTATCAAGCACGTGAATGTTGACATGAAAGCTGAAAAACACATACATTTATCTCAGCCCTACTCATATGCTAAGTAGTCTTTAGACGCTACAACACTGCTGGGAGATGAATCAATGGGGGGGGGGGGAAGGTCCCTGCACCGCTGCTATAACTTCTATAAGGCACCACAGCCTGGTTGAGATTTCATAGTTTGCTGTCATGGCTAACAGCTTTTGTTACACATTTTCTTCTGGAATGTGTCTAATCCTTTTTAAAAACACCTTTGCTAGTCCACTTCATTACTTCCTCTGACAGTGAATTCCATAATTTAGTTATGCATGGTGTTGAGAAGCACTTACTTGTGTCAGTGAGTCTGAACAATATGCATCATGTTAAGCTATAGAAAAGCAGCAATTACAAAAGAATGCCCATGAAAGCAATTACCGTATGCTTTAAAAACAAAACAAAAAAACCTTACCTGTCTATCTACTTCTGGAAGCAAAAGCAAGAGGTATTGTTGAAAATGCTGAGGTAAGGAAAGAAATGTGTGTTTGTTTATTAAAGCCCTCAGGTTAGTGTTCACAAGTATAGATCCTGGAGTTTCTATGTCAATATCCTCGGCTTTGGTCCATTTCAAGTGTCCTGGATTAAACACACAAAACAAAACAAATCTACCTTTACCACAAATTCAAGAACATTTTTAAAAATCAAAGCTTCATTTATATTTGTTATAATACAGTAGTTTTCAATGTGGTGGAGAGGAGTGCAACCTTATCCAATAAAATCTTTTGCCTATACATATCATTTCCTTCTTGCATTTCTACAGCATCCATTCTTCCTTGCATATTTTAAAGGTAATGCTTCCAAAGATGGAACTAACTAACTAAAGGGAATGAGCCAGTTTCCATTCTCATTATTTCATCAAATTCTTCTGTTAAAACTTCAATTGTTGTGCAAAATTTCATAGAAATGAACAAAAATAAATGTAGTTTTAAACAAAAATTGCTTGAGTGAATTTCCAACCTTGCTTTCATCATGGGACTCAAGATGCCTTATTTGAGATTCCCAGATCTCCCATGGAGACACTACTCAGACCCAGACATGCTCTGCTTCAGTCAGAAGGAAAGATACCAAGAACTCTGGCCAGAAATTTATTCCTAGCATTGAAATTTCTGGCCAGAGTTCTTGGTATCTTTCCTTTTGCTTCAGTCAGATGCATGCATCATATGCCCTCAAACCATGTTCTCGGGTATTTTTAAGAGGGCCAAGTGCACAGTCTGAACACATTGATTTACTCAACCACTGGATAGCCTACTCACATCCCCACCCCTTTTTTAAAAATATGAGAGACACTACCCACATACTTTCAAATCTACTCTCTTTCTGCAGCTGTTCTGGCATGAATGGGGAACCTGTGACCCTCTAGAGTTGAACGGCCAACTCCCATAAGTCTGAACTAGCATGGCAAAAGTCAGGGGTGGTGGGACTTGTACATCTAGCAAGCTGTAGGTTCCCAATCCTGTATATAGAGCTAGAAATTTGCTCCTTTTTAATTTTAAAATGAAAGCTGAGATTCTCTGGAAGATAAATTCTCCATAGATTTGTGCAAAATTGGGCAGAGGTAGCTTGTGTGAGTGGGAAGTTGCTTGTGCCAGCCGCCTCTGCCCAAGTTTGGGTGATTCTCTCCTCCACTGTATTCCCCCATGGAGGATCTCATACTCTCTGAAAAAGTACTTAGGGGTATACAGGGATATATATGTATATAGGAGGGGAGGAGAAAGATTACAGGTAATTGCACAAGTGGCCTTCTGCTTACCTGACTGCTAAATACAATCCAGAGCTTTCATAATGGAGATAGATCTCTAAGTTCAACTATTTTAGATGCTCAGCTTAGTTGGTCTTTAAAACATGCATCTAACTAGGTCTGAAATAACATTTTCACACACACACAAATATCCTTGCCTTCCAACTTAGACTTTATGAAGTTCCTAAGAATCAAAGAGGACACACAAAAGAATACTTGATTTTGCAGAGAATGCCTATTCAATAAATAACTTCACTTAAGCATTTACTGTAAGGAATAAGAAAGTGCATTAGAGCTTCTCAAACATCATTTCTTGTTACTATTTCAGCCAGCAGTAATATATTAATATGATAAAAATAATATCAGCAGACAGAATTAAAACCACAACTAAACAGAGCTCTGTAAGATGTTCATTCTAGCCTTTTGAAGGAATTTATGCTGAAATGCTCCACATTTTACACAACTGATCCAGAAGAAGAAGAAAATTATGGAAAGATTTGGTGCAATGAAGCATTTCAACTACTGACACAAAAAGACCATTTATTCATCCATTTACATTCCCTTCTTAAAGATTCCAGTTCAAAGCAACACACTTGAGCTAAACAATGAATCAGCTGCACTCCAAATATTGATTATGGGTTATAAGGGCATTTTTGTGGGATCAAAATGAATTGGGAGAAGATTAAGTACTTTAATAAATGGTATTTTAAGAACATTTGATCATTCTTATCAGGGAAAACATGTATGCTTCAGAACACAGGTGTTACCTTGGGTATACAATTCAGAATGAACTTGAAAAAAATAGGAAATTGATTTTTTTAAAGGATAAACAGTCTCTTTATAAGTCCATTTCTAACTCAGCCAAGATGGCTACTCGGTTAAATCATTACAAGTCAAAGGATTCAGTGGAGTACTAAATGTAGCCATCACTCTTAAGAGGTGAGGAAACAATTTATTCAGTTACTATTTTTCAGAAGACTTTTGCGAACAGACAAAGAAAGGAATAAATCCAAACACCTATTTCTTAAGTGAAACAGAGCAAACTGCTTGCCTTTCCAAATGGTTTATTGAGACATGTGGTCACCTAGGATAAATATCTGCATATAATTGAGCAATAAGGGGAAAAAACCACTATCCAACATGGTGTTTAGATGTCTAACAACAGGCAATAAATAATATACTAGTTTATAAATAATGTGGTCCACCAAGGGAAATACATAATAATATATTATTCCGTACAGGAATAAGGGGGAAACGTAACAGGGGGTAATAATATTTCCCTGTTAGAAGAAGATGAAGCAAGAAACAGCTGGCTGCAAAATGGCCAATTTAGGACAGCTTGGGTCTGTCAGATTGAAAAGGTCAACAGCAGAAAGGCATGCTGGGGGAAAGGTCCCAATAAGAGGGAACTCCTGCAGAGTTCAGAGGGATGAAGGAACAGACGAGGAAGACACACATAAAGTGAGAAAATCCAAAACATCAGAGACACACTATAAAACTTCCTCTAGTGAGTTTACAGAATGTGTATTATTTTCTATGATATAATGCAATGAAGTGACACCCCCCCCCCGACCTTTTAGAGACATACTCACCTAAACCAGATTTTTTTAATCTCTTTAAGTGCTGGCTCATTTGTTTTCCAGTTGGAGATTTTTGCCCATGTTTCATTTCTTTATCAGAACTGTCTGCTTCACCATTTTTAGATTCAGATCCTTAACAGAAAAAAGAAAAAAAGACATTACACTGAAGAACAAAAACAAAGGTAGAATTTCTTTCCTGGGGGAAAAAAATCAACACACCCATAAGAATGACAACTTCATCTGCTACACTATTTAAAGGTAATGTTTTCTGCTTGACAATTTGATGCCCTGTCACCAGAACCGATGAAGCAAAAGCTCATAAATCGTGGTGAATAAGTGGTGAAAACAAGTTCCTTGAATGTAGCAGTCAATAAAGATGTTTGCTAATCCATTACAAATAAGCCCTCTTCTGATAGCTTAGGGATGTCTTTCGAAATAATCATACTCCCATTATAGGGGGGACAAAGAAATAAAAGGAAGAAAGGAAACCCCTCCCTTGTAAAGTTAATTTTCTCCCATGTCCAGGGAATCTACAATAAAAAGTGACACAGATATCTGTACAATCTATTCACAGCGAAGAATGTAGCAGCCAAAACTAAAGGTCAGGGTTGCACAGTGGTGATTAGGATGGAGCCAGAACACAAAATCATATAAAAAAAAGGACAACTGATATTGCAAGACAGAACTAAGAGTAATTCATACTCTCACAGGAGCTGTGATGGTTATTTATTTTACCCCCTGATGGCACTGCATGCCAGTATGTAGTTCTCTCATTAGGAATCAGCATCCAAAAATGCTTCTTTGCATTCCTTTAAAGAGGCTCTTTGTAATGCTGGCTGATTTTATTTTATTACGCCTTTTTCTCCCTCCCTCCCCCTTAATAGACCAGAATTCAGTTCCTCCCTTGAATTAATAAAATTGGTCATAGAATGAGAATAAAAATCTACTGTGTGAGAATGACATCATTATTTCCACCCATCCTAAATTTTGCACATTATAGCTCTCGCCCACAGGGAGGGCTCTTTTACTAGAAATGGGTGTTGCACAGTCCTTTAGCTATTTACCTGAGGGTGAATCAGACTGCTCATCAGACACCTTTAATGGTGTCAAAACAACACGAGGAACAGTCTTGTTTACCATCATTGACACTCCATTTCTTCTTTTCTGCTGCTGTCTCAATGCCTACAAAGGAAACAATAAAACAGAAAAATATAACACAAAATGTTGTTTACAAGTGAATTACACAAAACATTTGCCTATTATTCAAATGAGCCCCATAATATATTTATCTAGCTGCAAGTTTGCCAGGATTCATACTAGTTCCCCTTTATGCTATTTTCTTCAGTATTTTATATACAAAAATACTATATATTGTTATATATCATATGCTACACTGTGAAATAAGAATGGAAAAAAAGCTTTTGGCTTTAAAGATAAAGGAAGATGCACCTTCAAATCATTTTCTATAACAATTTTGACAACAAAGAAGCATACATAAACTGTTTGCTCTACCTTAGCAGCAGAAACATGAGAACCCATGGAATATGAGACTTAAGGCTTCCAAGTTAAAATAAATGTAAAATAAATATTTCAAACCCAGGCTAAAATGTGTGTCTGAACATCTCTTGCAGGTGCATCTTCTCCCGTATACTGCTCAGTCAATCAAGTTAACACAGTGTCATCAGTATGTACAGCATGTAAGGGCTACAGTATTGATGCACTCACTCAGCCGTGAGTAGTGCTGCACAAAATCACTGCACATGGCAGGAATCATTTATTTCTGCGAAGGGAATCGGTCCTAATCTTGGAAAACCTTGCAGCACTTGGCTTCTGTCTGCTTGACTTTGGGCATTAACCTTCAGAACACGAACATGATGGTGTTCTGGCAAATCTGGGAGAAAATGATACAAGAATAAATATCTACAAATGGGAGGGGTTTTTCCCCTGTGTGTTTTATAACTGGATCGGCTACGGGGATGATAATGCAATACAAAACACGAGCAGAAACAGAATAGCTGCCAGGATATTTTGTACAGTAAACGAGCCCAGACAGGAAGGTCAGGAAATATATTAATGTGAGAATTCGCCCATTAAAGAATTTACAAGCACAGATATGTGAGCCGAGCAAGTTAGAACAGATCAGCTTGCTGCTAATACCTGCTTAAAATCTTCATTTTACTCTCTCATCTTTGATTTGTGTGTGGGTTTAAGAGAAAACCCTACGCTTCACCAGCGGAGGTCCTGCCTAGTATGAATTAATATCCTTTGTTTCCTTATGAGCACTAATGACTTGTGAGGTTAATTTTGTAATTGCAATACAGCTGTAGTCTGCTTAGACGATAATGCTTTGCACACAACACTTCTAAAGACAAAAGAATTAAAAACAATTACTTCCTATTTCATTGAAAAATACTCTGCAGCACAAGCTCAGTTACGGTACAATGAAAAAAAACAGGTGGGATTATTTTATGCATATTTCAGTTAATTAGAGGCACATGGCAATGTACAATAAAGAAGAGTTGTTTTAAAAAGAAGCCATGTCAACCTTTTTCAATATATTCAAAGAAGGGTATGGTTTCTCTTAACTGCAAGGAAATGTAAACATTCAATGAACAGAAGCTACCATTAATTAGTGAAAGGAAAGCTACATTTTATATTTATTTTTCATCAGTTTAGAAGCCTGAAATATATTATATTCCTCTTAAACTGACCTAACCCTGCATCAAATGTGAATGTTCAAATCCCATCAGTATTGTGGCAGACCCCGATTTAAAAGACATATTGACATTGATTGCAGCTGAGCACTGTCAGCTTCAGTTGCCTGTGGTTGTTATTGCTAAAAGAAAAATCATAGTGCTTTCTCCCTGAAATGCAAAATATCTACAAGTTTTAGATACAAACTGAAAGGAAAGGCCATCTTTAACTTTCTTCTTCATTAGGGCCACATCCACACTAGGCATTTAAAGCTGTACCATAGCTCTCTCCCCCCCCCACCCCCGGGGTCCCTACTGCACAAATACAAAAATATTGGGAACTGTAGTTTGTTAAGGGTTCTGAGAATTCTTCGGTGTCCCCTATTCCCTTCACAGAGTGACAGTTCCCAAAGTGGATTAACAATCAATTCCTCTTCACAGGGAACTCTGAGAACTGCAGTTCCATGAGGGAAATAGGGGCCGCCTAACAACTCTCAGGCCCCTTACCAAACTACAGTTCCCGGGATTAGTGAGGGGAGTGATGCTATTTTACTTATTTATACTACACTTCAATGTGCTACTATCACTAACAGATTACACTCAAAAACAATACCAGTCCATCCCAGGTCCTCATTAACAATTCAGATCATGGAAGAAATGAACAACAGTTTCCTGGATATAAAGGTGATGATTACTGGGTGTCAGATATCTAACTTCAACCATGTAAAATATCAAGTATTATGTCCACAGAAAATACCGTCTTGACATCTGGATTTGAAAAACAAGACAACCCTCTCATTTTACTTGGTATTTACTATATCAAAGCAGCATGTACATAAAATGAAAATGCATACACTTCCATTTGGGACATAAACGACAGAATAAAAATAGCCAAATCTCCATTCATGTAGCACTTCATTATATTAAGCAATAGCAGCCTGCACTTGCCATTTATGTACTGGGACAAGGTCCATAGACATCAAGTCTACATGCAGAAATTTTTACGCAGTATAGATCAATGTGCAGTTAAAAGAAGAAGACCTGACATCAGGGGTGGGGCTAAAACCATGCCCCCACTCCAGCCTATAGTTGAGTATTCCCTACATGTAAGTAGAATGTACTTTGGGCTAATAGGTCTATTCGTGTGTTCTAAAATCCCTCATGCAATGAGGGAGTGAAAGGAAAGGCGTGTTAGATCTGCCACTCATTGCTGTCTCCATCACCTTCCACAGACTGGAGAGGTAAAGTCCGAAACAGGGAACCCGCTCTCTACTCAAACAGGCCCCTTGCTGCAGAAGTCACCCTTCCAACTTGCGGAGGATGCTGCTAGCGCATACACACCCTCACTCTTGCATCACACAAATGATTTAGAATGCCTGGACACAGCTACTATCATTCCAACACAACCCAAATGAAAACTAGTACTGTATCTTGATTCATCATCACCATCACAAATTTATTCCACATTCTGAAGCTTGGCTTAGCAACATCAATTCAAGTCTGAAAACCATTAATTCCCACTCCTCCCTTAAAACTTTCTGTAACATGTTTCATGCAACAAAGAATCAAAGTGCTAAGCATAAAAGCCGAATATGTCTGCAAGGCTACAACCATTTTATTTAACACAGAGTAATAAAACATGCTGACCTACAAAATTACTAAAGCATCTGTATCCTTGACTACATTTCATAAAATCCTCCCACACACAAAGCTCAAATCCCAAGGAAATAAGATGAATTTGTTTATATTAACCTGTATTAGATTCAGGAGCCATTGGCTGATATTTTATATTGAGGAAAACGGAAAATCTCAGGGTTGATGCACATTCTGGGCAAGACACGCTCAATAGCAACTCAGGGGGCGCAGGTTCAAGTTGTTATTTCTATCATAAATCTGCTATGTAGTCTTTAACAATCAGTTTACTCATGGCTTTAATTCCCTAATTTTCATTCCTCAAGTAATCTTGCTATGGTTGAAGCTACAGTTCTCAGAGCAAGGTACATACTGATAATGCCAAGGTTGCAGGTTCGATGGGACAGCTGTATATTCCTGCATTCTGGGGGGTTGGACTAGATGATTTGACTGGACTTAACCATCCAGGGGTCCTTTAGCCTTTTTTTACTTTTACTAGATGATCCTCAGGGCCCCTTCCAACTCTACTATTCTGTGGTTCTATTAATGTTGTGGCACAGGAAGTAGAAAGGCAATTCTGTTGCACTCAGGTCCTGCTTATGGGCTTTCCAGAGTAACTGGTTGGACAGTGTGAAAACAGGATGTTGGACTAGATGTACTTTTGGAAAGATCCAGGAGGGCTCTTCTTGTGTTCTTATATAATGTCAAAGGCCATAGACCAAATGGGAAGAACCCATTCTATAACTTCTCCACGCACTAGCATTATTCCTGCTAGAAACTGAGACAACAACGCCATAGGGAAGAGCCACACCATGAACATGTAGCCTAGCATATATGATCCAGGGCTTCTGATGGTATCAATATGTCATGGGAAAGAGCAGTTGTGGTCCCTGGGCCATAGGTGTATCATGCCTTGAATTGTAAGAACCATTCTACACATACAAAATGAGACTGGAGGGGTGGGATTCTAGACTGTTGTGGTAGAATTCTGGACTGCACCATTTCGGACCGAAGGTTGGGGGGGGGGAACGTCACACTTTTAACAAAGAGGATGTTTTAAAACTTCCAATGCAGTTCCTGAGGTTAGTATAAATTCTCAAGAGGTAGGCAGAAACACTACATAATTAAAAAAGAAGAGTTTAGTATAGGCCTCTCTTGATGTGCTAGTTTAATATATGTTGGGAGTATGCTATATTGTGAATGCCCCTCCAGTAGTGGTTTGAAATATTACAGTTGAGAATTATATAATCTCTATCTTCTTTTTAGATTATCTGTAATGTACAGAATGATTCTAAGTTATTTAATGCAGGAATTGCCAATGTGGTGCCCCTGGGTGCCAGTACCTCCTAGCCATTAAAGGTCTTGGTCAGTACTCTTCAACCATTTCAGACCAGGTATGCATATTTAACCCAAACAGGCATTTGGGCCCCCATTTCTTTTATTTTCTTTACCTTCTGTTTGTATGGTTGCAGTGCTTCTGCTGTGATCTACCTTGCACCAAGCCACCACATGAAGGCTGATGATCTAAGTAACTATTCCCTCCAAAATGCACAATACATAACAGACTTTTTGCTCTTCCTGCTCAGTTCCTTGTGGCACAGACTCAGCCTCTCTACACTGCACATGGCCTCATACATTGCCTACATGGCACTAGATGCCAGGATTGACACCCATCATCCTATATATTTGGAGCAGAGTAGAGGTGCAAAGAGCTTCTCTCTGTGGGCAAGCTCAGTGGTGGCTGAGGTTGGTGCCTTCCTTTTCCATTGATGAGGAAGTGACATCTCCATACCATACCCTAGATCTCTCTTCCTCTGCTCTTTCTGATATGGCCATGATGTGATTTTGTGTTAGGCAATGCTCTCATGGCAACCATTTTGTGGCTGGCACCATGACACTTTCTCAAAACTCCAAAGTGCAACCCCTGGTTTAATGCATAGATTTATCTCAACATGTTCCCAAAGGATCTATCAACAAGTAACCCAAAGTTTACAAACATTGCTAGCCCTATTTTTAAACAAAGTTGTATTAACTATAGCTGGCTACTCTGTAAAACATGTACTATCACAATTGTGAAGGAATATATAAATATCCAAAAGTTTAAGCTGAAATTTCTTTCTTTTCTTATTTCTTTTTTTACAACAGAAAAAAAACTGATCATATGTTCACAGCTACAAAATCCCTCATATCTTAATAAAAATGACTTATTGGTAGCTTTCCAACAGAGCAAAGAAAATGCAAGCATAAGCTTGGATGTGCAATTTAAGTAGTCATGCCAATTTTCACATCAAGGGAGGCAAAGTATATCAACTTCTTCATATTTTCTATTTTCTTTTAAAAGGACAAGCATTCACTTTTGGGGGGGGGGTGTTAGTATGAAGCTGTTAATGTGGTCAATTGAAAAATGTCCTGTGGGGAAATATTATCTCTTCCACCACAGCACAAAAGCAAACAAACTAACTAGGAAGCAGATTGCACCCTGCTGCTTTTAATGGCACTGCTGTTTGTTATTTCAACAGTAAAACAAGTTTAGAATCAAAACAGCATTTTTCTGAATCCAATGGCGTCAAGCAAGTGGTGCAGAACACCAGAGAACTACCATCTAGTTTCTCTTTAACATGTGTGCTGAACCAAAGTTCAGTAAACAGGCTGGGTAGCACATTTTCTGGTAAGGGGGAATGAGCGAACAATATTTACCCTAGACATATTGCTAGGATGGCAGTTTTGTACAAATCCCTTTTGCCTATTGAACACATTCTCAATTCAGACATATACCAATCAGATGTTTTACATTAACCAATCAGAGAACCAAAGCCACTGTTTTAGTTTCCAAACATATAGACAACCCATTGTTTAGAATGGCTTGTGGGCTTTCATTTTCTATCTGCCCAGACTTCTATTTCTATGGCGCAGCAGCCTCTGGAGCATGGGTAGGCAAACTAAGGCCCGGGGGCTGGATCCGGCCCAATCGCCTTCTAAATCCAGCCTGCGGAAGGTCCAGGAATCAGCGTGTTTTTACATGTGTAGAAAGTGTCCTTTTATTTAAAATGCATCTATGGGTTATTTGTGGGGCCTGCCTGGTGTTTTTACATGCGTAGAACGTATGCTTTTATTTAAAATGCACCTCTGGATTATTCGTGGGGCATAGGAATTCATTCATTCCCCCCCAAAAAAATATAGTCTGTCTCCCCACAAGGTCCGAGGGACAGTGGACCAGCCCCTTGCTGAAAAAGTTTGCTGACCCCTGCTCTAGAGGCTGAGCAACAGCAACTATGGTTTGTCATACAAAAACACTACTTTGCAAAAATCATGGTTTTTAAACTCACTTCAAATATTGGCTTCCCATATGTGATGCCATGGTAAGTTTTCAAAATGGAAAGCAAATTTGCAGAGATTGTGGCTAGCAAAATGGCTAGCAAAATGGAAAGCAAATTTACAGAGATTATGGCTAGTTAATTTTGTGTTCACCTGCCACAAAATGTAACATATCTGTAGATTTGGCAAGAGGCTGAAGCTTTTATGGAGCAGCTCTGTATCTTTCCAGTTTGACTCAATATTTGGGACCAAATATGATTTATTAAAAATGATGTTTTGCCCTGACCCCATTTACTATAATGGTTAATCTAAAAACAGCTATACCTCATTGAGTCACCAACAGAAAAAGGTTTGTCTGTATCTTGTGTAATATAATGTGGATGTTAGCGTTGTTCGTATAGAAGAGAATAGAAAGAGATTTGTATCAACTTCAATCAATTTTATTTGAATACTTGAATATTTATTCCAATACTTTTACATATTTAATATACCTCATTGGTTCAGCAACAAGGCTAGGGTCTTTGGGTTTATGAATGAGGAAATTGTTGGGAGTTATTAAGTATATTTTTGCAGATGTATGACTGAAAAAGTGAATCATGTGAAACAGATAAAAACTGGAAATCCATATTATTTATCAAAGAAGCAAGTTTTGTATAACAGTAAGCTCCTGTGAAAAGTTATATTAACAGAGAAGCAAATTTTGTAACATAAAAAGCTCCTGTAAAAATAACAAGATTTTTTGTTGTTGGAACAAATCTCATTGCAGTAAGTTATAATCCATTGCCTGCATGGGTTGTTTTCATTTTTTGCAAACCAAGACGTGGCCAGGAACACTTGTACAAACCTCCAGTTGTCATAACTGACAGCATTTGTGTTGGGCAGAAGCACCCCTAGCCAGGAGCTAAGGAGGCTAAAGCCCTGAATATGTTTTTTCCAAAGCCTCAGAGCTTTGCTATGGCCTGAGCAGCTGCTTTTTCAAAATGGTGGGTTACAATCCATGGCATCTCAAGGTATGCCTCAAGGTGTGTGGGGGCCCTCTCTGAAACACTGCCACTGAATATATACAATGGGCTGGTTAGATGGACCAGTGGTCTGAATCAATATAATTAATGGTCAGTTAGATGAACTAATGGTCTAACTCTCATTCTGTGAGAGAACTGGGTAGAAGAAAGGCTCCTCTGAGCTCCAACTGTATCCTTGTCCCAGCCAAGAGAGTCAATGCCTCAAAGAATGCAGCTGGGTCTCAGGAAGGAACTCAATGAAGCATCTCTTGCCTGAGGTCATGGCTACTCCCTGAATCAGCCTAAGCCCTAATCCAAAGCAAAAGGAAAGGCAAAGAGATATATCTATAACCCAACCACAAAAACCAAGCAAACTACAAACAAGTTAGAAAATCACATGTATAAATGAGGGCACAACTGAAATACATAAAATTTTATAACCACAGGTATTTTAAAATCAAATACCCAATGCACAAACAACAGACAAAGAGAAAATACTTCTACATGACAAACCCCCAATGTACAACAAATACCAAATGCATTTCAACCAAACATTGGTCTACTTGATGAAATGTCACCGAAAGCTGAAATACAAACAAAAGTCTGTGACTACGCCACAAATCAGGACTGCCACCTTCCCTAAGTCTGTCAGCTTCAAAAAAATCAGAAAATCCTTCCTTGCCTCTGCTGTATCCCTCTAGCTGAAGGATGGCCCCACCTGTAGCCCTCCAGGTGTTGTTAGACTCCAACTCTCTTCAGCCCCAGCCAGAATGCCTAACGGTCGGGGATGATAGGAGTTGGAGTCCAATAACAGCTGGAGGGACACCGGTTCTCCATTCCTCCTCTACCTGTTGCTCAAAGTGCTGTTGCTATATGCTGCAACACAGCTATTGCTGGGGCAAAGGCCAGGATAAAGTCTGCTGCCAAGAAGGAGACTGTGATATCTACTGTATCTCCTTCCCCTCTTACCATCAGTCTCTCTCTTCCCATCCCCATCCCTCTTTCTAGGAATAAGGCCTAGCAGCAGAGCTGATTTCCTTGTGTCTTCAGTCCCATTGTGTTTGCTTCTGATTAGGATAACCAGAGAAACATTTATTTATATAGGCCACCATTCTTCAAGGAGCTCAGGGTGATCGCTCTATTCTCACGGCACATCTACAAAGTAGATTCGGTTGAGAGATAGTGGTCAACCCCAAACTACCGATTCAGCTTCATGGATGGGAAGGAACTAGAACCAAGGCAAAAGTCCACACCCTACGTACTAGCTGCACTGTTTCAAAGACAGTGTGAAGTATGGATAAGTCTATTTCTGGTCTGATTCAATTTTGCAAGTGCTTTTTCATAAGGCCATTTTGTCCTGTTTCTACACTACCTGTGATTTACTTATTTTTAAAATCCATATGAATTTTTTATTTGAATATGTAGTCAAATACATATTTTATCACAAAATACGAATTTAAATGCATATTTTTACCTCAATTTTTACCTCAATACACACACCTACAAACATATATATATTGCTAACTTGTATTTTGAAACAAGAACTATATCAGACAAGCGCTAAATGCTAAGGACATGTTCCGACCTGCGTATTCATCTGACAGGTGGAAATCAGATCACCTTGCTCAAAAATATGGCCCAAGCGAAATTCTCCTCCATTACTACTTTGAAGATAACTACTACAAAGCAGGAGCTTGTGAAGGGAACTACCAGTAAAGAGGTGGATCAAGTCTAAATCACCTTGTCTCCTGTTAGTTTCACCCCAATCTAACACTTTTTAAAAAGTGAACATAAATATCACTAGTGTGAACACCTGGAATAGTTTGCCTTTGTTTAACATACTGAGTGGAAAAGGTTTCTGATCCCTTCAAAGTTATTATACTGCAAGGAATCCATATGTTAAAGTCAAAAGAAGAAAAGAAAATACAGCCAACTCCTCATTGCTTCTGGCACTCTGCAATGTAAGCAGTTTATTCCCAGAACATGTTAAAGGTTCAGCTCCTGTTATTGCAGAACAGATCCAGTAAGTTAATATTGGGTGGTGAGTGTCACATACAATTGCTTAACATCTCTGTGTATTCAGAGGCACTGTAGGCTATTTGTAGTGGAATGGAAGCACATTATACCCCCATAAAAGCAATAGAAAGTCTGGAGAGAGGATATACAGTAGGAGAACTAACTCCCAACAGCAATTTTCTGAACAAAAATTGCTGCTTAAAGTTCATTCACCTATCAGATAGGATTTACAGTTTTGCATTAAATCAAATCCAGCTGCCTGCATCTGGTAGTAATGAATACCTGTAGCACAAGAGGAAAAGGGTGGGGAACGATGGAACCTCCTTAGGCCAAAACACAACACATTGACTTAAGCATTCAATATTTGTGTGTACGGGGAAAGGATTATTTCCTGAGATCTGTAATAATCATCATTTCAGACAACCAAAATCTTTTTAAAATGGAGCAACTTTTCATTGATTTCCTTAACATGTGCACTTATCCTACCTATATACAAGTATTTGTAGCTGCCTCCTGAACTTTTATGTTAACAAGGGATCTGTAATTGCATTTATGGATTTCTCCTGCAGCCGATTTTGTCATTTTGTCTTGCCTGGCACTTCCTCCACAAACAATTTATGCTGTGTGGCTTCATCTCATTGTTAAGATCCCTCTGTAATGTTTCCAACTATTGCTCTCCTAACACCACAAGCCTCAAAGTGAAATGCAAGCTCAGATTATTCAAAGGTTCAGAGTCCTTTCTAGAGCACCTCCCTGCACCTTTTCCATAGTGAATCATGGGTTGGCCAGGACCCTCTCTTTATAACAATATTTCCATTAATGTTTAAGTATCTGGCTCTTCACTGCTAGAGGAAAAAGGGGCGACTACTCACAAAAGCGTAACTGGAGATACCCCAGTATCCAGACCCAAACCAGATCAGACCTCATTCAGCACATCAATGCCAGATAAGCAAGGTGGGCAATAAGCTTAGCTATGGTACCATAAAATCTCACCACCTTTATTCCCAATACATACATAAATAAAGGATAGCTTAAACGCCCCCATCAGAAGAAATCTGATTGATAGTGAAGCCAATATTAGCTTACCTGTTTAAGTGCCTTTTTGGTGTGCTGTTGGAAGGAAGACACTAGCTTGCTTTGCATTGGTGCATTCGTAAGGCTTGAGTCCCGAACGGAAGACATTTCTTCAGGTGCTTGCTTAGTACAAACTAAGAATAAAGAAATAAAACAAAGCACTGAGAACTGAGGAAAATCAGTCTGCAAATTATAATTTAATTTAGAGATCACAGAACTACCCTAAGAAAGAAAATCTCTGGGCTGATCTGCCATGTGTGAAAGCTGTTGCATTGCAAAGAACATGGAATATCTTCAGGGTGGTTTATGGAAGAACATGACCAACTGTGAAGTAAGATGCAAGCAGAAACAGCCATTCAAACAATCACATATTTGCCTAATGTTAATTCAGGGGAACTAAAGACCTGCTGAAATCATTTTGATCTTTTCTTGTTCCAAGTCAAATCTGGGCCTCTATCTACAAACAGCATCTGCATGGCCACTGGCAATGAAATCACACAAAGCTCCATTTTGTCAAGATGCAAATTTTAAATTGTGTACTGCCAACACATGCTAAATCCAGTGAATGACTTGATACATACAAATTAACATCTGTGAACTGTCTTTCACTGCAATTTGAAAATGTACTCTGCTCTCTGCAACGAAGTTCAAAACTAAGCAGGACGCAATAAAGAGAAAAATGGCCAACTCAAGAAACAAAACATGAAGGTTTCCCATCATCTTGTGGAAACATTAAAGAACTTAATAGGATAATAGAATTTAACAGCTGTAAGACATCCCCTGACCTAGCAGGTTAGCGGTAAAGCTCAGCCAGGAGGAAAATGGGTAACAACACATAAAATAATTTCTGCCCAGTGTTCAAGTTCCTAAATCAAATGGCAAGGACATTGTAAAGTTAACTATTCCTAAATCTTGTGAGAGTGCTGACTAGCAATTTGATTATAAATAGATCGAGCACAGCACCTTGAAATGTTAACAGTACTTCATGTATGTTGTGTTATGCAGGGCTGGCTCACCCATAAGGCGGGGTGAGGTAGCCGCCTTGGATGGTGGGTGCCATAGAGGCAGCGCCCCTGTGAGCAACCCCACCCCCATTTCGCTGTCCCTGGAGCAGCAGTGCTGGCAGCAGTGCCGGTGGCCAGGGAGATCTCACAAGGTCTCACTGAAAACTTGCAAGGTCTTGTGGAGCACTTTAAATCTTATGAGATTTCGGCAAGATATCAAGAGGTCACAAACAGCGCCACATAAGCCAGGTACGAGAGGCTGTGGTGTAATGATTTGCACTCACGATGCTATTGGGGCGGTTGTATGCAATCCCACTTTCAATACTATTTGCAACTGCAAAGGTTTTGGGGTGGTCATATTGCTTCACTTCCAGTCAGTGCTTATCCTGTAGCTTCTGGCTGAGATCCCGTAATTTTTCATAACACAAATGTTTGGGGTTGTTGTTTTGTCCTGCTTTTGTTGCACTATAGCCCCACTCCCCAACATCAGTAATGTGGTATCATCTGGGAAGCAGCACAGAACAATTAATAGAGCGGAATAAATCCACGCACTATTATTGTGTCAAGAACACGTTGTAGAATAAAATGCCAGACTGGAAGGGCCTGCAGTATCATTCTGAAGCAGTATTTTCATTCTACCCTCTGCCAGTTGGGGGGGCGGGGATAGTAGCTGCGAAGATGTACTACACAGTCACTAGGGCTACAAATATGTGGCAAAAAAGAGAAGGTAACAAGGTGTTTTTTTAATATAAAAAAACACAGACAGATAGACAGATAGACAGACAGACAGACAGACACACACACACACACACACACACACAACTGTGAGCTAATTCAAATATTGCAACCAGTCTCCACTAAAGGTCTGGTTGTTAAAAATGTTAATGCATGCTACATGATGGCTGCTTACATGACCTGTAACATTTACAAGTTCCTTGCCACATGAATCATTTCATTTTTTATTCACATTACTATCGCACATTTTTGTTTGCCATTGATATGGAAACTCTCTGCAGGATTGGAACCTATTTCAAGTAAGCAACTTGTAAACATTACAGCCTTCCTATAGAGCTGGCACAAGGCATAAGAAAACAGCATATAACTGCTACCATTATGTCTAAATTGACTGATAGTTACTGCTGAGTTCCAAGGGGGGGAAGGCACCAAAAAGTAGAAGAATACAAGAACTAAGTACATTAGAGTAAGAATGACAACACCAACCTCACTCAGATGTCATTCAATTCTGTCAAGATGGCGGAGGGGGCTTAGAGACATGTTTTATTCCGCCCCGCCCAATCATCAATACAGAGACATACAAAGCTTCAGATTTCCCAAAGCAAGGCTCAGCTTCAGTCCCAAGGTGAATTGGGCTTCTTCAAAGTGGTGCAGGGTCTAGCACACCCCAATCAAAGCAGATTGCAAAGCAAATAAAAATAATTTCCTGTTCCCCACATTTTATGAGATAATTTCTTTCAGTTTTGTTTTGTTTTTTGCTATGAGAATTATTACACTTATTCCACCATAGTTTACTTCATAGCATGTAGCTTCATAGCCCACAGTATGACAGTCAAAAATAAATTAGCAAACAAAATGCTCATAGTTTCTGCAGAGGTTTTTATATATTAGCTCCAGTGTAGCTAATTTCTCCCATGACAAAAGGATTTTTACTTGCTCGAATACATAAAGGAACTAACTACCCAATATCTGTAACAATTAGTGATTTTAAATTGCATAACTGGCAATTACAGTTTCTAAGGAGCCATCTGAGTCTACCATGTAAATATTGTATACAATGCATGTATTGTTTTATTTAACCATTTTACTAATTTGAAGTGGATGGGGATCTCATGTCAGAGAAAAAGATGATGCTCTCTTAATTATACATGAACAATGAATATTACAGTATTTACTTTAAGCAGTTATATTGATGTGAATATTTGTCTAGGTACTTTTCACCGCTCTCCTCTCCCCCAGTAAACCATGGTTTCACATTCAATGTACATGGTCAAAAATCACATTTAGTGTAACTAGAGATTGAAAACGTGGTTTCAAATGGGTTGTATGTTAGAGGGGAAACTAGTTAGTAGTGCAATGGATGTAATGCAGAAACATGGGTGATGTTGTGATGGTGGGACAGGGGGATTGTTCCAGGAAAGAAGTATTCATTCAGAAATGTTGATTCCAGTTTGAAAACTATCTACCTGCTGAGAGGCTGCACTACCCTTGCATTGAGCCACTAAGAGTCAATGCTACTTTAATGGATAACAACGGTAGGGGGTTTAAAAAATTAATGACAGGTGTTTTCTTCTGGGACCACAGTGCATGGAGAGGGTTGTTTAATTCTTGGGCTTCCCATAGACCAATGTAAGAACAGGATGCTTTACCAGATGGGTCACGGGCCTAATCCACCAGTTTCTTCTCATGTTCTTATTAAGCAGCTCATTGGATCAGGGAAGGATCACTGGGAGAGTGTATGTTTTAATCCTTCCCCACTCTGCCATTTGCTCAATCTAAAACATTCAAAAGAGGCTACTTCTAGGTACTTTTATTTTCCCATCAGTAGGGGAATCAGCTAGAACAGGGGTGGGTTTAAATGCCCGCTCCCTCGATGCAACTTTCCTAATCAAATTAGCACCCTCCCATACCTACACTGAGGTAAAGCAAAAGATGTGTAGGTAACTTACACACATTTAACTTGTGCACATTCAGATTTATGTGCTTGGCAAAAAATTTTTTATTAAAAGGGGGCAGAAAAGGGGCTGATGTCCAGGGATAAAGACATTGGCAATCCCACCCGCCATTGAACCCAATACAATACTTTGGCTCCATGTGCTGTCACCGGAATGTAACCCCCATATAATTTGAGAGTCACCTGTATTGAGTTTTTGTCAACTGTGACCAAAATGTAAAAAAAAGAAAAGAAATTGTAATATACATAATGCTTTTTTCTAGACAAAAAATAATAACTAATATATATATTTCTCAGTTTTGCAGTGGTTGGGTTTTTTTAAGTAATCTGAAATGTGATTTATATCAATAACTGTTCTAACATCAGAAGCAGCTAGCATTACTGGAAGATGTATAAAGGCAGACAAAAGGGTTGTTACTAAAAATATATGGGAATGCAGTAAAGCAAAACATGTTCAAATCTTCCTCCAACATAGTATCAGCCAAGCTCTTTATCATATGCTCACAAAAGGCTGCCAATAATAAAAAAGAAGACGGAAACATGAGAGAAAACATAGAGGTGCCAGCTTCAAATGAATATGCAAATTTTGGGTGATGTATAGAAGAAAGCTTGAACCATTCCATTTTTCAACCTCTAAAAATAAATGTAACAGTACACTTGTTTTCAATTTCAAACCAAGCAGATTTGAATAAGACGGGAAGATGCTTTTTTCTTCATTGTTGTAAGAGGAAGGAAATTGCCTACAAGTAGTTGTGTTACCAAGCAGATATTAATATTTCCTATTCTTTTGCCTTATCTAAAGCTGAAAAAACATACCAATATTCCCAACAAAATAATAATGCAATCCTACACATATCTACTCAGAAGTAAGCCCCACTGAGTTGAATGGGGCTTACTCCCAGATAAGCGTGCTGAGGACTGCAGCCTGGATGATACAAAATGCACCCATAGGAACAGGATGCAAATATAAACCTCTTAAAATATCTTATAAACTCAATACTTTTGCTTTGGGTGACACAGATCTATATACGCATTGACATAAATGGTCATGCACTGTCAACACACATACACCAAATAATCATCTAAATCACTCTGATCTCCAGAGCTTAACCTGCAAAATCAGAACACTTTTTCTCCAGCCAGTCAGCTTGGCTCTTTTTAAGAGAGAAAGAGAAAGCAATCAGGGAGCTAAACTGTACTATATAGTCAAACAGATGTATGCACCTGGGACCAACAAGAGGCTTTAAACAAACTATGTAGCTGTTCTGTAGAAGCTGCTAACAGCTTAATTAACAACAGTCAAGTGCCCCTTTGGGAAAAATAATATGGATACAGTATATCTTTAAGATGACATGGTTACATTAAAAGAAACCAATGCAGCAGAACAATACTTCTGTAGCATGAAAAAATAACAGTGGATTTTAAAATGAGCAAGATAGCAGATAACCTACATACTCACTTCAAGTTTGAATCTTAGTGATGGACCTTTATTATAAATGGTAGAAAATTGTACTGAAAAGAGAGGCACTGCTGGGCATGAAAGTAGTGGTGGCATCATTCCCTGACATTTGCTAGCATAAGGATATTGTTGGACTCCAGTTCCCACCATACCCAACCACTGGTCATGCTGGTTGGGGCTGAAAGGAGCTGGAGCCCAAGAACATCTGGAGGGAGCACCACACTAACACGATGTGTTTATCAATGGGGACTTCTGGCTGGACTATAGACCAGGCATCCCCAAACCGTGGCCCTTCAGATATTTTGGCCTACAACTCCCATGATCCCTAGCTAACAAGACCAGTGGTCGGGGAAGATGGGAATCATAGTCCAAAACATCTGGAGGGCCGAAGTTTGGGGATGCCTGCTATAGACCATCATTCACAGTGACTTGCATGCTGCCACTTAAGGATTTAGAAAGACATTAAGTTAAACAGTTTTTGTGAAAATGATTTTCGAATAATGCTAATTATACAATTTGAGTAGTTATTGCCCACATGAGCAAATAAAAAGGGGGGAAGAGAGATGAATGCATCCGGCTATACCTTTCTATGTAGATTCCCTAATGAGACCAATACTTATAAATATGCATCCCCTGGTTTAGCTTCTGGATTCCCCTTGTAGTTTTCTCAAGGTCCTTGCCACAGTACCCAACTACATTTTCCAGTTCTCTTAAAGCATTTCAGCGCTTTCCCCCTTATTGCCAAGTTTCTTCAATAAACCTTTGACCCTCCTGGGCAAAGCTTCTACCCACAGGCTTCTGATTCTTCTGCAGAAGAGCCCCTAAAGCAAAAGGCAAAAATTTTACAACCCAAGCTATACAACCAGACAGAACACAAAACAGGGAGCAGTTTCACTCCTTCACAAACAACTTCTGAAGGGCCAAATATTTGCTAGCCCTGGTTTGTGTGCACGCACGCACACACACACACACACACACACACACACACATGCTATTGTGTATGGGTGCCTCACTTACTGTAGATTCTCATTTCCAGTTTATATATTATCAAAAATACTTCCTCTGCAAAATTTCCTCATTAAATCCAACACCTAGTGAATAATGTAAGCACCCAAATATTTCCCAGTCTCTCCAATAAAATAGAATAAATGAACTGCATGCTAGTAGGAAAGTGCTTAAATTATTGTTTCAGTAAATTTCTGATAAATAGTGTACTAAGTAATTAAAATTATTATTATTTATTTAAGCTATTTATATACAACTATATACTGAAGTTTCTAAAAGGCATACAATGTTGAGCGATTTAGAAATGTTTCCAGATCCCTGAAGGCATAGGGAGCTGGGAACTTCTACTTTTTAAGAAGTCAGGGTTAAAATGCAAATAAAGCAATTGAGTTCCATCCACAATGATGAATGTGTTTGTTTGAATTCCCCATCTTTAATATCTTATAGGCAAGCATCTTTTGCAAACTGTAGGCCTTTCCTAGTATCCTGGAAATGGTAGAAAACTAAACTGACATCCTATTTCCAAAGAGAAATTTAATAACATGCTGTCAAAAAGATGGCCCTGAAGCATGAAACTTATTTTTATATGTCATGATTTCCAAATCCTTGCCAATAATTGTATCAGGGTATTCTTATTTGCAAAACACACACATATACACACATCTTGGGCATTATCCCCTACTTTAATCATTATTGCAATTGCAAAATATGGCAAATGAACCCAAACAATTACACATAATTAAACCAAAATACCTACCTCCATTTTCTTCTCCATTGCTATTGTTTGTTTCAGCCATTTCAGTACCATCCAACTCAGATTCACAACTTAAATCCAATGTCCCATCTGCTTGGCATGTAGAGTCTTCCTTCTGTATATGAAGAAACATGTGATGGTGTTGTTTGACAGATTTCAAAAATGAATCTGCATCTTATGTCTATAAATCTCTCTTATATAAGTAAAATATGATTGCTGACAATCTGAAAATCAGAAAGAACCGCTCTGCCAAGTCACAATGTATATTCATCTGGAAAGTTTATACATAAAAATGCTGATTACTTCACATCTTTGTGTGTAGGCAGCAGAAACAATCTTATTTAAAAATTCCAGCCACAGAAAATCCTCATATCCTTCTTAAGTTCCTCTTTTGCCATTGGCCATTGCCTGAATTCCACAACAACTTGGAAGTCACAGGAAAGAAAAACCTTGCCTAGACTGCAAACAAATCTAAATATAGCAAGAATGGATTTTTATTTTTTTAAAAACCTACCTTTGAATTCTGTTACCTTGTATCAAAAAGCACATATTTTTAATTCACATAAAAAGCATGATGAATGCCATATTGATTGCTGCACGTCTATGTCCCATTGTATCAATTTCAAAATTTATAAATTTAAATTAAAAATTGTAAAGTAAACCTGCTCCATAAAACTCATTAGCTCCCCCCCCCCTTTGCCCACACACCAGTTATCAAATAAATGGATTTGATTAAGGATCTCAGAAAGGAATTCTATTCAGCCTGCATAAAGTCATTATTTGAACCATGGCTTTACAATCTCAGTTCCTTGGGAAGTGCAGGATTGTAAAATGTAATATGTGAAAGCTCCCTAAATACAACATTGGCAAATATTCTTCTTTTAAATGCAAGTCCAATATGTCTTAAGAACATCAGTCATCCTTTTGAGGTTAGTGCATATAAAACAAAATAAGTTTTTTTAAGCTTTGAGAAGGTAGTATTTTAACCCAGCTAAGCACATAAGGGAGAGAGAAATTCAGGAGCTCATATACTTTTGTTATCAGAAGACAGCCAGCATTTAAATGAAGTGTAAAGTAGCTTTAAATGACATCTGAACAGAGCTAGAAAGAACTTTCAGATCTTTTCCTTATACAGCCTCCCCAAATTCAACTAGTTTACTTTTGCATTTCATTAAGATTTACATAAAATGGTCTTCATGGCTTTGGGTACTTTCATCGCTAAAAATGCAACTTACTTTGAGTGCGTAGAGTCCTGCCTTGCCAGGAATTTTGAAGAATGTCCCATCACCTACACGAGTGTTAGTATGAAGCATTGCATTCAGACAAGCTAATGGAGAAGTGCCACTGAAAAACAAAATTGGGAAAAAAATAAAGCAGGCTGCAATGGACTGTTTCGTGTAACGCTCTTCCCTCTTTTTATTTTTTTCTAAACCCATGCTTCCCTTAAAAAAACCAAAAAACCTCCCAACCCTGAAAACATCTACATTACAATAACAGGCCAGTTGAAACTTAATCATATGCATCTGTCCCTTCAGCTTCAGGCAAAAAGTCTGCAAATTATAATTATGCTATTTTCACGCAGTAAACAGCTCTACATTTAAAAAGAACTGCAGTCCAAATATTTATGTGAAATTACTTTGCAAATAACACCACGAAGCCTCATTTTTAGAATGTTACAGACAGTGTGGCTTTGCACATGAATGATCAAAACAGAATCAAGTTCAAGGGCAGCTGCATCCCATAGGATGGAAAAGCAACAAAAGAATAGCAAATACCCCAGGAAGAACACATTTAGCATTGCAAGTGTGAGCTATGAACAAGTATGAACAGCATTTAACACAGCCAATGCAAGCATGCATGTCTTGTATGCTTTAGACAATGTTACAGTAATCTGAAGCTTTTTATGTGATGGGCAACTTTCCTAAGTACACTTGCTGGCAATAAAGTTCCTTTGAATTCAAGGGAATTTACTTCCAGATTAAGTGATGAGGATCGATTGCTGCTCAAGAGACAGGCCAATCCGACAAAGCTCTACAGTTCTAGGATTCTATGTTTCTATGATCACATAGTATAAGACACAAATGAATCTTAAGGACATTTTTAAGCGCAGGAGAAGTCAAAAGATTTCCAGTCATGAAATCTGGACAAGAATATATAATGAAGCACAATGCCCTGTATACTCTTCAGGAAAACTACTCGCCTCCCCAATATGTAGATAATTTGGGGAAAATATTTGTGGAAAGAGAACAATTAATTTGCAGCACTCCATTTCTATCCATTATGACTATAGTCATTCACATTTAATTAAACATAGGAGTTCAACTGTTCTTCTTCATGTAAGTTCTAATTAAATAATGCAAATACCAATATATAATGAATGCAGTTAAATCAAGGTAATAGTTTCATTCAATAAACAGACATGTCAATTACAAGTCTTTTTGTCATTTTGAATCATTGTTGTGTACTGATAAACTGTTAATCAGAACTCAATATTGCTGTTAGACAATATTGTTCAGCAGGCTTGTACACACTGCTTCTTCTATTGAGTTAAAATAGAATTACTGCTGCTTAATTTAATAAAATTAGCTAATGGTTGGTTGTTTGCATAATGTGTTTTTAATAGGTATTTTGGTTTCTGAGCTGCTTTGTGTGTCCTTTTCAATCCAAAAGGCAGGATATAAGTCTCTTTAATAAACACATGAATAAATAAAATACTGTTTATTCAAACATGCATGAGCGAGTGTTGAGATAGATAATTTTATCAGGAATCACTACAAAGCAATTTCTGTGATCCCCAGCTTTTTGCATTTCCTTCAAAAATCTTAGCTTGGCATACACAGACTATTATCTAATCCATCTTGGCAACCATTCTGGGAGACGGTTAGGCTGAGAGATGGAGACTGGTCCAAGGTTACCCAACGAGTTTCAAGGTAAGTGGGTATTAGAGCCTAGGTCTCCCCAGTCTAAGTTCAACATTCCTTGCATTTATGATAATTTATTGATTCACAGCATTCATGGTGTGCAACTCAATGGAACATATATTTCTTTTGGCAAGCATATGCAATTTCCATTATAGACCACTGAACTCCTCGTGCAAGATATTATGTGAAGCATCTTTAAAATTCATTTGTAACAAATAAATTTGGCTTTTCAAGGGGAAAAACACTTGAAGAACATATCTGACCTCAAATAACTCTTGAAGAATATTTATGAACTCAAATAACACTAGTTATCAAATAAGATTATTAATGTAGTATCCATAAGAAAGATGTACTAACATGTGTTCGTTGTTTAAGAGTTATGGTAGCAAAACTCAGAATAACACATGACTTCCTTCAGAATGTTCTTCATGGAGTGAGTATCTGACATGCAATTACATGTAGTATTTAGCAGCCCACTATATACTCTCTCCCTCTCCCCGTTCCCTCTCTCATACATATATTATCTCAAATGGCGCTGGTAATCATGAAGCCAGATTCTTGGAAATGAATCAAATGCTGTCATAGTACAAGTGAAATTGAATGAAATATATAGTTTTGATTGTCTCAACAGCATTAAAGATTGCATTTTTCCTTCATGAAGGGTAACGCTATCAATCGCAAGTAGTCATGATGTGGCTGTATAGTGCCTCCAGAATCAGAGACATTATGCCTGCAAATACCACTTGCTAGGGAGAACACTGGGATAAAGTGCTGTGTTGCTTCACATCCTTCATTGTGAGAAGAGAATGATGGACTAGATGGGCCTTTGCTCTGATCCAGAAAGGTTCGTTATCTTGGCTTTTTATGCAGATCTACCCCAACGGTGAATAATTTGTTACTGAACTCCATAATCCACAGCCACCATCACCTGTGTTTGAGGATGGTGAGAGCCATTGTCATTTGCCACAGGTTCCTCATCCCTGCTCTGTCCAGAAGGTCCATGCATGCAGTTGCCATAATCTCTTTGGACAGTATATGAACCCATTTCCCTGCTTCATCTTTCTATTGCTTTAGCACTGTTTCCCCATTTTTTCCACTGAGTTCATTAAACAGACCCCAACTTGAGTTTAATAAGCAGTTTGGAACAGCAGCTGCAGGAAGACGTCTGGACTGCATTGCCACCCTTACTAGATTAGTAGTTAAAAGATATATTTTTCTGGTCAGACAAAACAAAGCAAAATGAATGAACATAGCAAGATATGTCTCATGGGTACCAATATGCTCATCTAGCAAAAATTAGAAATTAATATAAAGTTATGAACAGAAAACAGGCCTGCAATCTTTCACAATCGTTAACTTCATATGATGACTTAAGAACTATGTATTTCCTTCTCAATATAAATGATATCTTGCAAAGAAGCATAAGTTTTATTACCATCAGAAGGAAGAGCTCTAGTAGGAACTATTACAAAGCTTTCAGAGCATGTGCAAAGCAAAATCTAAGAATGTAAAGAGCAACACAAATCTTTGGAGTTGATAATGGCTCTGCCATGGCAAACAACACTACCTAAAAACCAAAGGAGGGGAACCAAGTGCTTGTTTTCATGAGCATCTGTTGATTCAGGCTTGTTAACATGAAATAGAAGCCTCACCAATGGCAAAAAATAATAATAATACCAGGTTCTTCAGCTCCTGTAAGTTGGCACTGATTATGAATTCCTGCTACTCTGCACATCAAATAATAACGGCATTGCCTACAGGGGCCGCAAGGTATGGTACAGAAAGCTTTGGTAAACAGAAATATATGGTAAGACATTATTTAATATCCAAGTGCTACTACTTCAGCCTTGAACCCTCTGATTATATAAATTTGAGTTTGAAATTGGTTACAGTACAATTGAATTTTATGTGATTTTAACTTGTGAAATTTCAATACCTTACATGGCTTAGAACCCGGATATTTGTTTGGCCATCTGTTCCCATATCAACCAGCCTACCCATTCTGAAGCTGCCAAAGCTGAGAGCTGGAGAGAGCATTTCCTGTGCTGGCTCCTGGTCTTTGGAATGACTTCCCCAAGGAGATCTACCTATAGAGCTCAGTAGTATCATTAGATACCAGGCAAAACATTTCTGTTTTCCCAGGTTTTAGAATCTGCTAATGTGAGCATTCTTTAAAAGCAGTCTGAATCCATCACCTATTTAAAATCGGCTGTTGCTGTTTTAAGTTTATGGTTTTTAATTTGCCATGTTAGTTGTAAGCGTTGTACAGTCGTACCTTGGTTGCTGAACGCCTTGGGACTCGTACGTTTCAGCTCCCGAACGATCAAAAACCGGAACTGAGTGTTCCGGTTTTCAAATGATTTTTGGAAGCCCAACATCCGGCGTGGCTTCCGCAGCTTCCGATTGGCTGCAGGAGCTTCCTGCAGCCAATGAGGAGCCGTGTTTGGTTTCCGAATGTTTTGGAAGTCGAATGGACTTCTGGAACGGATTCTGTTCAACTTCCAAGGCACTATTATTATTATTATTATTATTATTATTATTATTATTATTATTTACTACTACTACTACTACTACTACTACAACAACAACAACAACAACATTTTGTTTCCTACTCCTATGTTAACTTCCCTGAGAAAAGAAATATATGTGAAAGGATGGTATATGAATTCTGGAAACAAAGAAGGAAAGAAGGAAATCCATGTAAGAAAAAATCACCACCCCCTCTTTTCAATGCAGCCACTATACTCCTCAAAGATCCTCTCTGGAGTGTGGATGGCTGTCTTGAAGAATGTGGGATGTGCTGTGGAAGCTGCTGAGGGACTGAGGGATCACAGCCCGAATAAGATGACTGCATATTCCATGAGCAATGCCTCAGCCCTATATTTGGCAATTTCCCCCCTCCCCCAGCACGCATGCGCACGCGCGCGCGCGCACACACACACACACAGCTTATATATTTCTACTGCATAGTTCTGCAGAAAAATACTGTTTAGCTGTTTAGCATTTATCAAATCCATTATCCAATGCCAGGTGACCCACAAATATATTTTAAGGACTTCTACCAGAACTGTGTAAATGTGTTGTTCACACACACAAAAATTAAAACAAAAATGCATCCAAGAAGCTATGACATACATTAATACAAACTTACTTTCTATAATGAAGAACAGTTGCCAGAACCCCACCAGATGCATAACATGGAAGAAAACAAAAAAACAAAAATCTAGTTAGACAGTACTGTATTTCAGAATTCCTTCCTAATTCTAAATAAGTCATCAACTTATCTGCTGCAATCATATATTTCTCAAAACCTATTTTAATTCTGAACTCTCTTCCTTTTAAATGATCTGCATGCCAGGTTCCTACAAATAAATGCACTATTCGTTTCAAGCTTTTGTTCATGCTTCCTTGCAGAGAAAAAAAGCCTTTAGCATCTGGTGCCTTTGAGCTCCCTCTGCTGGGCTGTGCAGCAGGAGCTGATTAAGGTAATCAAAACAGGGAGCAGGGCAGGAACCAGGCTTCCTGAATTGAGTTACACTGCATTTTTTTTAAAAGGAAATATAAAAGAACTAAAGGAAAGGAAATCAGTATAAACAGAACTTATTTATATGGGTCACACAATGAAAAATACTATAATAAAAAATAAAAATAAAATTCCTTCCAGTAGCACTGTAAGGAAATTAGGACAGAATTTTGTTCCTCTATAGAGGGACGGAGTACACATTTTATGTTTTGCCTTGTTTTGTTTTTATTAAAATCAATAAAAAATATTATTAAAAAAGGACAGAATTTTGTTCAAAGGTGTTATAGTACTTTTAATTACAGTATCCCTCTTTATCTTAATGGGCGCTTAGCAGTGTACCCAACACCTTGTTTTAAAAATTATCAGCAGATTAAAGTCTTCTACTTAACTGCGCTGAAGACACAGCTTTCCAGAAATTGCACTGTCCTGTGCAATACAAATAATGCTCCACAGCTCTTGGTACACAAGAGATCACTTACAGGGCTTAGAGTACAATCCTAAACACATGCTAATGACACAAAGAACACAGTGGGACTCACTCCCAAGTAAATATGCATAGTATAGTTCTCTAAGAACAGCTTGTGCTTCATGAAATCACTGAATGCTTATCATTTTCTTAAAAAGGCATTGACTTACATGTGATACAAAAAGAAGGGCTTTCCAGTTCTTTTAAAATAAAATTAATGTTAAAATCTATCAAAACTAAAATATTTTTATAATCCTAAAATTTCCTGAGAATGGAAGGACTACGTATAGGAGCAGGAGGAAAGGCTGTGTGCACATCTGTAGACACAAGAATGTACCGGTATGTTGATTGTGGACTTTGCTAAATATACACATAAACATGTTACTTTAGTATTACAATTATGATTAAAGTGTAAAAAAAAAGGGGTCCTCTGGGATGGTTCGTCCAGCCACTAGAAATCTTTCAGGGCTGATCTATGCTCACAACTGAAGAAGCAGGTAGATTATTATTATTTTTATATGTGTGTGGTTTGTATTGGTCAAAAATCATCACAGTAAATGATGTTTAAACAAAACAGGGACTGGATAAGCTGCCTATTTTTTTAAAAAAATCCCTAGCAAGGCATAATTCCTATTGGCTTTCTGAATAATAGTGCTTTTGTACTTCCGTGTGTGGCTCTGGTTTGCCAGAAGCAGCTTAGCCATGCTGGCCATATGACCCGGAAGGTGTCTGCGGACAAACGCCGGCTCCCTCGACCAGTAAAGCGAGATAAGCGCTGCAACCCCAGAGTCGTCCACGACTGGACTTGACAGTCAGGGGTCCCTTTACCCTTACCTTTATCACCACCATACAATAATAACCTCTATTTACAGAGCGATCATAAGTGGAGTTGGGGGGACTTGGCATAGCAGATGTACTACTATTGAAACTCCTGCTGCAGAAGGGGGTGGCGAATTTTGCCAAGGGCATAAGAAAGAGACCAGCTGGACCAGACCAAAGGCCCTGCCAATCTAGCATTGCTGTCTCTTTGCACTCAAGCAGGAATAGGTTTTCCCCGTCCCCATCAAAGTCAGAATGACCAATTGACAGGGGACACATTAGCATCCCCTGTTACATGGAGCCTTTTGGTCCATTAGGTGGGTGGCAGCGCTTAGTTATTTAAGGCCTGGCTGCCTGCCTCCCATGGCTTATTTGGCGCTTTGCACAGACAGCTGTTGTCCCTTGCCTCAGTTTCAGCCTGGGATTAGTTGGTTACCTTTTTTGGAGTCAAGGTGGAATTTTTGGTTGAACCCATGACTAGCTTTTTGGAGAGCTATTACCTCTGGTGGGTAATGTATTTTGAATGTGCAGGAATGTTGGGAAATGACGTCACAATTATTTCTACCTTGCTCTTTTGTGAGTTTCTCGGAAAAGTTCCACAATGAAATGTTTGGGCTCTATGCCTATCTGAATGTGACTCCACATCCTTATCCACACCTGGAAGATATTAACTCTCCACATGGATAGAGATCATTAACTTCACTGAGCTATGCATTTCAAATATGTTTTGATGTGCTCTGATGTGCCATGGCTCAAATTAAACAATCTTTTTTGGTGTGTGGTGGAGGCGTGGTTTGGAAAACTTAAAAATAAATAGAAAAAATAGAATTATTTTGAATAATGAATAGTTAAATTGCTTTTGGGAGAGAAGAAACCTATGCAAGTGGAAGCAAGTTTTCATCACATTTTAAAAGTTTTTGTGTCTTTAGTTTTTTGGGCAACAGATGGATTGAAAAACTTATGTCATATGGTGTGGCTTAATTTCTAAACAAGAGGTATGGAGTCAATCTTGTCTGAAAATCATACTGTACTTGGGCCCTGTTTCATGAAAACTCTTTACCTGTCCCTAGAAGTGCAGAGAATAATGCATGGGAGGGGGGATTAGAAAGGAGGAGACAATGGCAATCTGTAAAACATGTAATGGCACACTTTTCTAAATAAGTGCTCTTGAGATGAAAACAGCATAGTGAAAAATTGCAGCCTACCAAACCAAAATGTTATCAGCCACCACTGCAGCAATCTATTATTGTTTGTTGTGACGGGACCTCCAAATCACCTGAACTGAACCAGTGCAATCTCTACTGTGAAAACTGCATTAACAATGCTCTTTAATCTTCTGGATTTAATATTAGCAAGTACACGGTCAATTGTAAGCTAATTTACATAATGCTAATTTATCGAGGTGGATTTAGGGCAACACAACCAGTTCTGCAGCACTGAGTGCCGAGCCTAGAGGGCACCACATGGCTTTGCAACCATGACAGAGTGAAGGGAGCAGAACAGAAAGTGAGAGGCAGAGCAGCACGGAATTTTGGCCTCGTGCAAATCGCCACTGAAATGTGAAGGATCAAAGCCCAGCCCTGCTAATTTATGCTGAAAGGCAGAGTATATGTTTTAGAAATAAATAAATAAGTAAAAATATGGTTTTGGAGAAATGCCCATTTTTAAAATATTTAAAACATCCATTCTATTCACCTCTCTCATTCTCTGCTTTGGGAAGATCCAAGTGATAATTTCCACAAAATGCTATTTGTGTTTGGCATGGTTTCCAGAAACAGCACTATAAAAGATATGGCAGCCCCTTTTTTGCCAGAAGGTAAAAACAGAACAAGGGAAAATAAATGACTATTGTTGAGATGAGCACAGAGAACCCTTTGACAACATAAACTCTTGGCAGTCAAAAGTGTTGCTATTATACATAGCATGAAAAAAGCAGTAAAGAATGCTTTACAGTGGCCATTTGAAAATTAAATTAAATGAGGTTTTATAGAACGATAAAGTTGAAAAGTCCCCAAAGGCTTTGCTAGCAAAACAGTAAAAGGCACTGTTTGTCCTGCTGAAGTAACTTCCAAGCATCTTTTCTTGCTTTTTTAATAATAAGCAAAATTAGAAATTAGTTTCCTAAGAAATGCTTAAAAATCATCCATGCTACTTTCATTTCAAAGGCTCCGTTTTTAATTGCATAGCTAGTTTCTGTACAGAACGTTTAGAATACCAAAAGTTACTGCACTGCAATCCCACTGTACCAGAGGTATTTTTGTGAAATGCTTTTGTTCACATTACCAGTTTAAAAAGCAGCAGCAGCAGCAGCAAAGCTGTGGAAAATAGGTAACAGCACTTGTCTGCATCAGCAACTTTTCATAATAAGCACCAGTAGAGTAAACTGTAATAGGGAGCATTTAATCTTTTACATAAAACCACAAAAAGATTGTGCAACATATACCTAACTGCAAATGCATCCTTATTTTATCTCTTCTTACCTTTTCCTCAGAAAACATTAGGCTGAGCTAAGGGAAGCCCCTGCCAGCATTGCCAACCCAGCAAAGCATTTTGCTACCTAAAGCAGAGCCCAAATGCCTTGCCAAATGATAGACAATGCTTTAGAAAGTCTCATTGCACCATTCAGACATCACTTTACCTCTCCCTCCTCACGGTGCTGCCTAGATCAGGTTGACTCATCTTCCTGTTGGCAGGGTCAGCCCCCCAGCACAAATTCTAGCCCACTTCATACACAACACAAAGCCAAAACCATGCTTTGTTGTGATCATGCAAACATGCAGGTTTTCAGAAATAAGATCATGGTTGTTTTGCTCTTCCTCCAGTCCTGTTGCTGCCACACTGCTGTGAGTCAAACCATGGTTTGGCTTAGCATTGTGTCCTAACCCAGGCACCTGGCTTATCTCCCCCAGACAAACCATGGGAGGTAAGCCATAGAACAAACCTTTGTTTGGAGCAAGATAAACCATGAGCCTGGATCCTTGTGTAATGTGAAGGCAAACAACAACTTAGCTCACAAGACCAGATAAAGAGGCAAGCAGATGTGATCTTCTCTCTAGGAACCCATATCTTTGCCCATCCACACAAAGCCATGGTTTGGTTTAGCATTACATGCAAATCAGGTCTCTGTCTCCCAAAAAAAATTCAATGCTCACCAACTGCAGAAAAATAAACTGAAGATAGTCTCCCAAACTAGAGCAGCTTCCTGCATAGGCTTTATAGTAATCACTTCTGCCTCATCTTGATCTTTGCCACAGGCCCACAGACACATGTTGCCCTCATCTTCCAATCTCATCTCTAATCTCCTGGTCCTCTGACAGAGCTGAGACCGCTCCCTGAATCTCTTCTGTATTGTAACGGAACCAGCTGATGGCATGGTGAGAAGCAAGATCAGCTGTTCCTTCCTGTCATTTCAGCTGTATGTAGCCCTTCATATAATGATGGAGAAAGTACCTTAGAGAAATATACCTAGAAGGGATATATTGTACATTGGCTCTTTTTTTTCCTTTTAAGTGTTGATATATTGAATCTGCCTGTAATGAAGTCACTCGGCTTGCACAGCCTAGCCTGTTATTAGTATGCTGTACTGTACGGATTAAAATCAGATAAGGCATTTAACATTTTCCTAACATCAGAAGAAAACATGCCAAGATAAATTTCCTAAACCTTTCATCATTCTGAATCCTATTAGTTAAGATAAGTGCTTTACCTGGTGAAACAGCATTTTGATCTAGAAGGTTATTCTACCGATTTCAAAACCAAACGTTTTGAAAGCCCAAATGCGGGAGATGAAATCAAGCAGATTCCCCACCCCCTTTTGCTACACTGCTCAGCTTAGCAGCCCATGAGAAAACAGCTGTTCTGTTCTACCTTAGGTTTACAAAATTTCATTCTTTTTTTCTTAACCTCCCCCAACCCCCAGGAAAATCTCTCTCTTTGAGAAATAGAAAGCATTTCTTTTGTCTGGAGTATTTGGAGTCTATGGGGAAGGACTCAGTGGTACAGGACATGCTCTGCATGCAAAAGGTCCAGGTTTAATTCCTAACATCTCCAGGAATGCCTGGCAAAGACTCCTGTCTGAAGTCCTAGAAAGCTGCTTGCCAGTCAGCACAGCGGTAAAGGTAAACTAGATAGACCAATGGTCAGCCTTTGTACAGGGCACATCCCTATGTTGCTATGTTGAGAGACTTGTGTGGCTGTGCCCCTACTGTTTCATTTTTTTAAACACCATGTAAACGTCTTAGGGCTTTCAAAGACCAGAAAACCTTGGATTCATTTCAGGAGGGTTGATTCAGAGTTTTTAGCCAAAACTTTACCCAGGCATATAATCCACAATGCTTTCCAATTTAATCTACACACCTTGCCACACTCTATTCAGCTATGCTCACGTCACTGGGTGCTTCACTGACTTGTGAGCCCATTCATTAGTTCACACCGAAAGCAGCTGGCTTTACATGAAACTAAGAATATTCAAGCAGCACAAATACTTCCTGAGATTAACCCAAACTTCTAATACTACGGAAAGATATTTTAAGCAACCCCCCCCCAAAAAAAAACCATTAAAACTTGCTAGAAATATTTCTTATTGTCTGCAAAGCTGAACAATGCAACCCTATACAGTGGCTACTCATCATAGGGTCTAATTGAGTTAAATGAAGCTGAAAGGACTGCAGCCCAGGGTTGGTATCCAGTGTTCATACTCAGAGTTGAAATCACTGGGCTTAAGGAACTTAAATGGGTCTCACCTGAGCAAGACTATCACCTTAATGATTACAGGTAGGTAGCCGTGTTAGTCTGAGTCGAAACAAAATAAAAAAATTCCTTCAGTAGCACCTTAAAGACCAACTAAGTTTTTATTTTGGTATGAGCTTTTGTGTGCATGCACACTGATTCATTTACAAGGCAGAACCTTTGTCGTTCCACACACATAAAAATGCAAGAATGCTGTCATGCTGCACTTTGCTTGACCACAGACAGGTGGCACTGCAAACTACAGAGTGACAAGATGTGGTGGATGGGCAGCCCAGGTGAGTCGCAGAGGAAAAGCCATAACAGGCTGCAGCAGCCTGCCCCATTAGCTCCGCTGGCTTCTCAGCCAGCTAGCCAGTCAGCCAGCCCTGGGGCTCCTGCCTCCAGGATCCAGATCCCCAGACTGGCCAGTGCTACTATTTGCCTCAGAGGGACACAGGTGGCGCTGTCGTCTAAACCACTTGGGCTTGCTGATCGGAAGGTCGGCGGTTCGAATCCACACGATAGGGTGAGCTCCTGTTGCCCTGTCCCAGCTTCGGCCAACCTAGTGCTTCGAAAGCATACCTGCGCAAGTAGATAAAAAGGAACCGCTGCGGCGGGAAGGTAAAAGCGCAGGAATGGTGAAAGTGGGCAGAAGCGGCAGCCGGTCAATCTGGTCGTCCACTGCTGCAGCTGCCGCCACTGGCTCACCCACACTGCCTCTGGCGGCCTCCCTTCCCCCCTGCACCTCCTCCTGCAAGATTGACTATTCTAATCAGCTGCCACAAGAAAGTCTAAGCTATTCATGCTCCTCCCTGCCCTTCTCCTTTACACTTCCGCATGGGTAAGGGGAGGAGAAGGAGGATAATAAGAGGCTTTGGGTGAACTCTAAGGGGAGGGAAGTAATTTTGGCAAGAGGGCTGGATGGGTGGTGTGGGCTATATGAACAAAGCCGCTGAAGTAAAACTCAGATGAATAGTATGCATGTATATGAAAGTAAGATATCTAATTCATATTCCAGTTCAACAAGTTTTGTTTGACTTATCAGTAGCAGATATATTACAGTGTCTTTTAAACTTGCAATGACCTTAATAACATCTTCCCCATCCAACGCTCAAACACTCCAATAAGCAGTAATAATAAGCTATATATTTCTTTTCAGGATTAGTGAATTATTGTTTCTAAGGCACATGAAGTTTAAAGCAGCTATGGGTGTAGAATCAAGGTATTGTATTATCCAGCAAGGAAGGATGTTTTCATTTTTGCCTGTTGGACTAACCCCTTTGTTTCCCAAGTACTTTTTAAAATTAAAAGTTCAGACTAAAATGATGCAACAGGTATGTCAAACTGTTCACTGTACAAGAAAGATGGAGATTTCTACACAGTTCATCTAAAAATTACTTGCTTCCAATAATATCCTGCACAGAATTAAGGAAAATTGTTCTCAGCAAGTTCTCAGCAATGCTTTCCCGCTCCAGAATAAGCAAAGAGAAGCTACAGCAATTTGATCTCACAGCAAGAAAGAAAACCAGCTGTAAAATTCAGGGAGTAATATGAATATCCCCAGTAGCAAGCTTTAAATGTAACAAGCATTTAAAGTGTCTCATTTACGCTGAAAGTTGGAAGTGCATATCATCCATATCAATATCCTTTTGCTGAGCAGTCCTGCATTCATTTTTAAAGTTAATTCTGTAAAGAAAGGCTTTAAACGTCTAAAACCTTTAAAATGAGCTAAATTTTGTTCCTTTTAGTTTTTAACTTTCCTAAATTTGGGGGGGGAGCATGTTTATATATTTAAAATATCACAGTTTATTCACACTAATCAGTTTTACTGTTGATTGATCTACAGATCAAGAAAATCAATTAGAAGTTTCTTTTAATTAATAAATATTGTTATCATACCTAAAAGCAGGCCCAGCCCAACCATAAGGCAGGGTGGCAGAAGCCCTTGAGGTGGCAGAAGCCCTTGAGAAGGCCCGCCTGCCCTGCCACCTCTACTGCAGGAGAAGTGGGGCTGGTGGAGAAATGGTGCCAGTGGGAAAGCAGCACTGGCGTTGGCGCCAGTTTCCAGCGAGATCTTGTGAGATTTCAGTGAGATGAGATCTTGCTGGAAATCAGTGAGATCTCACAGGAAGGAAAACAGTGCTAATGCTAGCACTGCTTCTCCAAAGGAGGCAAAGAGAGGGCAGTGGTGGCAGTGGCTGGGCAGGACGGTACTTCCCGTTTCACCTCAAGCGGTGAAACGAGACGCAATGCCCTTGACTAAAAGATTGTCTCACCTCTTATATACCCAACTGATGTGCTCTGCAGGATAGCACCTGCAAACAATAGTGTGTCCACCACTGGCTCTTATGTTGCCCATAAAACTTCTGTAAATATCCTCTCAAAAATCTACAATGCACTGTTTCTTCTCACTGTTTGCTCTCCCTGCTCAGTCCCTGTTTCCACTGGCTTAGCCTCTCCTACATGGTACAGAACCCTCTGAAATATGTCCACATTTCACTTGATTCCACGATTGGTCACCCACCCTGCTTTCTATTATGAACTAAGGAGAGATGCAAAGAGCTTCTCTTTCCGAGTGTGGCAGTGGCTGGTGTAGCTGCCTTATTTACCATTATATGGGGCGGGGGGATGCCTGCACCATTTTGTGCTCCCATCTCCTTTTCTGTTCTTTTCGGTGTGGCAGCTATTTTGTTTTATTTTGTGACTGGCACCAATGTGCCCACTGGCTAAAAAAAGACTGGCGACCTTTGGTGTACAATTTAGGAACTGGGCATTTTGTGTGGGGACCCCTGCCATTTGGAACTGCCTCCCATTTCATATCTTGCCCCCCATCCTGCACCTCACAACAACACCCCCTCCCATTGCTTTGGAACCATCTCAATGGTAGAGAAGTCAAGATCCAACTCAGTGTTTATCTACATTTCCATTCACTGCATTAAATGTTAGGATTCGGTAGGGTTTTAGTATCTTTTAAAATTCTATCTATTATATTACCAGGCTACTTTTAAGGTCACATCTTCACAACGCAGTGTCATTCATATGTGTGTGTGTGTGTCCTATACATTTACTTAGGGTGTTATTCAATGCTAGTGTTACTCAGAGTAGACCTATCAAAATCATTGGCCATGATTAAATTAGGTCTAGCACTCCTTGTCCTGAAATCTGGTCAAGAGGAGAAAAGAAATCTGCTGGGGCAGCACTGCAAATATTCCCACAATTTTATTAGTCCACAACTGGGGTTTGTTTTGTTTTTGTACTACATCACTTCTCTATATATTTGTAGATTTGAAAAGGACATTAAAATAAAAACAAGGCTTTTCCATCTTGTACATAATATTGTTGAAAGTTAACTGCTCTGGGATTAGTGATTTGTTTATTTTTAAAAAAAGAAATTAAAAGAACATAAGAACATGAAAAAAGCCCACTGCATCAGACAGGCCCATGCCAAGCTTGTCCGAGGCTTGGAGAGAGTCTTGTTCACGAGATGCAGCACCGCAGCACCGCCACCTAATCTGATCAAACTCTGCACACTAGTATGCAATAATGCAGGTTCACATTTTACTATCAAAGCCTTGCAGTACATACAGACAAGCATGGGCATATCTCCCATGGCCATTTTGCCCATTAAGTCCCTGGTTGGCTGGGAAGCATGGAGCATTCTTGGCATGACAGCATAAATCCAGCACCCCCTCCCCCAGCCAGCTTAGTACTCCAATGCCTGGGGCAAGTGTACCTGGCTGCTCTCACCTCTGCATGGGCCTAGCACCAGTTCATGTCGTCCCACAACAGCGTAAGAGCAGGGATGAATACCACCATTATGGGACTGGTCTGGTCTCTCGGCTCTCTGCTTTTCAACATCTGTTTTCCCCAGACAGCACTGGCAGTTACTGGTCCTGTTTCCCTTCCTGCTCCTTCCTCCTTGTCAAGTGAGTAATCTGCAGCCCCTTACAAAATATTTGCTGCCATCACTGCCCAGCAACCTACCGTAATCACCACTGTCTCCCAGCTCTTACCACCAAAGACTCGTTGCTTGCTTGAGCATGCAGAGGAGGGCTGGTGCCAGTGAGTTGTGCAGCAGCTGATTCAGATCATGCCTGGCATCAGGAAACTGAAATGAGGCTGATGTTTGGTTCTCACATCATGCTAAGCCAAAGCCATGGCATAACACTAACACACACAAATATAGTCCTTTCTCTGGTTCCATTGTATTGACATAAGCTAAACATGTTTTGTATTAGCATGCTGTTAGAACCCAGGCTTATGGTTTGTTTCACTCCAGGCAAACCACAGCTCATGGTTTGTCTGGAGGAGATAAAGCATGAGCCCAGGTTTGGATGACATATTAAGTCAAATTATGGCTTAGTTCAAGGCAGTGCAGCAGCAGCAGCAGGAGGACTGGAGGAGGATTACAACAGCTGCAATCTTATGTTCAGGGACCCTCTTGTTGTTGTTTAGTCGTTTAGTCGTGTCCGACTCTTCGTGACCCCATGGACCATAGCACGCCAGGCACTCCTGTCTTCCACTGCCTCCCGTAGTTTGGTCAAACTCATGTTCGTAGCTTCGAGAACACTGTCCAACCATCTTGTCCTCTGTCGTCCCCTTCTCCTAGTGCCCTCAATCTTTCCCAACATCAGGGTCTTTTCCAAGGATTCTTCTCTTCTCATGAGGTGGCCAAAGTATTGGAGCCTCAGCTTCACGATCTGTCCTTCCAGGGAGCACTCAGGGCTGATTTCCTTAAGAATGGATAGGTTTGATCTTCTAGCAGTCCATGGGACTCTCAAGAGTCTCCTCCAGCACCATAATTCAAAAGCATCAATTCTTCGGCGATCAGCCTTCTTTATGGTCCAGCTCTCACTTCCATACATCACTACTGGGAAAACCTTCATGGATCAATGCCTTGTCGTGGCGAAGGGGCTTGAATAACTCAGAGAAGCTATGAGCTATGCCATGCAGGGCCACCCAAGATGGACAGGTCATAGTGGAGAGTTTTGACTAAATGTGATCCACCTGGAGAAGGAACTGGCAAGCCACTCCAGTATCCCTGCCAAGAAAACTCCATGGACAAAGACAACAGGCAGGGACCCTCTAGTTTGAGCTAAACAGTCTTTCTCAAATCATGACCTAGTGCAGGCATTGGCAACCTTTTCTGCTTGTGGGTCGGAGGATTCCCACAGACTACCGTCCATAGACCGGACATGGGCCGCACAGGCGCAGAAGCGATTTCCGGTGGCGCTGCGAACATTTTGGAAATGGGCAACGCAGCACCAGAAATCGCTTCTGCGCATGTCCCCGGTTGCGCAGGAGCAATTTCCGGTGCTGGCTGTCCATTTCCAAAATGTCCGCAGCGCCAGAAATCACTTCTGCGGCTGCATAGATGCGATTTCCGGCGCTGCTCGGCGAGTCCCCGCACCGTGCTATGCCGGTTTGCTGCAGCGCACGGGGGACTTGCCGAGCGGGTGGCTCGGTTCATGGGCGGCCCGTGGGCCAGATAAACGGTCTCCATGGGCTGGAGGTTGCCGGTGCCTGACCTAGTGCTAGGTAAACTTGATCATTTAAGCTGCTGTCTTCAATAGTTCCTACACAAGAGACTTATCATAAATGTGGTAAGTTTTCTTCAACTGAAGCAATTCTGAAGGATTTCTGCTGCCTTGGATATCAAGAAACATCTGAAACAGATAAAAGCTCAGAAATCAATCAATGATTAAGTTAAGCAGATGGGGCACAGAGTCCCCAACCATCCTTAGATTCAGCAGCTGTATCAGAACTGGTAATGGGATAAAACTCTCTGCTTTCTTGGGTCAACCCCAAGCTTCTTTACACTTTCTTTTTCATGCAATTATCTCGAAACACAATCACTTTAACTGGCTCAAACCTGTCACATTCTTCCACATGACACAAGGAGCCCACATCACTACAAGGTTTAACACACACCCTGCCCCACCCTCCTCATCTGAATAATAGACATGGCTTCTGAAACAATTCCTTCCCTTCAGCAATCTCCAGAGTTCTCTCATGTACAGAATCTGGATGGGAAACAATCAAGGCAAGAGCTGACTGTGCCCACCTAAGTTACCGCAAATTGCAACTCTTCCAACTGAACATTTTCCTGCCTTTGCTTTATATGAAATGGAGTAAAAATCAACACTGGAAGTCCGTATGTCAAAACTTTATAGTTATCACTTTTGAGACTTGAATTCTGCTCTGACCATGAATAAGAGACAACTTCAGGATTGGCTCTTCTGGATAGAATCCAGAAGGGATTTGCATTTAATCAGGAATTATAGATTCTTGTCATGGTTCCCATTTCTGAAAATGGAGCATCTCAGAGCATGTTATTTGAACAGACTCATGCCAGCTGCATTAAGAAATGCCTTTATGGAGCACATATTCCAAGTGATGCCCACAGCATCTCGGATGGCTGCTACAATAAGGTTCCATATGATGACAGACTCTGCATATGTGGCCAACCTCAAGTGGAAGACACTGTACATTACTTGCTAATCTCCCCATTAAATGGGGATCCAAGAGATTGTTTCCTGAAACCTTTGCTAATTCCTGGAAGCAGGCTTACTATGGCAGGAATACTTTCACTTTCTTTTGTGCGACCCAAACAGATTTATGACACATAAAGTGGTGCTTAATGCTCTGGCTGCAAGAAAGATTAGAAAGAGAGAGCAAGATGATATTGCAATAAGTTGCGCTGGAGATTCAGAGGTCTAAGGAAGTTAAGCTAGGGATGAGGTAGCAGACAATACTTATGAATTCTGACTCCCTTTCTTTAAATCATTGATGCCTTGTATTATGTAATTGCTGTATGCTGCATGTTATGGTCTGCAGTTTGGCAAATTGTAATGAAATTGTTGTCGCCTTTGGTTAATACAATAAACTCTTTGGTTGGTTAAAATAATAGACCTTAAACCCAAATTCATATGCTCACTTGTTGTGCATTGATGCCCCCAAAATTAAACTGTGTGGGAGGATAACACCATGGAGAAAGTGTTTCTGTGAAGCAGCTTCCCACATGGAACAGCACTGAGCTTCATTTATTGCATCATATCAGGGCAACCTGTTCCAAGATTCACTGAACCAACCAGGTCACCTTATCACCTGATATTTTGCAGACTGAGAATATATAATATTTAGACATTGCTTATCTCTTGTGACCACTCAAAAGATTATACACTAGCGGCCAAAATTGTGGAAACCTTTTTGAAAAAGTGTATTTCCGAGGTCTGGTGGATCATAACACCAGCTTTTTTTTTTTAGTAATACAGTACCATATAATTATATATCAATGGAAACATAATTTAATGACGAATGCAATGCAACAACGTTTGTTCAATTATCTCAATTCTATCAAAAGTTATACCCAAATAACCAGAAAAAAGAAACACAACATGCTTAGGATGATATGCAGTGGCTTTCCTTCATTTGAATGTAGCCGATGAGCATGAGTGTTTAGAGAGCCAATCAGGTGTTATGAGCCATCAAATCTCAGAAATACACTTTTCCCAAAAGGTTTCCACAATTTTGGCCACTAGTGTATAATTAATAAGAGTGTGCATTCAAAATTATCTTGCACCATTGTTCCACATACAGAGCAAAGCAGGAGGAAGGAACCAAACAGAAACAACAGGCTGCCTCCCCAAATCTGTAGGGTGGTGGTCCCTCTTGGTTTCTGAGATAGTATTAGGTTTTTTTTAAAAAATATTATGAAAAAGTAAAAACAGGTTGCTGCTTTAATAATGAAGAGGAAATGGATAGCAAGAAGAAAAGCCTGAAAATATTGCCAGCATCTGAAATTCACGTAGTGACAACTCTTACTCTTTTTGTCTTTGTGTTCACCTTCCACAGAGGGGTCTTGGCTCAGCAGTACAGTACATGGGCATATGGTCCCCAGCATTTCCAGTTAAATGGTTCTTAGAGGTAGAAGAGCTGAGAAAAACCCTTTCCCGAGACCCTGGATAGTGAGTGCTGGTCAGAGTAGACAACAATGGGCTAGAGAGAGAAATGAACTGGCATGCCAGCTTCATATGCTCAACCCTCCATAGCAACCAAGAAGATAGTTGGTGGTTATGTTAATTTTGATGGCATTGGCTAACATTTCTCAGAAATATGTTGTAATTGTCACAATAAAATAACCATGCAACTACTAAAGTTACCATATAGCAGCTATCAATTATCATCCTTTTCCCACAGAACTCGAATGTGCATGATGAAGCAAGTTGCTTAAACCTTAGCAGGTCTGAGTTTGCCCTGTATGTGGAAGCCCATATATGTTGCCTTGAAATTCACAAAAAATGTGTAATCAATTAGGAAGTAAATAAAATAAATATTGTGCCTTAAGTACCCGAGATTTTGTACCCAAATACTATAATATACCACATGTGCTATATCAGGCATCCCCAAACTGCGGCCCTCCAGATGTTTTGGCCTACAACTCCCATGATCCCTAGCTAAGAGGACCAGTGGTCAGGGATGATGGGAATTGTGGTCCAAAACATCTGGAGGGCCGAAGTTTGGGGATCCCTGTGCTATATTCACCCGACATTGGCCCATCAGCACCGTACAGATATTAGGTTCTCTTCCCCTTCTTCTGAAGTATATTTTTTAAAAAAAATCATGAAAAAACCCATCCTTGAAAGGAGCAGCAATAATAGTAATGGTAGCAATTTGTGCTGCTGACAATTACAGGATTCATGAAATGCCAGTATGATTGTTCTTTTGCTGCTACAAATATTATTAACCAAATGCAACCAAAAAAAAAGCAAAAGTCACTTGAAGAGCATGGATTTGAAGTAGCATAATAAGTCTACAAAGCTGAAACATAAATCAGATCACTCTAATATATAATGGACTATAGATCAAATTTTAATTTTACATGCACGTGCACACACCCACACACCTAAGACAAATAGATACATATAGATTCATTATACTCCATACTATAATATAGTCCATACTTTCAGAGCTGTACAGTTTAATATTTGCACAAGAATAGCTACACAACTTTCTGCCTTTTTCACCACACATAGAAATACGTGATTGCTTCATATCCATAAATCATGCCACTGAGGTGGGCCTCTTGCTACTTTTGTTGTCACGGAGTAATGGCACAAAAAGCAGCAGTAGAGGTCCTAAGGATTTATTTGTGTAGTATCTAGTGGTCCTTTTGGTCCTATCAGAGCCACAGATGCCAGTGTAACCCTGCTGTGCTGTGGTCACATCCAGATGAATATGGCATAGCTGCCAAGTTATCCCTTTTTTAAAGGGATTTTCCCTTATGCTGAATAGGCTTCCTCGTGAGAAAAGGGAAAACTTGGCAGCTATGATATGGGCAGAAGGAGCTTCCAAGCACACAGGCAGACCGGCCAGTCTTCTACCACTGCAACACACTGTTCGTAGCATGCTAGTTAATTGTGACAAATTCCCATTCAAAGCAATGGAACACATCAGTTACAACTAAGTTCTTCAGCTGATTTCAGCAGGACTTATGATCCAGACTGATACACATTTGTTTGGAAGTATGGCTGTCTGAAGTTTAGCAGGATCGGGCCACTGTATACTTTGTGCCAGGTAAATTACCAGCATTTCCTTTTCCACAGCTGAACTCTGGTAGACCTGAACCTGGTAGACCTGATCTGTTCTACAAAGAACTTTCTTCATTCTTACCATCTTCTCAAATTCCAAGCACATTTTTTGCAAAGTTAAAAAAGAGCACCAATCTTTTATAGTCCCAAAACTGTTTACCTTAAAAGCTGTTTTTCTTTCCAGATACTGAGAAGAGAATTGGCCAGATGAGGATCTTTTTACAACTGATTGTCGCAGCAGGAAATATATTTTTTAAAACAACAACAACAACAACAACAACAACACAACCTGAAACGTGTGTCTCAGACAATATAGATCTATCATGTGTGTGCATTTTCCAACAAATATTATGTCCATGCTAATGTATGGGTTTTATTTTGGCTTATAGTCTTTTTTCTTTTTTAATTTTCTCCCTGCTGCACTCATATTTGAGGCATGGAGAAAGAATCAATCATCTGAGGAACTGAATGCTTTAATGATATGAGAGAGAAACAAACTTGTGAACCATAAAGTCTGGCAGATTCATGCTACAATTTGACTTTGAACAAAAATAATGTAATTTCTAATATCTAAGCCCAATTATTCTAAATTAAAATTGGGACCTTCAGCTTCTTAAAAATAATTACAGTGAATAAACTTTAGCCAAGATAACATATAGTTAGGGAGAGATTTCTATGATAAGCCCACCTAAAATTATTGCATGGGTGAATAAAAGTACCAAAACCTATTATTAGTTTTCTGAGATGAAACCTTTCAAATCAATGCAAGCCGAAAGCTCTTCAGGGATCAATGACAAGTTGGTGATCACCTTCGGCTGCTGACAACAATTGGGCTGGTTCTCACAAAATTCAAAACCATGGTTTAGTGCTTTTCAGATAATACTTAGTGAGACCAAGCAAAATGTTGGACTCATATGGTCCTCATCCCCTGTCCTTCACCTGTGTGGATAGGAATAGGACATCTATCAAAATTACTTTCACTTTCAAAGAATCTCAGTTTAGCTTTACACACAAACCAACAAACAATGGTGAGTCGCTAAACAATCCAACTTTAAGTTCTCTTGTTTACCTATTTTTTGTTTTTTTAACTAGGATTCCTATTTGCAAATAATACTAAATCAAGATTATCTGAAACTGAATGCAATCTTTTCAGAAATCCTCTTCCTAGCTGCATAGAAGGGAGGAGGAGTGCACAAGTCTGATGCTTCGCTCAAGCTCACTGAGGCTCCTCCAACACCAAGCTATGGTTTATGTGCAAACAAGCCAAATATGTTCAGTGCATGCTGGCTTAACCTTTATGCATTTTTCACTATGATTACTTAACTAACTATAGAATGATGAGGTTACAATTAAAGTTGTAGTACTAAATGGAGGGCGGTCTGCCCCAGAAAACAGATGCAGTAGGCAAAACATTGAGCTTTGGAGATTGTCAATCCACCATTTTTCAAAAAATTAAGAAGCCTTTTAAAAACTTAGTTGGTCTTTAAGGTGCTACTGAAGGCGCTTATCTCACTTTCAGGCCGAGGGAGCCGGCATTTGTCCACAGACAGCTTTCCGAGTCATGTGGCCAGCATAACTAAACCATTACTGGCACGGTGACAAGTGTTGGAGCTCATAAAAATGCTGTTTACCTTCCTACTGTAGTGGTACCTATTTATCTACAGTACTTGCACTGGAATGCTTTCGAACTGCTAGGCTGGCAGAAGCTGAGACAGGGCAACGGGAGCTCACCCCATCGCACGGATTCAAACCGCCGACCTTCCAATCGGCAAGCCCAAGAGGCTCAGTGGTTTAGACCACAGCGCCATCCGTGTCTCCCTATATTCCGGCGTATAAGACAACTGGGCATATAAGACGCCCCCCAACTTTTCCAGTTAAAATATAGAGTTTGGGATATACTCGCCATATAAGAAATACGACCTGGCATATAAGACGTCCCCCGACTTTTGAGAAGACTTTCCTGGGTTAAAAAGTAGTCTTATACGCAGGAATATACAGTACATGCATATGCAGTGCCTCCTGGAATGAATGATCTGGAATAGCTGCTCCCCTGCCTGTCCACTCAGTCAGAGCCCTTTTCCATTGGTATTGCCTATGAGGGAAAATGTGACTAGATGAGACAGCCAGACAGCCAAGGACAACAAAAAGCAAGCATCACCACTGCCAGCACACAGCTCAGGATGATGAGAACCAATGGAGGGTAACACCACCCCCATCTCCTAGTATTTACCACCAAAGGCAGCTGCTTCACTCTGCATAATGGCAGGGCTGGTCCTGCATAGTGCACAAGTCATTCCTCCCTCCCTCAGTTTTGATTTTAGTGTGTAAGCCAGTGGCATTACTCTTTGAGCAGAATGTGAATAAGACATTCAACAACAGAGATGTAGAAGCAATCGTTTCTCAAAGTTAATTTCTCCTCCCTAAAAAAAAAAAGGAATCTATTGCCTGAGGATTACTTAATATTCCCATATAGACAAATTCTAAGCTTGCATTCAACGTGAAGCTGAATCTCATATCCGGGCTGTATGAAACCAATTGTACTATGGAAACCATAGCTTTCTTTGAACCCCTGTTTAAAGTCTTTCTGTAGGGCAGAAACAAGCCAAATAAAAAAGCCCCCCAAAACCTGTCCTCCATCACATTTATTTCTTGGAAGTGTAATGCAATTTTAATTTCCTAAAATTCTACACACATAATGGTTTCACACATCTTAATGAACTCATGGGCTGCTACATTTTTGCTGTTTAAAATTTTACAGGACTGATGTGGATGCATGGCACCTTTGGGACCGCTGTGGCCTAGTTGCACCCTTCTGAATTTACACCCGGGGCTATGAACCCTGCTGCCCCCCCCACTACACACATGGGTTGGGGGGTTAGTGTGTATACACACAGAGATAGATAGACCGACAGATGGGTATGTGCTAGGCAAATTCTGCAGGAAGTTCTTGAAGATTTCATACACATAACACTGAGCAAACTGAAAGCTAGATTTTATCCTTCTTGCACAGCAGAGTTGTTTCCAGGCACATTCCAGTCAAGAGTCTGCCTAAACCCAGGCCTCCTTACAATCAGCTTTTTGATTCCCTCCTTACAATTCACTTTTTGAAGAAGCGAAACATTTTGTTCTGTAGCATTTTTCCTTTGAGAGCTACTTTCTGAGAGCTACCCAGTGCCCACAAGGACTGCCCCAGTCACCCACTATAATGGGCAGCTTTGCTGTGCAGAGAAAACTGAATGGGATGCTATGATTTGAATCAGGGATCCTTTTCCAGATAAGACTCTTGTATGTTCCCTTGATTGACCTTAGCTGTACAGTAGACATGCATCTCTAATACAACATAGTTGTCTTGCTGCACGGTCGTACTCCTAAGACAGACAAATGTCAACCTGTAGATTTCTGGCCAGCTTCTCAAGCTCTGGTGCCTCATGTAAGGAACCCTATTACTGCTTTCCTTCCCTGCTGATAAGGGACTGGAACCAAAGAGGCTGAAGTGGGTGCGAGTAGACTTAGACATCTCCTTGCACCCACTTCAGTCTCTTTGATTCCAGTCCCTTTGTTTCATTTTTGCTCCTTTCTTCAGACGCATTTCTGAACAATATTGCTTGTTGGCTGCTCCAGACGGACTCCAGTGATTGACCTGAGCTTGCACTGGCTTTTGTTACTGGGGCAGATTCTAAGATCTTGTATTGATTTACAAGGGCCTTGGGTCCAAGATATCTTAAGGACTGTCTGATCCCTTATATCCCCGCCCAATCAATGAGATATTTGGGAGAGTCTCTGTTGATAGTCCCCCAAGGGTCAGGTGTACAACTCAAAACTACTAGAAGCTGTGTATTCAGTGTTGTGGGGCCAAGCCTTTGGAACTCTCTCCCAACTGAAAGTAGACAGGAAACCTCTTTGCTCAACTTCAGGTGTATGATAAAGACTTTCTTATTCCAGCAGGCATTTTAATGTACTGTAGTTTGAATTTAGGCTTGGCTTTATGATTAATTTTCAATGTTTTATTCCCTGCATGGTTATTTTTTATGCACACAGCTTAAAAATGCTACTGAATAAGCGGCATATAAATGCCTTAAATAATACAATACAATAGTCACCCTTTGTATATAGAAAATTCAGACAAAGATATGGACAAATAATTGTGTTCCACTATTTCCTGCACTGGCCTCCTGTGTTTTTTTCAAACTTAAGTTTGTGATTTTTTAAATGCAATTGTAGCACCAGCCTGTCCTGTGTAGACAGACAAAGGGCTATTGAACAAATCTTTCAAGGCTTTTGTACCTTTAATTAAGTGTTTCCTGTTTGTAGGTTCTGCCGGCTTTATTGCTTCTTGTTAGGTGCAGAGTAAGATTACTGCTGAATAGCCTGTTAATTTCCTATTGAAACAGCTCTCTTAATTGTCCCTTATTATCGGTATCTGTATTAGGGCAAGGGGACAAACTTTAATTACTTATATATTAGTAAATATTTTTTCCATTTAATTATTATATTGAAAAATACTGCTCTTTTATTTTATAGAAATGAAAACTAGTAAAAAGTAACTAGGTGATTACAGCCTCCCCCAACCACAGGAATGGAAACTGACAACAGGAAGCAGCTAAGAAGTTATGCTTCCATAATTCCACTGCCACACCCAACATGAAACTATTAAGTGGTCAGAACATGCAAGCAGGTTACTTCTAATTAATGTTGGAAGGGGCCTTTGTTTAACAGGACACCTATGAATAAACATCATAGAAAGATAATGGCCATAGGCAAGGGAATTTTTGAATAATATAGCACTATTTAAAGTGCTGTGAAACCTCCATTTTAACCAGCTCATTGTAGAAAAGCACTGCCTCAGCAGTGCTAAAACACTCTAGTATAGCAACAACCTCATTGCTTCTTCAGTTCAAACATAAATCTCTCCATTCTATCTCAGAGTTATCCAGCAACACCATTTCTTAAAGTAAGTGCTGAACTTTACAGATACATTTGTATACAAGTTTACAACACAATAGTGCACTATAATACAATTCATGCAAGAGTAAACAGTTTTTCCTTTTACACTTGTCACTGGCAGTTTATGCGTTTCCACTGCATTGATTTTTATCTTTCATTTTTTACAGCACAGAATGGGCCATTTAAGCTAGCTGCAGTGCTTTTTTTCTAGAGGCTTTTTCTTTGAAAAAAAAAGTTAAAGGTTTCCTTTATTTCTTATTCCAATTACTTTGGTGGGGTTTTTTTTTTGCCATTTTTCCACTACCCAGTCTCTCCAATGGTACAATAATACAAATCTGTGGGAATAAATATGATGAAGACAGTATAATAATCAAGAGGGCTGTTTTTTATTATGAATAATAATAACAGTATCAGAAGTCAGAGTTCAATCACTTCAAAAGACATAAGAAAGGAACAGCAGTGGAGAAGAGTTCAAAACAATTGAAATGATTGTGGCACAACATTTGATTTTCTTGTCTGCTTATTTATAACTCAGTAGCTACATTTTAATTATTATTATTTTTTGCTGAACTTTTCTTCCCCAAATTATTTGGCACTTGCACCAAGCATCTGTCTATACTGACTCTATTTTAAGAATCTTGGCACAATTTTATCTTTACTTCTATATATAACAGGCTTTTTTTCTCTGCAAGGAAGCATGAACAAAAGCTTGAAACGAATAGTGCATTTATTTGTAGGAACCTGGCATGCAGATCATTTAAAAGGAAGAGAGTTCAGAATTAAAATAGGTTTTGAGAAATATATGATTGCAGCAGATAAGTTGATGACTTATTTAGAATTAGGAAGGAATTCTGAAATACAGTACTGTCTAACTAGATTTTTGTTTTTTTGTTTTCTTCCATGTTATGCATCTGGTGGGGTTCTGGCAACTGTTCTTCATTATAGAAAGTAAGTTTGTATTAATGTATGTCATAGCTTCTTGGATGCATTTTTGTTTTAATTTTTGTGTGTGTGAACAACACATTTACACAGTTCTGGTAGAAGTCCTTAAAATATATTTGTGGGTCACCTGGCATTGGATAATGGATTTGATAAATGCTAAACAGCTAAACAGTATTTTTCTGCAGATAAACGGTCTCCATGGGCTGGAGGTTGCCGGTGCCTGACCTAGTGCTAGGTAAACTTGATCATTTAAGCTGCTGTCTTCAATAGTTCCTACACAAGAGACTTATCATAAATGTGGTAAGTTTTCTTCAACTGAAGCAATTCTGAAGGATTTCTGCTGCCTTGGATATCAAGAAACATCTGAAACAGATAAAAGCTCAGAAATCAATCAATGATTAAGTTAAGCAGATGGGGCACAGAGTCCCCAACCATCCTTAGATTCAGCAGCTGTATCAGAACTGGTAATGGGATAAAACTCTCTGCTTTCTTGGGTCAACCCCAAGCTTCTTTACACTTTCTTTTTCATGCAATTATCTCGAAACACAATCACTTTAACTGGCTCAAACCTGTCACATTCTTCCACATGACACAAGGAGCCCACATCACTACAAGGTTTAACACACACCCTGCCCCACCCTCCTCATCTGAATAATAGACATGGCTTCTGAAACAATTCCTTCCCTTCAGCAATCTCCAGAGTTCTCTCATGTACAGAATCTGGATGGGAAACAATCAAGGCAAGAGCTGACTGTGCCCACCTAAGTTACCGCAAATTGCAACTCTTCCAACTGAACATTTTCCTGCCTTTGCTTTATATGAAATGGAGTAAAAATCAACACTGGAAGTCCGTATGTCAAAACTTTATAGTTATCACTTTTGAGACTTGAATTCTGCTCTGACCATGAATAAGAGACAACTTCAGGATTGGCTCTTCTGGATAGAATCCAGAAGGGATTTGCATTTAATCAGGAATTATAGATTCTTGTCATGGTTCCCATTTCTGAAAATGGAGCATCTCAGAGCATGTTATTTGAACAGACTCATGCCAGCTGCATTAAGAAATGCCTTTATGGAGCACATATTCCAAGTGATGCCCACAGCATCTCGGATGGCTGCTACAATAAGGTTCCATATGATGACAGACTCTGCATATGTGGCCAACCTCAAGTGGAAGACACTGTACATTACTTGCTAATCTCCCCATTAAATGGGGATCCAAGAGATTGTTTCCTGAAACCTTTGCTAATTCCTGGAAGCAGGCTTACTATGGCAGGAATACTTTCACTTTCTTTTGTGCGACCCAAACAGATTTATGACACATAAAGTGGTGCTTAATGCTCTGGCTGCAAGAAAGATTAGAAAGAGAGAGCAAGATGATATTGCAATAAGTTGCGCTGGAGATTCAGAGGTCTAAGGAAGTTAAGCTAGGGATGAGGTAGCAGACAATACTTATGAATTCTGACTCCCTTTCTTTAAATCATTGATGCCTTGTATTATGTAATTGCTGTATGCTGCATGTTATGGTCTGCAGTTTGGCAAATTGTAATGAAATTGTTGTCGCCTTTGGTTAATACAATAAACTCTTTGGTTGGTTAAAATAATAGACCTTAAACCCAAATTCATATGCTCACTTGTTGTGCATTGATGCCCCCAAAATTAAACTGTGTGGGAGGATAACACCATGGAGAAAGTGTTTCTGTGAAGCAGCTTCCCACATGGAACAGCACTGAGCTTCATTTATTGCATCATATCAGGGCAACCTGTTCCAAGATTCACTGAACCAACCAGGTCACCTTATCACCTGATATTTTGCAGACTGAGAATATATAATATTTAGACATTGCTTATCTCTTGTGACCACTCAAAAGATTATACACTAGCGGCCAAAATTGTGGAAACCTTTTTGAAAAAGTGTATTTCCGAGGTCTGGTGGATCATAACACCAGCTTTTTTTTTTTAGTAATACAGTACCATATAATTATATATCAATGGAAACATAATTTAATGACGAATGCAATGCAACAACGTTTGTTCAATTATCTCAATTCTATCAAAAGTTATACCCAAATAACCAGAAAAAAGAAACACAACATGCTTAGGATGATATGCAGTGGCTTTCCTTCATTTGAATGTAGCCGATGAGCATGAGTGTTTAGAGAGCCAATCAGGTGTTATGAGCCATCAAATCTCAGAAATACACTTTTCCCAAAAGGTTTCCACAATTTTGGCCACTAGTGTATAATTAATAAGAGTGTGCATTCAAAATTATCTTGCACCATTGTTCCACATACAGAGCAAAGCAGGAGGAAGGAACCAAACAGAAACAACAGGCTGCCTCCCCAAATCTGTAGGGTGGTGGTCCCTCTTGGTTTCTGAGATAGTATTAGGTTTTTTTTAAAAAATATTATGAAAAAGTAAAAACAGGTTGCTGCTTTAATAATGAAGAGGAAATGGATAGCAAGAAGAAAAGCCTGAAAATATTGCCAGCATCTGAAATTCACGTAGTGACAACTCTTACTCTTTTTGTCTTTGTGTTCACCTTCCACAGAGGGGTCTTGGCTCAGCAGTACAGTACATGGGCATATGGTCCCCAGCATTTCCAGTTAAATGGTTCTTAGAGGTAGAAGAGCTGAGAAAAACCCTTTCCCGAGACCCTGGATAGTGAGTGCTGGTCAGAGTAGACAACAATGGGCTAGAGAGAGAAATGAACTGGCATGCCAGCTTCATATGCTCAACCCTCCATAGCAACCAAGAAGATAGTTGGTGGTTATGTTAATTTTGATGGCATTGGCTAACATTTCTCAGAAATATGTTGTAATTGTCACAATAAAATAACCATGCAACTACTAAAGTTACCATATAGCAGCTATCAATTATCATCCTTTTCCCACAGAACTCGAATGTGCATGATGAAGCAAGTTGCTTAAACCTTAGCAGGTCTGAGTTTGCCCTGTATGTGGAAGCCCATATATGTTGCCTTGAAATTCACAAAAAATGTGTAATCAATTAGGAAGTAAATAAAATAAATATTGTGCCTTAAGTACCCGAGATTTTGTACCCAAATACTATAATATACCACATGTGCTATATCAGGCATCCCCAAACTGCGGCCCTCCAGATGTTTTGGCCTACAACTCCCATGATCCCTAGCTAAGAGGACCAGTGGTCAGGGATGATGGGAATTGTGGTCCAAAACATCTGGAGGGCCGAAGTTTGGGGATCCCTGTGCTATATTCACCCGACATTGGCCCATCAGCACCGTACAGATATTAGGTTCTCTTCCCCTTCTTCTGAAGTATATTTTTTAAAAAAAATCATGAAAAAACCCATCCTTGAAAGGAGCAGCAATAATAGTAATGGTAGCAATTTGTGCTGCTGACAATTACAGGATTCATGAAATGCCAGTATGATTGTTCTTTTGCTGCTACAAATATTATTAACCAAATGCAACCAAAAAAAAAGCAAAAGTCACTTGAAGAGCATGGATTTGAAGTAGCATAATAAGTCTACAAAGCTGAAACATAAATCAGATCACTCTAATATATAATGGACTATAGATCAAATTTTAATTTTACATGCACGTGCACACACCCACACACCTAAGACAAATAGATACATATAGATTCATTATACTCCATACTATAATATAGTCCATACTTTCAGAGCTGTACAGTTTAATATTTGCACAAGAATAGCTACACAACTTTCTGCCTTTTTCACCACACATAGAAATACGTGATTGCTTCATATCCATAAATCATGCCACTGAGGTGGGCCTCTTGCTACTTTTGTTGTCACGGAGTAATGGCACAAAAAGCAGCAGTAGAGGTCCTAAGGATTTATTTGTGTAGTATCTAGTGGTCCTTTTGGTCCTATCAGAGCCACAGATGCCAGTGTAACCCTGCTGTGCTGTGGTCACATCCAGATGAATATGGCATAGCTGCCAAGTTATCCCTTTTTTAAAGGGATTTTCCCTTATGCTGAATAGGCTTCCTCGTGAGAAAAGGGAAAACTTGGCAGCTATGATATGGGCAGAAGGAGCTTCCAAGCACACAGGCAGACCGGCCAGTCTTCTACCACTGCAACACACTGTTCGTAGCATGCTAGTTAATTGTGACAAATTCCCATTCAAAGCAATGGAACACATCAGTTACAACTAAGTTCTTCAGCTGATTTCAGCAGGACTTATGATCCAGACTGATACACATTTGTTTGGAAGTATGGCTGTCTGAAGTTTAGCAGGATCGGGCCACTGTATACTTTGTGCCAGGTAAATTACCAGCATTTCCTTTTCCACAGCTGAACTCTGGTAGACCTGAACCTGGTAGACCTGATCTGTTCTACAAAGAACTTTCTTCATTCTTACCATCTTCTCAAATTCCAAGCACATTTTTTGCAAAGTTAAAAAAGAGCACCAATCTTTTATAGTCCCAAAACTGTTTACCTTAAAAGCTGTTTTTCTTTCCAGATACTGAGAAGAGAATTGGCCAGATGAGGATCTTTTTACAACTGATTGTCGCAGCAGGAAATATATTTTTTAAAACAACAACAACAACAACAACAACAACACAACCTGAAACGTGTGTCTCAGACAATATAGATCTATCATGTGTGTGCATTTTCCAACAAATATTATGTCCATGCTAATGTATGGGTTTTATTTTGGCTTATAGTCTTTTTTCTTTTTTAATTTTCTCCCTGCTGCACTCATATTTGAGGCATGGAGAAAGAATCAATCATCTGAGGAACTGAATGCTTTAATGATATGAGAGAGAAACAAACTTGTGAACCATAAAGTCTGGCAGATTCATGCTACAATTTGACTTTGAACAAAAATAATGTAATTTCTAATATCTAAGCCCAATTATTCTAAATTAAAATTGGGACCTTCAGCTTCTTAAAAATAATTACAGTGAATAAACTTTAGCCAAGATAACATATAGTTAGGGAGAGATTTCTATGATAAGCCCACCTAAAATTATTGCATGGGTGAATAAAAGTACCAAAACCTATTATTAGTTTTCTGAGATGAAACCTTTCAAATCAATGCAAGCCGAAAGCTCTTCAGGGATCAATGACAAGTTGGTGATCACCTTCGGCTGCTGACAACAATTGGGCTGGTTCTCACAAAATTCAAAACCATGGTTTAGTGCTTTTCAGATAATACTTAGTGAGACCAAGCAAAATGTTGGACTCATATGGTCCTCATCCCCTGTCCTTCACCTGTGTGGATAGGAATAGGACATCTATCAAAATTACTTTCACTTTCAAAGAATCTCAGTTTAGCTTTACACACAAACCAACAAACAATGGTGAGTCGCTAAACAATCCAACTTTAAGTTCTCTTGTTTACCTATTTTTTGTTTTTTTAACTAGGATTCCTATTTGCAAATAATACTAAATCAAGATTATCTGAAACTGAATGCAATCTTTTCAGAAATCCTCTTCCTAGCTGCATAGAAGGGAGGAGGAGTGCACAAGTCTGATGCTTCGCTCAAGCTCACTGAGGCTCCTCCAACACCAAGCTATGGTTTATGTGCAAACAAGCCAAATATGTTCAGTGCATGCTGGCTTAACCTTTATGCATTTTTCACTATGATTACTTAACTAACTATAGAATGATGAGGTTACAATTAAAGTTGTAGTACTAAATGGAGGGCGGTCTGCCCCAGAAAACAGATGCAGTAGGCAAAACATTGAGCTTTGGAGATTGTCAATCCACCATTTTTCAAAAAATTAAGAAGCCTTTTAAAAACTTAGTTGGTCTTTAAGGTGCTACTGAAGGAATTTTTTTATTTCCTTTTAAAAACAGAATTTGAATTGTGCTAGGATCTATTTTCATTACTTTAGGTCTAGTGGTTATGTTCATTGCATGTCTTATCCCTAAACTCAGTTTCTCCTCCTTCGCTTCACAACCAAGCCAGCAAATGAAGACCTTCAAGAGGTTCAAGTAGTTGTCTGTTCCCCAAGAGGAGGTCTAAGATATTTTGCCTCCAGAGGCGAAGGACAGTTCCTTCTACCAGTTCCACACACATAAGCCAGCTGAACTGACATGTGAATTGTACTTCAACACGGGTGATGGGACAACATCCTCCATCACACCCAAAGGCAGAAGGTGACCTAAGAAGGTCACAGGGCAGGCTATATAGCACAGGTAGTTCTGTCTCCCAACACCTTATCACTGCTCATTCACAACCCCCCCCCCCTGTTTACTACCCACTCAAATAAATATTAAGAGCATAATAACTGCAAATTCTAAAGTTTTAACTAAGAATTACATCTGTTTTGAATCTCCTAGCATTCAGCTTCACTAGATAGCCCTGTGTGTGAGAAAGAAAAACTTCTCTCGATCCATATTCACCACACTCTGTATAATTTCCAGGTTCCAGGGTTACAATGAAATATAAATTATAAAAGTAGATAAAACCATCACAATTATAAAACCATTCAAAATGGAGAGAACAATATAAATTCAGCAAAAGAGGTGCCTCTAGTTTAGATGCATCCTAAACTAAACACCCCCAAATCTTGTAACCTTTACTCATAGAAGAGTTTCTTCTTCCCCTTGATCATTTTGGCTGTCCCTTCCTGAACCTTCTCCTACTGTACAATATCCTTTTTCAGGTAAGGTCACCAGAACTATACACAGTATACCAAGTGCAAACTCAACATAAATTTGTAAAATATCTTTATAATATTGGTAGTTTTGGTTTCAATCCCTTTCTTAACAATCTCTAGCATTTGTTGTTTAGTCGTTTAGTCGTGTCCGACTCTTCGTGACCCCATGGACCATAGCACGCCAGGCACTCCTGTCTTGCACTGCCTCCCGCAGTTTGGTCAAACTCATGTTCGTAGCTTTGAGAACACTGTCCAACCATCTTGTCCTCTGACGTCCCCTTCTCCTAGTGCCCTCAATCTTTCCCAACATCAGGGTCTTTTCCAAGGATTCTTCTCTTCTCATGAGGTAGCCAAAGTATTGGAGCCTCAGCTTCAGGATCTGTCCTTCCAGTGAGCACTCAGGGCTGATTTCCTTCAGAATGGATAGGTTTGATCTTCTTGCAGTCCATGGGACTCTCAAGAGTCTCCTCCAGCACCACAATTCAAAAGCATCAATTCTTTGGCGATCAGCCTTCTTTATGGTCCAGCTCTCACTTCCATACATCACTACTGGGAAAACCATAGCTTTAACTATACGGACCTTTGTCGGCAAGGTGATTTCTCTGCTTTTTAAGATGCTGTCTAGGTTTGTCATTGCTTTTCTCCCAAGAAGCAGGCGTCTTTTAATTTCGTGACTGCTGTCACCATCTGCAGTGATCAAGGAGCCCAAGAAGGAGCTCCTTGATCTCTAGCATAGAATTTGCATTTTCCGCAGGTGCTGCACACTGGATCAAAATCCCCATTGAGCTATCCGCTACAATCCAAAGGTCACATTCCTTGGTCAATCACCACAAATTCATATTTGCATATGTGTGGAGTTAGAATTTTGCCCCATTGTGCATCACTTTGCACTTGCTTACACTGAATTGCATTTCTAAATATTAAGTCAGAGACGGGCAACCTATAATCTTATAAATGTTGTTGGATTCCAGTCTTCATCAGCCAGCTTGGCCAATGGTCTTCAATTATGAGAGTTATAGTTGAGCCCTTGGTTATTTCACTGCCCTCTTTTCCAGCTCTACAATATCCTTTTTAAGGTGCAGGATCCAAAACTGTACACAATATTAAAAATGTGATTTCAGCATAGATTTGCATAATGACACTATCCTTCTGGCATTATCACATTCAGCATCCATCATGCCAGTGCATTAGATGACCAATGTAAGGTAAGGTCAAGGGTAAAGGACCCCTGGATGGTTAAGTCCAGTCAAAGGCAACTATGGGGTTGTGGCGCTTATCTCACTTTCAGGCCGAGGGAGCCGGCATTTGTCCACAGACAGCTTTCCGAGTCATGTGGCCAGCATAACTAAACCATTACTGGCACGGTGACAAGTGTTGGAGCTCATAAAAATGCTGTTTACCTTCCTACTGTAGTGGTACCTATTTATCTACAGTACTTGCACTGGAATGCTTTCGAACTGCTAGGCTGGCAGAAGCTGAGACAGGGCAACGGGAGCTCACCCCATCGCACGGATTCAAACCGCCGACCTTCCAATCGGCAAGCCCAAGAGGCTCAGTGGTTTAGACCACAGCGCCATCCGTGTCTCCCTATATTCCGGCGTATAAGACAACTGGGCATATAAGACGCCCCCCAACTTTTCCAGTTAAAATATAGAGTTTGGGATATACTCGCCATATAAGAAATACGACCTGGCATATAAGACGTCCCCCGACTTTTGAGAAGACTTTCCTGGGTTAAAAAGTAGTCTTATACGCAGGAATATACAGTACATGCATATGCAGTGCCTCCTGGAATGAATGATCTGGAATAGCTGCTCCCCTGCCTGTCCACTCAGTCAGAGCCCTTTTCCATTGGTATTGCCTATGAGGGAAAATGTGACTAGATGAGACAGCCAGACAGCCAAGGACAACAAAAAGCAAGCATCACCACTGCCAGCACACAGCTCAGGATGATGAGAACCAATGGAGGGTAACACCACCCCCATCTCCTAGTATTTACCACCAAAGGCAGCTGCTTCACTCTGCATAATGGCAGGGCTGGTCCTGCATAGTGCACAAGTCATTCCTCCCTCCCTCAGTTTTGATTTTAGTGTGTAAGCCAGTGGCATTACTCTTTGAGCAGAATGTGAATAAGACATTCAACAACAGAGATGTAGAAGCAATCGTTTCTCAAAGTTAATTTCTCCTCCCTAAAAAAAAAAAGGAATCTATTGCCTGAGGATTACTTAATATTCCCATATAGACAAATTCTAAGCTTGCATTCAACGTGAAGCTGAATCTCATATCCGGGCTGTATGAAACCAATTGTACTATGGAAACCATAGCTTTCTTTGAACCCCTGTTTAAAGTCTTTCTGTAGGGCAGAAACAAGCCAAATAAAAAAGCCCCCCAAAACCTGTCCTCCATCACATTTATTTCTTGGAAGTGTAATGCAATTTTAATTTCCTAAAATTCTACACACATAATGGTTTCACACATCTTAATGAACTCATGGGCTGCTACATTTTTGCTGTTTAAAATTTTACAGGACTGATGTGGATGCATGGCACCTTTGGGACCGCTGTGGCCTAGTTGCACCCTTCTGAATTTACACCCGGGGCTATGAACCCTGCTGCCCCCCCCACTACACACATGGGTTGGGGGGTTAGTGTGTATACACACAGAGATAGATAGACCGACAGATGGGTATGTGCTAGGCAAATTCTGCAGGAAGTTCTTGAAGATTTCATACACATAACACTGAGCAAACTGAAAGCTAGATTTTATCCTTCTTGCACAGCAGAGTTGTTTCCAGGCACATTCCAGTCAAGAGTCTGCCTAAACCCAGGCCTCCTTACAATCAGCTTTTTGATTCCCTCCTTACAATTCACTTTTTGAAGAAGCGAAACATTTTGTTCTGTAGCATTTTTCCTTTGAGAGCTACTTTCTGAGAGCTACCCAGTGCCCACAAGGACTGCCCCAGTCACCCACTATAATGGGCAGCTTTGCTGTGCAGAGAAAACTGAATGGGATGCTATGATTTGAATCAGGGATCCTTTTCCAGATAAGACTCTTGTATGTTCCCTTGATTGACCTTAGCTGTACAGTAGACATGCATCTCTAATACAACATAGTTGTCTTGCTGCACGGTCGTACTCCTAAGACAGACAAATGTCAACCTGTAGATTTCTGGCCAGCTTCTCAAGCTCTGGTGCCTCATGTAAGGAACCCTATTACTGCTTTCCTTCCCTGCTGATAAGGGACTGGAACCAAAGAGGCTGAAGTGGGTGCGAGTAGACTTAGACATCTCCTTGCACCCACTTCAGTCTCTTTGATTCCAGTCCCTTTGTTTCATTTTTGCTCCTTTCTTCAGACGCATTTCTGAACAATATTGCTTGTTGGCTGCTCCAGACGGACTCCAGTGATTGACCTGAGCTTGCACTGGCTTTTGTTACTGGGGCAGATTCTAAGATCTTGTATTGATTTACAAGGGCCTTGGGTCCAAGATATCTTAAGGACTGTCTGATCCCTTATATCCCCGCCCAATCAATGAGATATTTGGGAGAGTCTCTGTTGATAGTCCCCCAAGGGTCAGGTGTACAACTCAAAACTACTAGAAGCTGTGTATTCAGTGTTGTGGGGCCAAGCCTTTGGAACTCTCTCCCAACTGAAAGTAGACAGGAAACCTCTTTGCTCAACTTCAGGTGTATGATAAAGACTTTCTTATTCCAGCAGGCATTTTAATGTACTGTAGTTTGAATTTAGGCTTGGCTTTATGATTAATTTTCAATGTTTTATTCCCTGCATGGTTATTTTTTATGCACACAGCTTAAAAATGCTACTGAATAAGCGGCATATAAATGCCTTAAATAATACAATACAATAGTCACCCTTTGTATATAGAAAATTCAGACAAAGATATGGACAAATAATTGTGTTCCACTATTTCCTGCACTGGCCTCCTGTGTTTTTTTCAAACTTAAGTTTGTGATTTTTTAAATGCAATTGTAGCACCAGCCTGTCCTGTGTAGACAGACAAAGGGCTATTGAACAAATCTTTCAAGGCTTTTGTACCTTTAATTAAGTGTTTCCTGTTTGTAGGTTCTGCCGGCTTTATTGCTTCTTGTTAGGTGCAGAGTAAGATTACTGCTGAATAGCCTGTTAATTTCCTATTGAAACAGCTCTCTTAATTGTCCCTTATTATCGGTATCTGTATTAGGGCAAGGGGACAAACTTTAATTACTTATATATTAGTAAATATTTTTTCCATTTAATTATTATATTGAAAAATACTGCTCTTTTATTTTATAGAAATGAAAACTAGTAAAAAGTAACTAGGTGATTACAGCCTCCCCCAACCACAGGAATGGAAACTGACAACAGGAAGCAGCTAAGAAGTTATGCTTCCATAATTCCACTGCCACACCCAACATGAAACTATTAAGTGGTCAGAACATGCAAGCAGGTTACTTCTAATTAATGTTGGAAGGGGCCTTTGTTTAACAGGACACCTATGAATAAACATCATAGAAAGATAATGGCCATAGGCAAGGGAATTTTTGAATAATATAGCACTATTTAAAGTGCTGTGAAACCTCCATTTTAACCAGCTCATTGTAGAAAAGCACTGCCTCAGCAGTGCTAAAACACTCTAGTATAGCAACAACCTCATTGCTTCTTCAGTTCAAACATAAATCTCTCCATTCTATCTCAGAGTTATCCAGCAACACCATTTCTTAAAGTAAGTGCTGAACTTTACAGATACATTTGTATACAAGTTTACAACACAATAGTGCACTATAATACAATTCATGCAAGAGTAAACAGTTTTTCCTTTTACACTTGTCACTGGCAGTTTATGCGTTTCCACTGCATTGATTTTTATCTTTCATTTTTTACAGCACAGAATGGGCCATTTAAGCTAGCTGCAGTGCTTTTTTTCTAGAGGCTTTTTCTTTGAAAAAAAAAGTTAAAGGTTTCCTTTATTTCTTATTCCAATTACTTTGGTGGGGTTTTTTTTTTGCCATTTTTCCACTACCCAGTCTCTCCAATGGTACAATAATACAAATCTGTGGGAATAAATATGATGAAGACAGTATAATAATCAAGAGGGCTGTTTTTTATTATGAATAATAATAACAGTATCAGAAGTCAGAGTTCAATCACTTCAAAAGACATAAGAAAGGAACAGCAGTGGAGAAGAGTTCAAAACAATTGAAATGATTGTGGCACAACATTTGATTTTCTTGTCTGCTTATTTATAACTCAGTAGCTACATTTTAATTATTATTATTTTTTGCTGAACTTTTCTTCCCCAAATTATTTGGCACTTGCACCAAGCATCTGTCTATACTGACTCTATTTTAAGAATCTTGGCACAATTTTATCTTTACTTCTATATATAACAACTGTGACTTCTTACAGTGCTTAGTTGCCTTCTAGGAACTCACCCATTATATTTTATTACACACACCTATACTGAATACAAGTAGAACTGCAAATGATCTGCATTCTTTCTTAGAAAGTGGTGCTATATGCAAAGCAAACACAACACACTTTCTCTCTCTACCTCTCTCTGTTAATTTCTTCTGGTTAATGAGGGAGGGAACTCAAGCCTTGAGAAGAACTGCCCAGAAGTGGTACAGAATAGGTTTTTCATGTAGGCCATCACTATTTACCCAATGGCATCTTCAGATAGGACTGAGAAAGATCCAGATCTGAGCTGTAGAAGGCTGCAGCCTATCAGAGCAGAGACTACTGAGTTGGATGGACCAATGATTCAGTAGAAGACAGCTTCTTATGTACCTGTGTCCCATGAATGGGGCAACACATACACACAAACTGAACACTGCTGGCTTCAGCTAAAAGCTATAATGATTTCTGGAAGACATTAATCGCCAGACACTTGAGGGATCACCCACTGTGGCTTGTAGGTAGTACAAAGCCTCTAGTAAGGCTTTCGCAATCAACTGCTGTGTCTGAATACAGGTTGCAAGCAGCAGATGGACAGGAGTCCTACCAACTTCAACTGGTGAGGAGGTTGTGATCCTTTCTTTGCCGGGATCCAGAAGGAATCCCATATTCTTCCATACGTCTATAAAGCTCTCGGGACCCCTGTTCAAAGTATCAGTCTACACTCAAAGATGGGGAAATGGTTGGGTCTGCTGGCATCTGGAGCAGCAGCCTGGGTCTCGACTCAGACAGGCCAACATGATACGTTAGTCCAGCAGCACCAAAGGATAATCCAGGCCCCCATATCATGCCAAAGGCTGAGTCACAGCCTAAGCCTAACAAAGCAAAGGTTCTGGAATCTGAGACCACAAGAGGCAGGCCCTCTGGAGTCTGTAACCTCTGAGCCAGCACTCCTTGAGAAACTGACTGCCTCCACATCTGAAGCTCACATTCTCAATTCACCACATCAACACAGGCAGCTCACATGAAAAAACTTGCCAGAAAGGAGGAGTTCTAGGCTCCAAGTAATCTGGCCCTGTGAGCATAAAAGGTTTTCAGTTCACTCTTGACTTCTTTGGAGCAAGTTGATCACTCGGAGCTATCCGTGGTGCTGCAGCTAATGACCTGTGCCAAGGAGAGGACAGGACAAATACATAGTTTTTATATGAAGTTGGCTTTTCTGGCTATGCACAAGTAGGGCCAGTAGTTCCATGAGAGAAACTTGGGCAAATGTATCAGGCAGTGAATGTAAAGGATTAGCACTATATGGGCCCCTGCTCACTAATCTCTCTCACTGGCTACTGCTGAGGCTGCTGCAGCCACACAAAACTCTTGCAGGGCTTTACACCTCTGTCCTGTAGAAGAGCCACAGCTCATTGGTAGAGTAGTTGCTTGTAAGTAGAAGTTTCTGGCATTTCTACATAAGGCTAAGGGAGACTCCTGTCTGAAACCCTGGAGAGCTTCTCTCAGTCAGTGTAGACCAGGCATAGGCAACCTTGGCTCTCCAGGTGTTTTGGAACTACAACTCCCATGACCCCTGACCACTGGCCCTGATAGCTAGGGATCATGGGAGTTGTAGTTCTGGAGAGCCAAGGTTGCCTATGCCTGCTGTAGACAATGCTGACCTAGATGTGCCATTATTAGTCCACTTCCTACATTCCTCTCTGTCTTGCTCTGAGCAACAGGGGTCCTTTCTCAGAGCAAAGCAATCTGGGCATGGTGGTCTGGGAGAGTGTGTCATTGATTTGCTATGGGGGTTAGAGATTCTGTTTTAAAATTAGTTTAAATTTACAAAAGTGGCAGAATGTTAAAAATGGCCTAAGTGTTGACTATATTGGAATCTGGTACGGTGACAAAATAAATGCTTCTCCACTCCAATGTATAGCATTGCAGCCATATTGTTCTCTCTGATTTCCCCTCCTAATATCTATTTATTATATATTTAGGTTTCCTCTGTAATCATAGGCTCAAACACAGAGTGCTATTTACTGAATTATGAACAACATACCAACCTCAATTTAGATATTTTCCTTAAATTTTGTTTCTGTAAAGGCAAATATTGTAAAGTCAAATATCATATAAATACTGACCTTGTTTCTTTCAGCCCTTCTTTCTGAATAACTTCCAATATCTGCTTTGCAGTCATTGGTGAGTTGGGATGTTTTTCCAGTGCCTAAAAAGAAATATATGTGTAAGAAGGTAAAAAAATCATTATTGCATACATTTAAATGATTTTGTGTCATGCACTTTGCATAATGCTGTGTAAAAAGTGGGAAGTTGTCATGTCAAGACTGGGGTCTCTTATCAACTGCCGAACAAGCAACCTTAGCTAACAACAGGTTTAAACTGATAATCATGGGTGAAAACCTCACAAAATGCACAGACTCTTACATGGCAGAGAACTAGAAGAACAAGTCCTATTATTTATTATTACAAATGCAAGAAACAATTTCCTGTAAGGTGGGGAGAGAAGGGTGGTAAATTTTGCTACTGTTTGGACTGTTTATCGTCACTAATAGTGCACTTTCAGGGAACCCTTCCATTTGTAGAGCTCTTAGAAGAACATGCTAGATTTCAGAATGTTAAAGAATGAAAAAATTCTTAACATGGGAAAATGAGGCGTCAGAAACCATCATAATTGGTTGCTGAAATATACTTTCCAGTTCAGCTAAGTTTTTCACTCCTTTGCCTTTTATGAAGTCCCAATTAATATTCTTCCATTTCGTCTAACTGGTATGAAGGCTTCTGCCTCTTTTACTATCCTTCTAGTTGGTGCCCTCCTCCATATTTTTCTTCTTAGTCATACTTCCGGTCCTAGGAATTCAATCAACCAAGTACAGGCAATGGTGACAGCATATAGACTGTATCTAAGGATATTACCAACTTAGCACTTTTATAACTTGCCTTTCTACAATGAGAAATAGGCAATTAGCTCATCATCCATACCCAATCACTCCTAAGCTGCTCTCCCGGGAATGTCACAACAATCATTAGAACAGCTGCCCACCAGGAATAAATGGTGTCATACCAAAAATTACTGAACTTTAATAACTGGAGAAGAGGTCAGGGATTTCTTTAAACAAGTACTGACTATGACTCCCCAATTACTCAAGGAAGTGCTGCTGATCCACCACAACCACCATATTCCAGATGTCATGTCTGTTGTCCCTGCATGGCGGGAGATGCAGAATCTGTGTTCCTCCCCTCATTCCTGATCATTAGCCATGCTGACTAGTGCTGATGGGAGTTGGAATGCACAGGTCCTCCACTGCTGCCCTAGTATAACAATTTTACAAAGATGCATGCCAATCATGCTGAGCTTTCGCAAGTGTGTCATGTTACAATACAATGAATTGTTAAGGCTGCAAATGCAATTCCCCAGCAACAGCTGTGCTCCAAAACTTGAAGATCAGAGACCAAAGAAATTGCAGATGAAAACAATACTTCCCCCTTAATATTGGCTGCAGTAAAAGTCCCCCCGCCCCTCCACAAAGCAGTCTCATTCCATTCCGATATATAAAGCTACTCTTTTATTTTTCAAAATTTCCTGTTCTCCCCTTTTCAACTCACAAGACCACATACCAATCCACTGCCCATCATAGTATCCCATCACGGTTTGGATCCTTACCCATTAGAGGAGTGAAATCCAGAGATTAAAAACCACAAGAAGCTTTGGGATCCAAACCATGCTTCCAAAGAAACAAATTTCAGATAAAATAAAACAAAACAAAAAAGGTTAGTTGCAGATCGGGCAGTAAACGTATAAAGTGGATTTAAGACCTCAGTAAAATTTAAAAAGATTTAGAAGAAGAAGAAAAACAAGAAGAAGGAAGATGAAATGGAGGATAAGGCAAGAAGAAAGAAACTCAAGCTGAACTGGAAATATTCCAGAGTTTAAACTGAATAGACTTCAAAATGGTCACGGAGGGGAGGGAACTATACTGTACTGGACAAGGCTATGAAGGATATTGGGTACACTCGAAGGTGGGGTTACTCACTGTGGAGGACTCCCTGTTTCTCTTCCCGCGTATGGGCCCTCAGCACACCTGGGCAGCTCCTCCCTGAAATTGAGAGAATTTGGGTAGCCCTGTCCCCTTCTCTATGACATCACAGCCTATTCTCTAGAGGAAGTTGTAATGTGAGGTGTTACAGCACATTTGGATGGAAAGGGAAAGGCAATCTCATGTCCACCTTGGCCATGAAAAAGGGAGAAGTAGGGTAGAAGCTGCACTGAACTGGTGCAGGAAACAGTGGGTAGACATAGGGATGGAGACGGAATAGCATCATTACAAAAAAACACAGCACAAAACAAAAATCAAGCTAACAAAGCAACACACACGGCACACAGATTTTGATCAAACAAGGCACCATTACAGCCACTACAGTAGGAAACAAACAGGGCAGGACTCAACAGTATCCCAGGATGCACAAAGGCTGAATATGAAAGAGCAAATTAATAGCGTGCTGCGTCAATTACTTGTTATTGCATACACTAGTGTGGGCAGGAGTTTCAAATATCTTGCTGAATTGTGAATTTTATTCATCCAATCCTTAAAAAAAAGTTTCCACACACACCCATGCCAAAGAAAGAGAAAGAAAGAAAGAAAGAAAGAAAGAAAGAAAGAAAGAAAGAAAGAAAGAAAGGGGGAAGCATTGCTTTCCCACAGCAAGAGTCATTTCTTGATTCTGAACATTTTAAAAAACAACCTGGAGTCATGTAGTTTCTTTGGAAAGAACAAAGGTTACCCAGTTTGCATGTAATGCTAAGCCAAAGCATGGCTTAGCTCAAATATGGGAGTGTGCAGATTCTTGGAGAGATCATACACTGCCCTCTTCCCCCAGTCCTCTTGCTACCAAGCTATTCAAGACTAAGCCCAGACAAACCATAAGTTATAACCAAATTTTGTTTGGTTTGCAGCTCATTGTTTTATGAGGATGACATACTCAGACAAACCATGGCTTAGTCTCATATAGTGAGGCAGCGGGTAAACCACTTGGGAACACTTCTGGGAATCTTCCTGGGAACCTGCATACTGACATGTTCACCAAAAAACACCCAAAAAAAACCCATGGTTTGCTCAGTGTTGTGTGTAATCTGAGCCAACTCATATAATTCATTAAGTGAGACAGCTTTTTAAAGAGAACTGAAACATCTACGTAGCTTAAAAAGATGCTTATGAAAGAAAATAAAAGCTTAAGACATTTCAGTGATATTTCAAATGGTGTTGAAGTGGGCAAGATAGACCAGGACAATATTGGCCAGATGTCTGATACTAAAAGTCGGTCATGTATCACTGCCTTGTCGTGGTGAAGGGGCTTGAACAACTCAGAGAAGCTATGAGCTATGCCGTGCAGGGACACCCAAGATGGACAGGTCATAGTGGAGAGTTTTGACTAAACATGATCCACCTGGAGAAGGAACTGGCAAGCCACTCCAGTATCCCTGCCAAGAAAACTCAATGGACAAAGACAATCGTGGACAGTGTTCTCGAAGCTACGAACATGAGTCTGACCAAACTGCGGGAGGCAGTAGAAGACAGGAGTGCCTGGCATGCTCTGATCCATGGGGTCACGAAGAGTTGGACACAACTAAACGACTAAACAACAACAAAAGTCACAGCACTTCCTACCTCCCCCTTTCCAGCACCCTTTCCCTTCAATTTTATTGAATCTAAAATGAGGAATGACTAGCTAAAATGCATCACATTAGACTACAAAAACTGGTGAGATAAAGAAAATGTTGCCCTACATTTAGTAAAACAGAGTGAAAAAATATGCATCCCCCACTTTCAAAAAATTGCCAGCATACTTCCATTTTGAAGGCTTCCCAGTCAGATTGAGGATATAAATGAAATAACGATAATCCTGACAATGCTGAATAAATATAATTTTTATAAATAAATAAAAAGTTTCAAAAAGCAAGACAAATTAGTACCCTCACAACTTCAAATCTTGTCACTAGTGTTAAAAGGGCAAGCAGTAAATATAATTTTTCCCTAAGGGACAGGAGATGGCAGTTTTCAGTGCTCATGTCTGTGCCCTATATGTTCTATAGTCAGGGGCGGAGGAAAGAGGGTGCGGTAGGTGAAGTCTGCCCCGGGTGTCACCACTGAGGGGGGTGAAGAAATGCCGGGCGGCACTCACCGCAGAGCCTGCAGCGTGCCGAGCCAATGGCTTGGGCAAACGCAGGCTCTGCACTGCCCAAACGGTCCACCCACTGCCTCCCTCCCCCCTCAGCTGTAGGGTGGCTGAGTGCGAGGAGGCAGGCAGACTCCGGAAGCCCCCTATGGGCGGCTTGCCCTAACCCTGGGTGCGCCGCCCCAGGCGCCCAAGCGGCTTCCTCCGCCACTGTCTATAGTACAGTGTACTACATTAAGTAATTCCTGAAACTTCAAGGGTGTCCCTACCAAAAGACTCATTAGGTTTCAGACCTTTCTTGAAGAACTGGAGGAACCACAGTGGAGAATAATGACTAAAAATGCAGAACACCTTATATTTCAGCCACAAATGCACTGTCATGGCATCGCTGCTGAACTGTAAGAGTTTGGGTCTTGTACCAAAACTCTTATATTCAACCTCAATAGACTTTATTACTTGGATGTTTAGCCTATTCTCTCCTGAAAGTCATATATCAGGAAACAATTAGCAGCATGCTTATCCAAAGCCAAACACAACATCTCATACAAGAAACAGAAGAGAAAACCCCCGCCAACTCCCCAATCACCCCCACAAAAATGTTCACATAGAAGAAGAAAAGATTTTATATTAATTCCAGAAGACATTTAGTGTAAGACCACAGGAATCTGGGGCGAGGGTGGGAAGGGGATTTGAGAACAGACTGCTGCCATTCAGAGGTTACCACTGAGATGTCACTTTAGTATGGAAAACAAGGAAGGGGTCAGTCTCAGAGGTATATTGGGTTCAAGTTGTTTAGGATTTCAGAAATTTAAACCAGCACTTAGAAGTGTGGGCCAAATACCATATGAAGTCCATGCAGTTTCTGAAGCAACAGTGCAATGTGCTCCTGCCAAATTAGGGCAGCTGTGTTCAACATTATCTGAAGCTTCTGAACAGTCTTCAAGGGCACTCCCCACATTAAGAACTTTGCAGTCATCAAATCAGAAGGCATCAAATGCAATAATGATGGTGCTGAATGTGGGAGAAAGGGCCACAGGCTACTAAATCAGAGGATGCCTACAAAAATTATTTCCATATGCTACTACTTCCAGAAGATTAAGGACAGCAATGGAATCAGGAGTATAGCAATGTTCACCTGAGTGGCGGGTGGGGGCTGCTAGCTGATCACGGACAGAAATTGCAGGATATATTACATCTCTAGATCACAGAATGTAGAGGTCATCATTAATGTAAAGCTGCTTAATTAAGGTTTGTAATCATTATAAAAGTGCACATGTATAAATCACACCTTTACTCTTCTGCATACATGTTAGCAGGGGACCCAGTCCTTTTGTTGTCTACTGTTCCTCTTCAGTGGAGAAATGCTATTCATTCTTGGCTTTCTACAAATTCACCTAAAGTTAAGCTAACACATCCGTAGTTTACTGTATCTTGGTTTGTTTGTTTTTTAAAAAGTCTACAGAGATCTATGGATGAAGGACGGTATACAAATTTAAAATAATAATAATAATAACCAGCAATTGGGGGAGTTTCCATCCCTGCAATATCAAATAATGCCCTACTATATGCCCTATTTTGGTGTTCAGTTTACTCACTTGTGAACAGATGGAGAGTGGTGGAGTGCTACTAAGCACCACCCATTAAGGTGCATAACCTTCACCCTCTTTTCAGTACTCCATAGATTGGAGGGTGAAGGTCTGAAGCAGGAAGCCTCTTCCATCCATGGAAGTTCCCTGTGCTGTACAGAAGAACCATGATGTACAGAATTCTAAATCACATGGGAATGTGGCTCCCTGCTTCAGACTTTTGCCTGAGCCTTGTGAAGGGTTAAAAGGTGGACCAAGAGGGTTGGGTCTTGGCAGTGTGCCACCACTCCCCCTTCATGCATTTGTTTACACATGTACAGTATAAAATGAACGTCCAAATAGGGCTTGTTAGAATAGCAATTCTGGACTGGGGTTACTCACTTAATTCATAAAACATGACATGTTCTGTGTCTTGATCAATTCTAGCAGGAATATTGCTAGTGAACTGTGAAGAAAGACTTAATTTGAACACCTCAGAAAATACTGATATCCAAGGCATGTTTGTTGTCTATATGAAAAGCCTAATTTACATATGAAAACAGTGAGGAGAGAAACTGAAACTAGAAGGAAAGCTTCCTGTTATGGATGATGATGATGATGATGATAACAAATGTTTCATTTTTTATTCTCATGGGCATTAGCCATGGACCATGAGAAGAAAATAGGAAGATCTGCTCACAAAGAAATGAAATATTTGCCTCCGGTTTAAGAAAGGATGTTGTTCTATTTTGGAATACCAGCAGGAGGGAATACTTTTGGTTTCTTGCTTCATAACATACAACATGAATGCTAGACAGTTTTTGGAGTGATCCAGATGCAGACCTGGCAACTGCTCAGGCTATGATGTTCCCAGACCCTCTGGATAAAAGGAGCAGGGTTCACAATCACTTTGGACTCCCTTTCCTCCTTTTGCCTGATCCAAGTATTCTCTGGGCATCCAAAATGAGACAGATGCAAATGGCCATTTTTTTGTGGGAGGGATCTGAGCACAAAACAAAAAATTAGAGACCCTTCCACATATATAATATGTAGGGCTATAGCTGCTGTTTCCCCGCAGATTCTTCGTACGGTTACACTTCTGCTTGTCTTATCTTGTGAGACAAACGTCTGGATTTCATCTCCAACCAGATGTGTTGAGCTAAGGCTGCGCCATGATTTTGCTTACTATGGAAGCCATACTTCTGATGTCTCAAAAGCACAGACCCACTGTTCTCCCCTCTCTTCAGTATCCTAGAGTGTCTTCTCTCTCATTCCTATGCCCTCGAGCCACAGCACCATTGAACTATTGGTCATTAAGTAATATAATTGTAACACTGTATCGCCAGTCAATTATATTTGTTTGCTGACTCAGACCAAATCTATTACTTAAAAGTATTCCAGAAACTAAACATGACAAGTCAGGGTTCTGAGCTAGAGGCACGAGCGGCAAGAACACTCCGCACATACACAGATGCTCTTGCTTGCTGTCAGTGGTATTTTTTGCTACGTTTGTTAAATGTTATAATGGTTAGTGTCATAACAAAGATCAGCCATCATGTTATGACATTTATCTTCATAAATGAGGAGAGGAAGGGCATCTGCAAGTTATTCCATCGCTTGCTATGAGACGATTAATGTCATAGGAGATAAATCAGTATCTACAGTACATGGAATGAGAGACAGCATCCCAAAGCATAGCCATACCCTCTAAGTAGCTATGTTTGCAACCAATGCATTATCCACAAACACACAGCTGTGAACTACTCAAATTAGTTCTCAAGCAGGAATAAAAGTAGCATCTTAACTTTTAAAAAGTCAAAGTATATTGGCTTTGCATGATTGTGCAGTTCAGCTCTTTTATCCCTTTCATGCTTCTTCCAACCTTTTAACTGTTTTTTATCATAGAAATGAAGGCCATTAAAATGTATCATTCTAACAAAACATGCATCATTCTTTGTGTAGAATGGCATGGCACATAAAACATGGGCAAGGGCTGCACATCTTGGAAAGAAACCCACTTATAGCCAGATTCTAAATGTGTTGATGAATATAAATGTTTATGAAGGTAGAAGAGATGTAAGCATGCAATGCATCCACACAACTAGTGTTTTTCCAGGACTGGACTGATAATTTAAAAGGCACTATATAAAATGATTTTTTAATAAAAAAAACCTCAAGGGGTTAAACTGGTGTGTACATAAAGTGTGTAGTTGTTTTTTCATCTCTTAATATTTCCAAACTGTATAGGGGCCAGATTGAGATCACAACACTAAGTGTGTAAAAGCTGTTATTTGCCTTACACTGGAACTGCTATGGGCCCAAATAGTAGATTTCCTTATGAAGCAAATAGTAGCATGGAGCAGAAATGACATGGGGCCCCTTAACTCTCCCTTCCCTGTATCACAGCCCTAATTCAGATCATGGTCCCTGTTTTTAAAAAATCAACGATATGAAATTTGATTACACATTTCACATATCCAAGACCAGGAGCAGAAGGAAGTAGCATTTCTATTATAAAGTTTGTTTTCTGTTTTTTGTTTTAATGCACTGTTTCATTGTGTTTTATGCTGATGATTTCTAAGGGTGTAATCTACTTTGACTTTTCTGCTTGGATGGAAAATTGGGATACAAATCTTGCGCAATAAACTACATATAATACTTTGCACCATCCCTGAAACTAGTGTGTGGTGGAGGTGCTTTTTAGAGAAGGGCTAAAGCTCTGTAGTAGATAGAGCACATGATCTGCATGCAAAAGGAAGGTTCAATATGTGGCATCTGCAGAAAGGGCTGGGAAAGATTCCTGTCTGAACTGGGGCACAAAGCAGGGCAGATTCAAATCCCTTCCCACTCTTTCCAATCAGAAGTCCATGGGGGGGGGGTTGATCAGACTGTTTCCTGTGATCCCTCATTCGTGTTCTTTTAATCATATGGAAAGTCCACAGGATCCAACTCATTATCTTTGCTTTCAGGTTGCCAGCCTCCAGCTATGGGACAAACGTGAACTTAGGCAGCTAATGAGACATCATTATTTTGCTCTAGTTATCCCCCTTACCAGGGTACCTCCTCCTTTAGCTTAAAATACCACAGGGTGTCCCCAACCCATTTAACTGAAAATGGTTCACTACAAGAATGTTTGAGAACTACTGTTTCAAAAAGAGTCGTACCTACAGCAGCATCTCACAAATTCATACAGAAGAAATAGGACATGATCTGATTATTTTCTGGAAGGTGAGTTTTACCCAGTCAAGATCTGGAGCGCATATACAGATGACAAAATTCAATGGCCCTTCTACTTATATGTCACAATTCAGATTAAATATCTTCAAAGCATCACAAACCAAACTCAATTATTACAAAACAAGAATTTCTGTCTTTCTTCAGCTATGCATTGTAAAGAAATAACACACATACTACCATGCCAAACAAATACAAAGATAGCCTTATAAAACAAATCTGGGGAAACCCTGAGGCAAAAAATACAATAATAAAATAGAATACAGCTCTTCAAAGCTGCCTTGATTGCGGATCAAAGAGAAAGGCCATCAAAACCTCCTAAAGCAGCAGCGTTTCTACATGTCTAAAAGAGAATTAACTTAGAACAAATATGGAAATAATGGAAGGTCTGTGTTAAGCCAGCCACAAAGAAGTCCTTAGTGTAGTTAAACAAAGTCAAATCAAATCCCTATTTTATAACAGCATGAAACTCTTCTACAATAGTTTAAATTCTATTTATAGTAGCAAGAGTCAACACTTGAGATAAAAGTCAAAGGGATTAAAGTCAAAGCTCTAGCTATACATAAGTTATGATACTGATTTTTGGTGTCGTTTGTGGCCTTCAAATATGAAGACACAGCGTGAAATATTCCCTCACTACTATATGATTTAGTTCAACTATCTCAGCAAAACAGAGAAGGGAGGAAATTGCATTTGGGTTTGAAAAGCTAGATATATTAACTCGTAAATGTGCCGGTCTCTGTCTCTCTGTCTTGCAATTAGTGTTTTTTAAAAACTGCTTATCAACCATAATGGGTATCTTTAAGTTACAGGTTACTGTACTTTAATCATGAATGAAAATCACATGCTTTCTGCTGCATTGCATGGAATGTTGCTCATGGTCTACTGAAGGAGATACTATTGTTAGTATGTACATCAAGATTTGTCAAAACTGAGCACAGTGCAAGGATAGATCTCAAGGTGTATAAATAAAGTGTGGTGGGCAGAGGTGGAAGCACATGCATGCATACAGCCATTCATGCTTTGTAGATCTTCATTGCTCTGCCTTGTAGGGATAGATAACTTCACTGGACGTCCCCCAACCCATTTCCCCTCTTTTCTTCCTAAATTGCTAATCCACTCATAGCAAAAACAAATACAAATACAACCCCCAACCTAGTTTTAACTCAAACTGTAATCGTTCACGATCATCTTCAACATGCTACTTTGAATCCAGATTTATTCCAGATCTTTGATTAGGTTATCCATGCCTTTTCCTCTTCACACATGCCCCATGTGAACGAGGAAAGAAGCAGTTATTGCAATCTAGGTATACTGTACCCCAGGGACCCCCAAACTGCGGCCCTCCAGATGTTTTGGCCTACAACTCCCATGATCCCTAGCTAACAGGACCAGTGGTTGGGGAAGATGGGAACTATAGTCCAAAACATCTGGAGGGGCGAAGTTTGGGGGTGCCTGCTGTACCCCCACCCATGTCACTGAGCAGCTGGGGCTGCATACATCTGTTTTCAAATGGCCGCCTTATAATGCCATGCAGAAATAGTCTGCAATGAGCTTTTATTTTATTTTTGAAGAAGTACTTTTGGGGGTGGGGCACAAAAATAATAATAATCATACACATACAACCTGGAATTTCCCATAACTGATATTCTTCATTTGATGGACACACTGTCATTAACACTATGACTTCCTCGGGCTTCCTACTTCCTATGACCATATTCTGCTGTTTTTGTTCCTGGGTTGTTCTCAACCATTTTTATTCACCAATTCTAATCTTTTATTGCAATTCTGATTTTTAACCACTTGGGGAACCCCTGTGTTGAAGAGGCAGAACAAAAATCTGCGAAACAAACAAATAACAAAGATGCCAAAAGATACTTGGGAAGATGAGACAACAAAAGAATGTTTGGACACCAATAACTTCAGATGTTGATGTCTTGACAGGAATTGCTGCTGTCACCATGTACTCAGAAACCAACATAAGCAACTCCAGTAGGTACTAGACTGATCCTAAGCTGAGGAGCTCAAATATATCATACTAGTGTGGGGTTGACATGCGAGCATTGTTTCTTTTTCACTTACTGGAGAATATTAGTACTGCAGGTTTTGACCTATAAAGTGTTTAAAAATCTGGGTCTTGGGTGTCTGAACTGTCATCTCTTGCATAAACATGCCCTTCCACTACCATTGGAAACCTTCTTCTTACTGATGCCCCACACCCATCTCTGCTTTGGAATTTAGGCACCAGTAGCAGCTAGAAGCAAAGCCATTTATGTAATGGTGTCAGACCTTGCAACACCCTTCCCAGTGATTATTTACCAGGCACCAGAGGTCATTTTAGGGTAGTTTGGCTGCACTGGGTACCACAGGGGGGCACTGCAACAATGGTGTCAAACAGATCACAATAGTTTTAAAGCTGCACAGGGTGCCACTGAAATTTGAGAGCCTCAAGTCCGCCACTGCAGGCACCTACATTGTTATTGTTTGGCACCAGGTTAGAAGCATTTTTGCTGCATGGGGCCTTTGCTAAAACCTGCTTACTTATATTTTGCTCCTACTGCTGCTTTTAGAATATCTTTTATTTATTGCTCAGTGTTTGGTCTTATTGTCACCTTTCAGAACTGCAAGCCACACTGAGAATTAAAGAGAACAATGGATTGTAAATCTGTTAAAATCTACTGCCCTAGGGAAAGTCAACCAATTAGGGTGTAACCACACAGTATGTTTACCCACACAATTCCAGCCTTAGCAAAATGCCAAAAGAGCAGAAAGCAACCCACAAGAAAAGACATGATGATGTATAGAGCTACTCCTTCCTTCAAGCAGCCTGTTTTGTCAGCACACAACCCATAATTCTCTCAATATAGATTGTGCATGAGTCCCATGTGGCTTACATTCTCCTTGCACCAATATGGCCTCTCCCCCCTAACCATCCTATGCAAACACAGACAGCTTAAGGCACCCATCTTATTTTATATTTAAAATGTTATTTCATGGACACAGTTCAGCAGATTGCATATAGTCAAGTTTTAGTTATGTATTCAAACTGATTGCCTGAGTCAGCATATACAGGTTAACCTTTTAAAACACTATAGATTGCCCATAAAATACTGTATGGAATGGAAAACAAGTATGTTTGCTCAGCAGCTTTATTAAAAGCTGATTATCTTAGCATTAACATTCCCCCTGTCAGAATGTCTAGCTTACACTAGATAGACCCCCTTTCCAAACAAAACAAAAAAACCCTACAGTTGCCATTGATCTCACTCACCACTCTACCTGGCACCTGTTCTCTGCCTATTCAAACAAATGGTACAATTGAGCAGAAGCAGTACTGGCATGCATCATGTTGATTAGTAGTGCTTGCATAATACGTACTAGAGCACATGACCTTTGCCAGTATTATCTCTGCCTGTTCGCTCATTCAGCTGTCTCTCCCAATAGCATAGTCTGTGGTATGTTGGAAGAACATGAGTAGGTAAGACTATCAGCCAGCAGAGGCCAATTGTCTCACTCTTGTTGTTTAGTCGTTTAGTCATGTCCAACTCTTCGTGGCCCCATGGTCTCACTCTTAATGCCAGTCAAATGGACAACCTTCCATTCCCTCACAGAAATTGGACTTTGAGCTGTTTAGTACTTTTGGCAACTGAGCATTCTGAGTCACACAGTAGCTCACCAATGACAGATGCTTCATAATCCTTAGAAATATAGGGTGTGCAATAGTATGTTTGGGATGTACAGTCTATGATGTTTCCAAAGCATTCAACAATACAAATTGAAGGATGTTTGCCTGACGGAATAAAGTGGAGCTGAGCACCAATTGATGAATTAACATATGAGAAAGGGACAATAGAGAATCACAATGTCATACAGAATACTTCAAACTAATGTTTATGAAAAGATCCTAAGGACCTTAAGCCTCAGCTGTTCTTCATGGAAATAATTTAAAAAGCTTCCCTACATGATCCAGAGATGCATATTGTACCAAAACAAACAAACAAACAAACAACCTAACACCCCAAACCCAAAGAAGAACACTTTGTTTAAAAACAGACCACCTCTGCTTCTCCTTTTTGAGTATATCCAGAGAGCAAAACTATCTTTGTACAAAAAGTAAGGCCTGCTGCACTTAATGTACATGTCTGGTGTACGTATGTACAGATTATTTTAAAAGATTTTTGTCCCCTAAAAGAACGGGGGCTTGAAACACGTTGGGATCTTTAATAAACATTAGTTTACGTAAACATTTTTTTTAATTTCCTCCCCCATTTGTCATCCTGTTGAGCCCTGATTCCTTCATGTCTTAGGAGTTAAAGGTGAAGCTAATTATTCTTATTAGCATAACATTAGGGTTATGTGTGATTATTATAGCCATGCCTGCCTGCCTTATATCAAGTCAGATCATTCCCCAATCTGGGTCAGTATTGTCTATGGACTGACAGTGGCTCTCCAGGATTTCAGAAAGACATCTTTCCTAAACTTACCTAGAATTGCCAGTGTTTAAACCAAGAGTCTCCTGCATGCAAAGCAGGAGCTGTGCCCACTGAGCTACAGCCCCACCCCAAGTAAATATATGAGTGCCTCCTAAAGATACAGAAGTCTTCTAAGGACTGGGATGTGTTCTCATACAAGGCCTATAATTTTTGCCTCAGTTCTGGTATATACAAAATGTAACTAATAATTCAAATAAAGCTGTAAAGCTAAACCTATTTTTATCTGCAATGCACTGATACTATTTCAAATAGCACAATGGGAAAGAGAATAAAAGGGAAACATTTATTAGTCAATGGGAGGTGTAGTGCAAACAAGACAAGATATAAGTACATCCCCTTTCTTCTACTCTACAAACAGAGTTAATGTTCAACAGTTGTCCAATTTGTGTAAGAGATCCTGCAGAAAAACCTGCATATTAAAATATGTATTAAAATGTATATGCATAGCCACACTTCAAAAGGCAGTTATACCTGCACTGACAACTTTAACTACCATTTCTGAGTACTCTACTGTACATCCTTTTACACTCTAATAGTATACGGTGGCTTTATATTGAGGGATGACATTGCCACAATGAATGGTTTAAATATTTGTGTTACTCTGCCCTGCCCATGGCAGATTAAGCATTTGGTAACTCAGTACTCATGGAATTCTGTAGTGTGAACATTGATCAAGCTATCACAGGAGTCATTGCTTGAGAACATATTAGGTCTCAACTGTTTGCTTGTCACTGAAATTGATTCAGTAAGGCCAGAAATAAAATATTGATGAATCCCAAGAGAGCAGAATAACAAACTGGCGAAATGCTTACCAGTGAACACTTTGTGGCGTCATCATGCCTTGAGAGATTTCAGATTAAACTCTAATTCAACTACAATACCAGAGCCAGTGGAAGCGATGATATGTGTTGTTCCTGCTTTCTGTCTAAAGTATTGCATATTAAGGATCTTGCCTTTGAGTTGAATAAGAGATCAGACTGTTAAATTCCATGTAACACACTGCTGTTTAGAAGTCCACACCACATTATTTGTTGTTCTGTAGATTCAAACTAACCTGGGAATAGAAGATCACTAGGTGTTTTGTTGCAGACCATACATTTAGACCCAAATTTTGAACCTGACTGGCAGCAGTAGATATACTTCTACAGGGCCAGAGGCAAGGTGAGGCGATGGACGCAGACAGCAGATCTGACCGGAAGGACACACTGCTTGCTGCTGCTCTGCCTTCTCCTGTGCCATGGGTGGGCCCTACCACTGCCCCTGGCAAGGGGGCACCCACGGAGGAGGCAGCACCAGGGGTGATGTGGTGGCAGGGCATGCCTGTGGAGGAGGAGGGGGCAGGGCAGCATGGCAGGGTGCAGTGGTGGTCATATGAGGTGCCTAAAGCCATAAAATCTCCCAGACTGCTCCTGTACTTCTGATATAAGTACATCCCCTTTCTTCTACTCACATCCCCTAGCTAGAGTTTGTTGACAAAGTGAGCTTCATACATGCCGAGGGCATGCTGTACCACTAAGTTATAGCAACACCTCTAGCCTTACAATGCAACTCCCTTTCAGCTATACAAATCCCTGATGAACCCAGTAATAGTCATGCTTCCGTGGAATTCATAGATTGTATGAGATCTAATAATGCAACATTTTGGGAGGCAGCCCTCTGGAGAATATTGTTCAGAAAGTGGTGGTTGGGGATGAGTGTTCAGACCCCTGGCCACTCACTTGTGGGGTGCCTCAGGGTTCCGTTCTCTCCCCCATGCTTTTTAATATCTATATGAAGCCGCTGTGAGAGATCATCAGGGGGTGTGGGCTGGGTGTCCATCAGTATCCAGATGACACCCAGCTCTACCTCTCTTTAAAATCAGAACCAGTGAAGGCGGTGAAGGTCCTGTGTGAGTGCCTGGAGGCGGTTGGAGGATGGATGGCGGCTAACGGATTGAAGTTGAATCCTGACAAGACAGAAGTACTAGTTTTGGGGGACAGGAGGCGGGCAGGTGTGGAGGACTCCCTAGTCTTGAATGGGGTAACTGTGCCCCTGAAGGACCAGGTGCGCAGCCTAGGAGTCATTTTGGACTCACAGCTGTCCATGGAGGCACAGGTTAATTCTGTGTCCAGGGCGGCTGTCTACCAGCTCCACCTGGTACGCAGGCTGAGACCCTACCTGCCCGCAGACTGTCTCACCAGAGTGGTGCATGCTCTGGTTATCTCCCGCTTGGACTACTGCAATGCGCTCTACGTGGGTCTACCTTTGAAGGTGACCCGGAAACTGCAATTAATCCAGAATGCGGCAGCTAGACTAGTGACTGGGAGTGGCCGCCGAGACCACATAACACCGGTCCTGAGAGATCTACACTGGCTCCCAGTACGTTTCCAAGCACAATTCAAAGTGTTGGTACTGACCTTTAAAGCCCTAAACGGCCTCGGTCCTGTATACCTGAAGGAGCGTCTCCACCCCCATCATTCTGCCCGGACACTGAGGTCCAGCACTGAGGGCCTTCTGGCGGTTCCCTCATTGCGAGAAGTGAGGTTACAGGGAACCAGACAGAGGGCCTTCTCGGTAGTGGCACCCGTCCTGTGGAACGCCCTCCCAGCAGATGTCAAGGCAATAAGTAACTATTTTACTTTTAGAAGACAAGTGAAGGCGGCCCTGTTTAGGGAAGTTTTTAATGTTTAATGCTGTACTGTTTTAATATTTGGTTGGAAGCCGCCCAGAGTGGCTGGGGAAACCCAGCCAGATGGGCGGGGTATAAATAATAAATTATTATTATTATTATTCTACTGATAATATTGAAATGTATTTTTAAAAATATAAATTGCCCAGTAGCACCTTAGAGACCAACTAAGTTTGTTCTTGGTATAAGCTTTCGTGTGCATGCATACTTCTTCAGATACCAAATACTGATAATATGTTATAGTGCAGGGATGGGGAACAGGAGGCTGCTGAACTACAACCCCCATCAGCCCCAGCCACCACAGCCAATGGTCAGGAATAATGGTTGTAGACCAGCAAACTCTGAAGAAGGACCACGTGTTTCCTATCTCTGTTACAGGGTTTCAAAAGTCCCTATCTGGGGGCTGCTTCACCTAGTCTAGAGATGGCAGTTAGTGAACACTACATATTCACTCATTGGGGAAAGGATCCATAGTATCATAGTGGAAAAACACATGATACAATCCACCCTATCCATCTTGGAAACAAATCTCACTGCATTCAACAGGGCTAACTCCCAGGTAGGTGAGCGTATGACTGCAATCTTAAGCATTTTGAGTTGAGCAAAGTGTTTCCTGTTTTCCTATGTTTTATGGCGTCATATATTACTGTATTTCACTGTTGCAACAAATGGTGTGCTGCAATTATTCTATACACTTACTGTGGTTGATACAAAAGCTCAAGTTTATATCATGATGTATACACTGTATTAACACCAGTTGCTAAAGTGTTACATTTACAGATTCTGCACAAAAGAATAAGTGGACACAAATTTGACCTCAGATATGGTAATATTCAAAAGCCAATAAAGGAACCTTTCAGTCTCCAAGGATACTCTGCCACTGACCTCCAAGTGGCTACTCCCAAACAAAGAAACTTCAAAACTGAGGCTACAGTGTGAAACCATTGATTTAATTTATCAGAAGGTTCAATAGTATCACTTTTGGCTCAAATCAAGATCAGGGATTCCTCTCAGGCTACATTTGCTAATTAGTTAACCAATGCTAGGGTGTTTGTGTAATCACCAACATTGCCTTGTAGAATGGTCACTGTCAATAGCATAAGTAATTTTAGCATAAGTTACAATTTTAAAATTAATTTGCTTCTGATCTCATTGTTTGCTTTTTCACACTGAGAGAGATACTACGCTCCAGCAGTTCAGGATAACTGCTCATATATTTGACAAAGCAGACCTGAGTCCATGAAAGCCTATAATAATTTGTTAGCTTTTAAAGTGTCACAATACTTTGTTGTCTTTATATGAGTTATGTGCAGAAGATCAAACTACAGTGGCAGTGCCTTATAGTCCCACCAAACACAGTACAAAACCACCTTTTTGAAAAGAATGTGCTTTGCAGCAGACATGAAACAGCAACAAAAAATGAACATAGTCGCAGACACATTTACCAATTAAGTATCGAATAGAAGGCAGCAAAACAGATTCAAAAGTCAAGCTATATAGCCAGCAGCCAGTCCTTCAAGCAGTCCACACAGACATTTACATTGCTGCACTGAACAGAGTGTGAAACTTCACAAAATACATACACAATACTGTACAGCAACACACATCTTACTGCATGCAGCAATGTTGCAGAGCCAATTTACAATGCAATCCTATACATGTCAACTCGGAGGCAAGCTCAATCGAGTCCAATGAGACTTACTTCCAGGTAAATGCAGTCTTAATTTGCAAGATTACAAAACACAGACAATTCAAAGCTTGGAAAGGATTTTTAAAAATGTGCACTAAAACAGTACAGTGGACACAGAAACGGGTGGGAAGGAATAGAAATATTTATTTTGCCAATGAATACTGGTGTCCTTAGAAACACAGTAGGCTTTTGAGGAATAGTATAATCAGGTATTTTCTAAGAGCGGTGGATGGGAAACTATACGGTGCACAAGCAAACCCCTCACATTTAACACAAGCATGCCAAAATGTAGGTACAATCATTTGATACTTAAATTCATTAATACATAACGTGGGGAGGAAGATTCTTGGAACATTTTGGCCAGCAGCATACTATCTCTTTCTACAGAGTGAAAAAGTGCATACAGGACTCTCAATTCTCCTCTCACTTTCATACACATGGAGAAATTTCTCTAACCAAAGTCACACACATACACATATAGCAGTAAACACTGCTTGTAATACATATACATGCTATGGAAGTAAATTCTGACCATCACACACACACACAAACACTACTCTGTTACACACGTGCTGTACAAAGGGAGTTGCCCCACGAAAAATATCGGGTTTTGTTTGCACATACATACAAATTAAATGATCACAGCTTTCATACCCATTATTAAGAATGAAGTAGAGTACATCTATTGCAGGCTGTCAACTACACAGAGACACACACGAATCCCGACGATAATGAATGAAAGAAGCACTATGGAGGAGTTCTAACGGGGTGAGAGACACTGCCCCTCGCTCTAGTTACTGTCCAGGTGAGGAAGAAATTCTCCTTCTTCCCCAATTTTCCAGATCAGTGTGAGGTTACATTACATCAATAACCAGGAGTGCTTATGGCTTGACCAAGTGAGGTGGGGAGGGGGCAGGCGGAAGAAGCTCGACATCTCTATTCAGAAACTATGAGTCCGGTAATGTGCGTGTTTCGTAGATCCCCTCTCCGCCCGCCTGTGGCCCTTCGCCGTACGGCCTTCTTACACCGGACGGAGGAGGGTCTTCCCTCCAGGCTGGCGGTAGACTAACTCACTACGGGACGTGGCATGCAGTCAGGCAGTCCACGAACAAAGTAGCTCCCCGAGCACAGCCGCTCCGCAGAGACTTCTTCTGCACGGAACATTGTTCCACGAGAACGCAGCCTCCGCTTCCCGTCTCGTCCGCGTCTCTAACACTCCCCGCGCGTAGCGCAGCATCCCCTGCCGCCGACGGCAACAATGTGAAGGCGCTCGGGTCGGGAGGGGGGGCTGGCTGGCTGGCTGCGCCAGGCGCCTTCCCGGCTCGCCCGCAGGAACAGCAGCCGGACGGGCCGGCCCCGCATGCACAAAGCTCCGGTCGCACCTACCAGGCGGGCAGCCTCGGCCCAGGTGCGGTCCTTCTTCTTCCTCTTGTCTTTCATGTTTGCATCTCATTGAGATGGTTCTAGGGGGGGCGGGGGCGGGACGGAACGTGCGGGGACGGGGCGGGGGGAGGGCGGGGGAGCCCGAGGGTCCCGCACAGACAACGAGGCGGTGACGTGGAGTCCGAGAACCCCCGAGGGAGGGGCGCGGGGACGGCGAGCGGGCGGGGGGCTGGGCAGGCTCGGGCTCGCGCTCCCGCAGCGGCGGCGGCGGCGACACAGCTGACAGCTTGAGGGATGCTCCGCTACGCAAGTCACAACAATGCACTATGACGTCACGCCAGGGAATGGCGACTGCACAAAACATCCCAGCCGAGGCCGTCGAGCTCGCGAGCAAAGCGCACGAGACGCGCACAGGGAAGAAAGGGCTGCCCGAGATCTCGCGAGAGCTGCCGGAGACCCTCGCTTCGACCCACTCCCAATCCCCTCCGCCGCTTTCCCTTTCAAGCTCCCCCCGCCCTCTTTCGCTTTGCACATAGAGCGGGAAACAAGACTACATGTCCCAAGGTGCACCGCGGCTGCTCTTGGTACGTTTTCCTTTCCTTTTGTTCTTAAAGGCAGCATCTTGCATCCCGGGATTTGTAGTCGGAAAGAAACCGAGCTCTCCCGGCTCCCAGTCCCAGCCGGGATCGGGTTTTTGTCCCTCCGTCCTCGCCCCCTGCGCCGCGAGCCTGGTAGTCCCAGCTGCCGGGCCGCCCACAAAGCGAGCGCAGGCAAGAAGGCGGAGGCAGGGGGGCTGCTCCTCGCCTCGTAGCCGTTGCGAGGAGCCGTTGCGAGGAGCGGCCGCTGCCTTTGCCTGCTCACTTGGGCACTCTTGGCTCTCTCGTGGTGGCGCGACGCTTGGGACAGCTCTCGGGGGGCTACCCCCCTTGCCCCTGACAGGAGCTTCCTTGTAGCCGCCACGATTCTGCGGTCCCTCGGAGAACCCCGTCCTGAGGGAGGGGACAGGTGAGCAGAAGCGGGATGGAGCAAGGAGCAGGTTCCAGCTGCAAGGGGCTGCTGCTGGCCACATTGGCATGGGACACGCGTACGCAGACCCGGGGAGGCCTTGGTGCCTACCCCGCCCCCAGCTACTCTAGGAACATAGGAAGCTATTGCCTTCTACTGAGTCAGACCAGTGGTCCATTCTGCTCAGTATTGTCTACTGTGTCCGCACTGCCTGGGCTTTCTCCTGGAAATGGCAGGGATCGAACCAGGGGTTTTTCTTCTGCACGCAAAGCAGATGCTCTGCCACAGCTTCCTCCCCCAACGGCCCTACAGTCGCTTAGTGTGTTTGTGGGAAGAGTAAGATCACAAACATTTCCCTCGTCCCTTGGAGCAAAAGTGGAGGGAAAAGTCAGTTACTGTACGTACCTTATTTGCACGGAACCAGCCTTTTTCTCTTGGCATTCACTCTTCCTTACTGTGCTTATCTCTATTCCTCTCCCTTGCCTGCCCCTATTTTTAGTAAGCCTTAATACATCCCAGTACAGTATTGCATTGAAAGAGTTCAGTGCCCTCCTGTGATGAATACATTTCAGTGGGCATTCTCATGTGTCAAGGCAGTGCTGTGTTACTCACTTATCAGAGGCGGTTCCAGTGCCATTCCAGTCACCGTTTAGTGGTTGCTTCCCACTGCTTTTCCTTATACACCAGGTGTTTCCTAAAGGTGCCTAGTCAACAGCCCAATACAAGGGTAATTGGTAAACAAAGGAATTGCAGCACATCCAAACCTATACATTTGCACAATAAATGTTATTTCTATATACGTAGATATATTTATAGCAGCAACTTTTACATAAACATTTTAATGCTAGATAATTTTGCAATTTGTTTTTATATATTGCCTTGAAGACTAGGTAAGTAAAAATTAAACATATATGAAAATTGAGCTGTGTGGAAATCCATGTCAGACAAAAGTGCTGAGGAAGTGTGCTGTAATTATGAGTAAATGCTTTTAGGATCACAGCCAAATGCTGTGGGGGCATAATAATTTCAATGGAATGGATCGCAAGGACTGATTGTTAGCTTTTGAAAAAAGTTGGTTATGCTAGGTCTGAAAGCATTCATCAGTTAATCAGTGAGATTAATGCTATGATTGGAGTTTGTATTTAAAATTCCAATCATAGCATTAATCTCACTGATTAACTGATCAATGCTTTCAACCCTATTCTAATAAGGGGTGGACAATTGGATATCCCTGCACCTTTTCACTGGGACGACTTGACCAAAGCTCCTTTGATTTTGTGCTCCTCCTATTGGAAGTTGTTTCAACCTTCAACAGGCTGGCAGAAGAAATTATATTTTGTGCCTGCTTTGACTTTTCCTATGTGAAAGATGGGGAGAGTTGAGGATATGGCACCCACCAGTATGAAATAGTTTTAGCACCATATGGATACAGTCCTTCAAGAATGAAGAAGAGCAAGATCTCTGGGGTCAGAATTTATTACAAATATCCAAAAATGAGATTTGCTAGTACTCAATCTTTAATTGTTTAATTGGTCTTCTAAATAGTAATAAATTAAAGCACCCTAGTTAATGAACTTTTGTTGTTTAGTCGTGTCCGACTCTTCGTGTCCCCATGGACCTTAGCACGCCAGGCATTCCTGTCTTCCACTGCCTCCCGCAGTTTGGTCAAACTCATGTTCGTAGCTTTGAGAACACTGTCCAACCATCTTGTCCTCTGTCGTCCCCTTCTCCTAGTGCCCTCAGTCTTTCCCAACATCAGGGTCTTTTCCAGGGAGTCTTCTCTTCTCATGAGGTGGCCAAAGTATTGGAGCCTCAGCTTCACAATCTGTCCCTCCAGTGAGCACTCAGGGCTGATTTCCTTCAGAATGGATAGGTTTGATCTTCTTGCAGTCCATGGGACTCTCAAGAGTCTCCTCCAGCACCATAATTCAAAAGCATCAATTCTTCAGCCTTCTTTATGGTCCAGCTCTCACTTCCATACATCACTACTGGGAAAACCATAGCTTTAACTATACGGACCTTTGTAGGCAAGGTGATGTCTCTGCTTTTTAAGATGCTGTCTAGGTTTGTCATTGCTTTTCTCCCAAGAAGCAGGCGCCTTTTAATTTTGTGACTGCTGTCACCATCTGCAGTGATCAAGAAGCCCAAGAAAGTAAAATCTCTTACTGCCTCCATTCCAATACTTTGGCCATCTCATGAGAAGAGAAGACTCCCTGGAAAAGACCCTGATGTTGGGAAAGATTGAGGGCACTAGGAGAAGGGAACGACAGAGGATGAGATGGTTGGACAGTGTTCTCGAAGCTACAAACATGAGTTTGACCAAAAGAAGCAATAAAAATACAATTAAAAATGAACTAAAAGTCTTTATTAATTTGGTTGTGTAAACATGTTATTGAAGGGACACAGGTAGCGCTGTGGTTTAAACCACTGAGCCTAGGTCTTGCCGATCAGAAGGTCGGCGGTTCGAATCCCTGCGACAGGGTGATCTCCTGTTGTTCAGTCCCTGCTCCTGCCCACCTAGCAGTTTGAAAGCATGTCAAAGGGCAAGTAGATAAATAGGTACCACTCCAGCGGGAAGGTAAACAGTGTTTCCATGCGCTGCTCTGGTTCACCAGAAGCGGCTTTGTCATGCTACATGACCCGGAAGCTGTACACCGGCTCCCTCGGCCTATAGAGCGAGATGAGCGCTGCAACCCCAGAGTCGTCCGCAACTGGACTTAACAGTCAGGGGTCCTTTACTTTTACCTTTAAACATGTGATTATTATTATTGGCCTGTTTGGCTAATGAGCCCCCACTGCGTTACTTCAGATATCAGACAAAAAGTTAGAAAATAGAAGCAGCATGTCTGCTGATGTAAATAAGAAATGTGACTATTACCCCCAACCTTCTACAAGTCTTCCTTGGTATGGCCTAGCCCAGGGGTTTCCAAACTAGGGTTCATGGCAAGCTTTATTCAGGTGGTTCGCAATGTGTCTCATGAAAACAGCTACAATTTGAATTTTAACGAAGTCTAAGGAATTCTAGTTGCAGTACAGTAAAATACAATGTAAGAAATAAAAGAAGCAATAAAAATACAATTAAAAATCACACAGCACCTAGCACTACACATTACAATTGCTATAACAGGCAAAGAAAACACTAAGTGGTCCACCAAGACTCAGCAATTTTCAAGTGGACTGGGGAGCGGGGAGGGGTTGGGAACCAATGCCTTAGTCCTCAGCAGTTGTTCAATATAATATAATTGAACAACTTGAACTTACATTTGAAAGCATACTTCTTGTACCTGTGAAGACACAGTATCATTTTTGTATATTTGTATAGTCAACCCCAAATCAAATCAAATCTTTATTGCGTTAGCATACAGCCATAGCAAAATAAAACAATACAAACATGCCAGAGACCAGCAACGAAACATAATTTAAGGCGGTATTGTTGGCGTAATAGCATTTAAATTACCCTAAGACAATGATGCAAAGGTTTAGGTGCCAGCGCCAAAAATCTAATATGCGGATATATGTGAAGCATAAAATAGCCCAAAATAGGCTCGAGACATTGAGTTAAAAATATAAAAGAGAGCATTAAAACAGGTCCAGGCATAGGACACACTACCCTGTCAGGGTAGCCCTGAGTTTCAGAGCCTGCACTATGAAGATTGCCACCCCACGTGAAATTTGGGGATTAGCGTCCACAAGAAGCGATTTCAAACAGTCTTCCTTAGATGTAATGGTGGACGGGATCAAGAGGAGGAGCTTAGATCTTATTGGCTCATAAATGGGGCAGTAGAAAAAGAAATGTATGAAGTCCTCTATTTCATTCATTGTGCATGGGCATAGACGCTGAGTAATAGGGGTCTTAGAGTAAATCCCCTGCAGGAAGGCCGTGGGTATAGTCAACCCCATTATTTAATTACACTTCAAATGATACATGTTTAGTGTATTACCTGCTTCACGAAGAAAATATAAATACAAACATTTAATTGTATACATTTGTATAAAGTTAGTCTTTCACTTGGAATAATTATTAAAACAATTTTGATGGTAACAATTTATATCAGCCAGTAAAAATATGTTTTTAAATGTAGCAGCTTAAGCTACAATTCAGTGATTGTATTATATGATTCCTTTTCTAGGGTCTTAGGGGTTATAGCAAGGACAGGAAGACAAAACTATAAGGTATATTGTAAGAGAGTATATAACAAGTAATAAAGGTTTGTGGGCTGTAGGCTTTATAGGTCAATTATTCAAACAACTGGCTATTAGGTTAGACTCACTAATTAGAATAAAAACCTGTTAGAAAGGCTGTTTTGGGGAATAAAAGATTTCTAATGCCTATTAAAAAAGATAATATTGCTTTTATAGCCTCCTGGCTTTGTCAACTCATTTGGCAAGTTGGAATTATTAAAATTATTTTGTTATCCCTCAATTATGCTATCATTTATGATAAGTAAAGTGTATCAGACATAATTATTAAAAATGGACAGTAAAAAAATAATCTACTTCATGGTTCATGTCTGCTCTGAATTCATTAAGACCAAATGTCTATCTGTATCAAGGAAAGAGCATGCAAAATTGAGTATCTTATGGAGAAAATAGTACTAAAATCACTCTCTTACATATTTATAAATATTTAAGATATTCATAGTGTGCTATCTTAAGATAATAAATTATTAATATAATGTTATCAACTTAAGATAGTAAATTATTGCCATGCCATACTGCAAGTAAAACAAAATGAGTGCAAGGATCCTTTGCATACCAGTATTCTTTCGAATACCAATCCCTAAAACATTAGATGGAAGTAAGAGCTACTTTGCATGGCCAAACTGTTGTGACTGAGTGATGGAATTCACACAACTTTTGACACATGTTGCGCAGTTTCGCCTACACTTACCATGCCACTACAAAGCTGCTGAAGTGAATGCAGCACAGCTGCAAGTTAGGCGCATGTGGCAGCAATGCAACAATTCATTTTCATGGGTATTTCCCCCCCTTTATTTTGTAATTTGTACTAAAACACAACAGATGAAATGTGATCCACAATAATATACACAATAAAATTTTGGCACTTTTATGTTTAAAATTCAGACTCTCAGTTTACTTTTAGCACTGCAAACATTACTCAATTTGTTACACTGGCAATTTTCCATTCTCCGATTAATATTTCATATAGAAAATAAAGATTTTGCCCTTTTGCCTTTCTTTTTTACCCAAAGCCTAGGTTTTAATAGCTTTCCAGAATCTTATTCTCACAGTATATTTTCTCCCTCTTTAATTGCTTCAGTATGTTTCAGAATCTGTTGACTCAAACTGTGAAAAGCTCTGTTTCAGAGAAGCATGTATTTCATTTCAAAGCCAAACAGTTTCCTGATTTGGGAATGTGGGGGTTGCAGCTGACACGCTATTCTTCTGAAGACATTATTAATATCACCTAATATATTCTTGTTGCTCCGAAATAAAAGGTGACACTGTCACAGAGTAATTTATGTATTAATTATAGCTGACGTTTCTTTTCTTTAGCATTCTAACTTTTGATCTGTATCTGCCTAACAGAATTGTAAGTTCCATGTGCTGATTTGACACTTCTAAAGAAATGACATAATCTACAAGATTAAAATAAGAGAAGTGACAAACATATTTCATCTAAAACAGGGATGGGGAACCTTTGACCCTCCAGATGTCGCTGAACTACTATTCCTATCAGTCACAGACATCATTCGCAATGGTCAGAAATGATGGGAGTTGGAATCCAACAAGGTCTGGTGGTCAACAAGTTCCCCATCACGAAAGCACCCAGCCCTCTCCCTGATCACTTTCTATCTCACTCTGTTTATGATTAAATGATACTACTTTATGTAATTTTGCCTCTGGGTGTGTGCGCGCGTTCTAGACATTTGTTCTTCAGAGATTTGCCCCTACTAACCTCCAAATTGCTTTACAATCCCTCACTTGTTCTCTGCCAAACATAAGAAGCCCTATTAACAAGCAGTAGGGCTTAAACTGCTAGAACAAGGACCTTCTGAAAAGATTCCATGAGAAGAATTGACCCCACCACCATTTTCTGAGAAGGGTCATATACCGTTCTCATTGGGCCCTTAAGCACCATTATAGCAATCTCTGTCAGAAAAAGCGCTCTTTAAAAGTTTGAAAGGTCACATTAGATGCTTGCCCAATTTCATTTGTAGTTCCAGAATATCAAATTCAATAATAATATTGTTAACACTGTAATTTGCTTTGAGAAGGATAATGAATTATGATGGTTGGCATAGACAGCGAACAACTATATGCTGGCTATACATTTGAAATTGCCCTTGGCCATTGCTATGCATATGGGTAAATAAATACTATCAACCAGCCTGAACATGGCTATAGGTACAGTTGTTCCATTTTTATTGCAACTAATCAAAGTACAGTCATTATCATGAAGATGGCTGCTGGTTGTTGGGTTTTTCTTTATACACTCAGTGTAGCAGATGGAAGCATCACACTCCTAGAGGGTAGTCCACTAGTAATGGGCAGCCCATCCTATTTCTCTCTCACTGCTTGCCACCGTTCACTTATTTGTCATCTAAGGCAAGGGGTATAACATTCCCTTGTGGCAATGGAAGAGGACCACCAGCCTAGGAACCAGGACAGCTCAGAAATCAGATTAAGCAGTCTATTCAAAACAAGTACAGTAATACCTCTGGTTATGAACCATCCTTCTTGCGAACGCTTCAAGTTATGAGGTCCGCTAACCTTGAAGTAGGTGCTCCTGGTTACAAACTTTGCCCCAGGATGTGATCGGAAATCACGCATTGGAAGCGTGGCGTGCGCAGCGGGAGGCCGCATTAGTGAAAGCACACCTCAGGTTAAGAACGGTTTCAAGTTGAGAACGGACCTCGGGAATGAATTAAGTTCGTAACCAGAGGTACCAGTGTATAGAAAATGAGATAAGAGAAAGAAACAGAGATGCTGCACAATAAAAACTGAAACACAACCCGTAAACTAGAATAGTGGCCTAACTGATCCTACACTAGGCACAGTAACATAGAAAAACTTTCTCTGTGGTCTTCTCTGGCATTGGTAGTTTCAGGAGTTGAATGCAGGATGACGGATCAAAAGGGGACAATAGAATGTGGTCAATATTCCAGCTTTTAAGGGCTCTTGACTCAGGTCGGCTCTAATTTACATGCTACTCTTATGCAGCCACTCACAACATGGGCACATATTTTAGGAAAGGGCGCTTAACATTTTTTGGAAAGTTAGGAGGCAGACTGTCGCAGTGTCAACTACTACTGGCGACTTTCAAAAAAATGTTTGCGGCGTTTGGGAGGCGATTTGTTCAGGAGCTAAGCCATTCGACTACCAAGGTACCACTGTATTATTGTTGTTATTATTATTAACTTTACAATGAAACACATAATAAAAAAGCCAATACAATGACAAACATAAGGAAATTGTATCAAGATTATATGTTTTAACTCCCTGAATGTTTCTCATCCAGGAATTAGATGACATAGTCACCATTTCCAAAGTCATCTATAATCACAAAGCTCAATGTTTATCATAGCTACCGTTCAATTCCATTGTGAAGAACACCCCCATACACAACATTTTCCTGTGATTAAATCAGTTTTTAAAGCCTGTTCCCCTGCCTGCATTTGAACTTCTTTAACACATTTTGTGCAAAACTTATACAGTACACTGTCATGTGGAAGCTGCAGTGGCTAGATATTGTGTGTAATCATGCTAAAATAGATGGACAAATATTCACACCCTCCCACTTTGTGTCTTTCAGTGGATACAAAACAAATCTGATATGTGAAGTGGTTGCCCACCTCTGCACATGTTCCAGCTTGCAAGATTCTTCTTAAATTGTGGTCCCCAGAATTGGACAGAGTACTCCAGGTGTGTTCTGACCAAGGTAGAATAGAGTGGAATTATTGATCAGGACACTATACTTCTGCTGATGCAGCCTAGAATACCATTAACTTTATGTGATGCACCACACTGTTGATCCGTGTTAAGCTTGTGGTTTTCTAAGACCCCTAGATCCTTTTCACATGTATTACTGGCAATCCAGGTGCAGAGCTTTACGTTTGCCCCTATTAAAATTCATTTTGTTAGTTTTGGCCCAGTTCTCCAATCTGTTAAGACCATCTTAAATCCTGTCTTTTGCCGCATTAGCTACCTGTCCCAGCTATCTACAAATCTGATGAGCTTCATATCAATCCCTTTATTCAAGTCATTTATAAAGATGTTGAAGACCCAACACAGAACCATGTGGCACCAGACATAGCTGATGGAAGGCACTCCATGCCACCAAGGCCACCTGCATCTCAAATGATGGCAATGGATCCAGAAGAATCCACAAACTGCATACAGCTCCTTCTGGGGGAGTGTGGATGGGACATTTTATAGCAAGGAAACAGTGCAGAGTGATTATATTATTAACTTTTCCTCCACCAGCTGCTTCCTTGCTCCAAATTACCTTGTCCCCTCCAAGGGGGGGGACCTGATGCCTCCCCCACCCCTACCTGTAAGGCACTCTGGGGAGTTCCAATGCTAAATTAGTTTCATTTCTTTTTTGATATTTGCAATATATTTGTAGAGTAGGGGAGGGCTGTGGAGCACAAAATGCAATAGAATTCTATTTATATATATCAATCTTATTTGTTTAATTCTTGAATCATACTATGGGAAATATAGTAACCTTTGAAGATGAATGTATATTATTAAGTATTAGGAAGAACAAAAAGGTCATTTTCCCTCTTCAATTTAGCATAAGTCTAGTTTGTAAGGCTCATTATTCTTTATTGACAGTTTATTCTCCTACATTAATAATAATTAAGAGATATTGACCAGAAATGCTGTGGAGTATGATAGAGTAGCTGTTATGGGCAAGTACTACTGGAGAGAGCATTTACCGTACCATATTTTTCCATGTATAAGCCGCCTCCATGTATAAGACAACCCCTATTTTTTAAAACTAAAAATTAAGAAAATGCACTATGCACTATCCATGTATAAGACAACCCCTTATTTTAAACTCCAAAAATTTAGGAAAAAAATATAGTCTTAAACACGGAAAAATACAGTATGTAGGTTTCCTGTCTATACCTGCCTCAGTTAGACATCTGTATTTCACAATCCAAGACATCAACATTCTTTCTTTTGAGAGAAAGAGGTTTATATAAGAGCAGATTTCATCATATCTGAAGACATGCTATGTGATGGCAAATGTATGTTCACCACTGCTTGTGGATACAGCAAGGTGATGTGACCCACCCCAGCTTTGGTATGTTCCTGTAACATACATATAGCCAAAAACATGGTATTTGCCTCATGCATATTATGATTTTATATCTAAATGTAATGAAGCTGGGAGTTGGAGGCATAACAGTAAGAAGCATCATGAGTATACCTATGAACCACAGTTTGCTGTGTTAAATGCGAATATCATAGCTGCTTTCTGATTAAAATTGATCCTTATCATTTTTGTACAGTGGCACAAGCATTCTTTTTAGAAACCATAAGGTGCTTAGTCATTTATTACATTCCTTTTAAGACTCTACAAATTGGCCATTACAGGTCTACAGAATTATTGTGCCGATAGTTGAATTTCATTGCTTAGGTCTCAAGACAAAAAATCATGCTATCTGTGAATTCTTATGAAAAACTTTAGTGAAGCAGGAACCTTCAAGTAATTTTAAATACTGCTTCAGTGATCGGTACATGAGGGCAGCCCTATTGGCTTTGATGAATGATGACTACATTAATTGGAATGGTTGTTACATCACAGTATTTTGCTTATATCTTATTCTATGTCAGTAGTTCCTGAACATTCCCCCCACAGACCACTTGAAAACTGCTGAGGGTCTTTGAGATCACATAATGATTTTACTGCCTTTGTGATGTATGCAGCCAATTGCTTCATGATTATGGTATTTTTACAAACACACCATGGATCACCTGAATGAAGCTTGCAGAGTACAGGTCATCCACAGACCACAGCTTGGGAACCTGTATCCTATATTGTTTGCTTGTTATTAATGGAAAATACTCAGAATTGCCATCTTTCCCCCAACAGAGTCTCCCTGTAGCTTGAGGAGCTGCATGGGGATGTAGCAATGTTCAAACAGTACCTGTTGAATTCTGCCCCACCCCCCACCCCCCACCCCAACTCAAAAGCAGACTGACACGGGGACAAATAGAAGAAGATGCCTTCACCCCGGTTTGGTTCCCCTTTATCCCATATCACAGCCCAACAAGACAACAACAAGTACCCCTGACAGCATATGAATCAATCTGGCTAAAAAGGTAAAGGAAAAGGGACCCCTGACCATTAGGTCCGGTCGTGACTGACTCTGGGGTTGCGTCGCTCATCTCGCATTATTGGCCGAGGGAGCCGGTGTACAGCTTCCAGGTCATGTGGCCAGTATGACAAAGCTGCTTCTGGCAAACCAGAGCAGCACACGGAAACACCGTTTACCTTCCCGCCGGAGCGGTACCTATTTATCTACTTGCACTTTGATGTGCTTTTGAACTGCTAGGTTGGCAGGAGCTGGGACTGAGCAACGGGAGCTCACCCCGTCGCAGGGATTCGAACCACCGACCTTCTGATCAGCAAGCCCTAGGCTCAGTGGTTTAACCCACAGCGCCACCTGCGTCCCTATCAATCTGGCTAACCTGATTCAAAAATACACACTCACACCCTGTTCACACACAAAAAGAATTCTCACTACAGCCAACCACAGACACCCTAAGCCACACCTAACCCCTCTCACCACCAAGGAAATACAACAAGTGAATAGTAAGAGAACCCATACAAGCAACGCTGACACAACCCCTCACACACACCAAGTAGAATAATAGAAGCATAACCACCCGATCCCAACCCACTCGCCACTCCCCCTCTCCCCCTTTTTTCTTTTCTTCTTCTTCCTAATTGCTTAAACCAATTCATAAACCAAGAATTTATACATTGACCACTAATAATGAAACATATATTGTAGATATTTTTCCACATTTATTATGCTATTTTTGTGATATACAAATGACATGAGAAAACTTGGTATACTTATTTGTATAACATTATTCTTGTCTATAAAATCCTATAAAAGCACAGTGCTTCTTTCCGGGGAAAAAGGTTATCAACCCTGGAATCATTGCAAAAAGATGGATATCAAGATACCACAGGACTATCAAGAGAGTTCTTTACAACTAAAGTCCTTTGTCCATGCAACAACTAGGTAGGAGTGTGATCTGACATATACCCACTTACTTGGGAGTAAGCCCCATTGAACTCAATAGAACTTGTGAGAAGACATGCATAGTTATGCAATGTTCCTTTGTCCAGCCCACAACTCCAACCACACAATGCTTCCAGAAAAAATCTTAATGATAGGCCCCTTTATTGTAATGAGATGGCCAAAGTAATTCAGGTGGCACTGAAAATTATATAGAGTGTGGTTTTTTTTTTACTTATTAAAACAATAAGTTTGCTTCTGTTTCTTGAGTTGACTTTTATCAGGGAGGAGTGTCACAGTCAAAGAGTTCTCAAACCTACCATTAAAAATAAAAAAATAAAAAAATTAGCTTTACATTGAGCAATGTTTCTTATTTCCTGCTTTCCTGTCTCTGTAGCTGCCCCATGACATAAATTTCTTAGGGCTGCATACAATATCACAGATATGCAGTGGACATTTTAATCTCTTTAAACATGGTAAAAAAATAGGAATGAAATTTAGAATATTTAAAAACCAAAGAAAGACCAGATATGATGGCAGATAAAAATTGCAAAAGAACACATAGACAGGTATATTCTTTAACATCCTTGCTTTAGTTATTATAGTTAATTATGTCTACAGTAAACTTTGTGTTCCCAGGCCTATCAGTACAGCAGTGAAACCAGGCCCACTCAAGACAAGTTAGTAGATTCTGGGTACTCGGGGGACTCTGCTGGTATGCAGAAAATATTAGTCTGTGATCCAAAAATAAAAGGGGATGTGAAGCTCAGCTCAATGAGGATGCTCAACTAAGCATCATTTTAACATCATTTTTGTTAAAAGAGAGGAAAAGCAGAAAAGGTATGGGAGGAAATTGGTTTGCTTGAGCCTCTAACAGCAGTTTATCGCATCTGATGGAGATTAGGGAGTATATATGTCTGTGGGACCCTAATTCCTCACCCTCTCTAAATCTCTTAAAGACTCTCACTAGTAAATCCAGAAGAATCTGTAGTGGGAGAGATTAATTAGTACTGGAAGAAAACCAGTGATCCAAATGAATTCCTCCCTTCCCAAGGGCTTTTTAAGCTGCAGATTGGGGAGAGCCCCCAACAACTTATCTCACCCTGGAAAGGTACATGTAAGTAAGGGCAGGTAAGGCTCATCCCAGTAGCCACCACCCCAAACTCTCCCATACTGCATTGTGGATGAGAGATTCAAGTAATCCCTTATTGCAGTGGTTTGGGTCTAGATGAACAGCTTCTACAGTCAGCCCACAGTGCAATAGGGCAATTGTGTTGGACTGCTAGGCTTCTGGTGGTCTGGGTTAGTTGAACAAAAAGCTGCACATCTAGCCCTGGAGCTCTGTAGTTTTACCAATTTGCATTGTGGAGGGGGTGGGCCCACCTGGAGCAGAGCTATGGATGGGGAAGGAGGAAAGAGGGATGCCACAGAAATGGGGTGTAAGAGCGAGGAAGCACATGTACACAAAAGAGTCAGTAAGTTGGATCCTCTTGAAACGGAATAATTTTTTCACAGGTCCTCGCCCAGTATCAAATCACAGTATATTTATCTCCATTGACTAAACTACAAACATTAAGGACCCAGTGTTTCTCAGTTCTGCCATGATGCAAAAACCACCATCAAATTATAGGTCTACATAGGTCTACATCCACAGAAGTGCCTTGTGATTTGTTGGTCAATTTGTAGTCATCCTATGTAAAAATTATGAAGATTCCTTGCCTTGGATCTATGTTTTTTCTGATACTTGGAAATAGTGGCTCTGTGGTAGTTGCTATGTAGTCTAACTAAACCAACACACGACTTAAATTTTATTGGGGTGGGCAGGCAAGGGGGCTGTTGGTTTTGACATATATTTAAACAGGTTGCTATTTGTGACCCCCAAAATAATTGTGTAGGTGCCTGCTATAGGTTTCTCAACATGAGAAGCTTATGCATTAACACACAGTGCCATTTAGCCTTCAAGGCACTGTTTCTGTCAATGTATATTTCTGTCTACACGTAGGCAACCTTGCCGTACGCTCCAAGACAGCAGCGCAAAAGGCAATGCTTTCTCCTTTCTGGAGCGTCGCACAGATAAGCGATAACAAGAAGTGTTAAGAGCTAAATTACCCTTGCAGCCTCTAAACTGCAAATGCAGATAATGCGACATGCCCTAACAATATCTGAATGCTGTCTAATAGCAGTGACAATTATATCTACTTTCTTCCTAGTGGCTTTTAACAGCACGATTATTAAGGCATGCAAATTCAGGAGGCTCCGTTCCCATCCTACTGGGTCTGGCTTTCACTCAGTTCTCATGGAAGAGCAAATAATGGGCATGGTATGTGTGCAGTTTGCGTGTGCAAGCGCCTCCAAGCACACACTTTCTGTCGGAAGAAGCAACTAGAAGGGGGTTCACCGTTGGGGGGACGGGGACTATTCCATCAAAATAACAGAGTGCTTATATGTTAATAGAGAAAAGGCATCAATCAGTGTTTGGCAAGATACAAGCACAGGAAAGGGCAAAAGACCCTCAGGCTGCAGGGGGGGCGTGTGTGTGTTGCAGTGCAGCCCACGCTTCTTCGACGCAGCCGTCGCCCTGGAGACGACGAGAATAACGAACTCCTGCTCGTCGTCGCCGGGGGAGGAGGGAAAGTCCGCGTGGAGCGCGAGGCGGGATCGGGGCCGGTGAGTTTTCGCGCGGGCTCACCAGGACGAGCCGCCGGACGAGGGGGGGGGGAGGCGAGGAGCAGTGGCGCATCTGGCGCCCCGCCCTCTCCGCGGAAGGGGGGGGGGCAGAGCTTTGAAGTTGCGCCGCTGCAAAGGCGGGATGGTGTTGCTGCCTGAATCCGCACCTGCCTGCTGTGGCAGGAATGCAGCGGGCCAAGTCATAGATAGCCCAACCAGGGTTTCCCAAACCTGGGTTTCCAGCTGTTGCTGGACTACAACTCCTATCTTCCCTAGCAAACAGGACCAGTGATCAGAGGTGATGGGAATTGTAGTCCAACAACAGCTGGAAGGCCAAATTTGGGAAACCCTGGCCTAGCTCCCAAAAGGTACATGGGCGTAGCCAAGGGGGGCAGGGGGGCAGCTAGATCCCCTAAAAAACTCAAGAACTTTGGCTGTCCCCCCCCCCCAACAGGAATCCTGGCTATGCCCATGAAAAGGTATGCTGCACCTTTTGGGCAGCATGACCCCCTGAAGGTGCTCAACCTGTGCACAGTGGGCTTGGCTCTCAGAAGTGTCATTCGGGGCACAAAGACAAGCTCCTTGGGGAGAGTCAGGGTAGTCTAGACACAGCTTAGCTCTCTGTACAGTCAGTTACTTACTCCTCCCGCCCTTTCATAAGGGCCACAATGCCACTTGTTCTTTCTAGGTGTTTCCCCTAGGAGGGGATATCCCCAAATGTGTTTTGGGCCTGACAAAAGTATTTCCAGTTTGTAGACTTTGTCGGCCTGGAATAGCTCAGTTGGTAGCGCCTGAGACTTGTAATCTCAGGGTTGTGGGTTTGAGTTTCACGTTGGGCAAAAGATTCCTGCATTGACCCAATTCCAACTCTGTAATTCTATTTTTCTATGATTCAGTTGAAGGATGAGTCTGAAAGGCTGGGGTAGGATTCTTCCATGCACCCTTGACACACAATGACTTTGTATTCTTTGAAGTGCTTTGCCTGCATCATCTATATGCAGTCCTCACAACAATGGTAAAAGGAAGTTAGGATGCTTCCAGGCAGGGGTTTATTGTCGGAACAGGGCTCTTCATGAATGCAATGGGCACATGGCATTGGTAGCATCCAAATGCTAGTCTGTATCCCCACCCCCACCCCCATTAAAACCAGATCTACCCATTCCAGGACAAATCTGATAAATCAAAATGGGAGACTTTCTGATTTATAACTTTGTCTCCTAACCCCTACACCCTCCATCCCCACATTTTACAGGCTCTTATCCTCAGATCCCACTGAGGAATACCAGAAGGAACCACAAAAGCTGATGAAGGAATTTCTTACAGGTGAGTAGGACCAAATCTATAGAAACACATCTCAGGAACCACTAGCATCTTCTGTTTGCTTCTCAAAATACCCAGATCATGCAACCTTGGGTACCCCATAGTATAAGGCATTGGTGCCGTTACAGTAGGGGTTTCTAGTTATATAGACTCTATTCGCCACCAGCACTCCAAGCTGCACACAGAACATCCCAGATTTCCTGAGGAAACTAGAACGTATTGGCAGTCCCCCAGAAAACACCATTCCTCACTCCCATGAGCATTGAGGCTCTTTTTACAAAAACAAAGATGGTCTGCAAACTATCAGGAATATCCTTAATGGGGTCTTCAACACACTTAGCTACCACTTAGCACAGTGGCATGGCAGTCATACGCATGGCCGTTGCTTAGCACTATGCAAGCATCTTCATGGCTAAGTTAGAGTAATAACTCTTGCTCAGTTTCTGTCCCCAAAAGCCTGTCCTCTACTTGAGATACATTGAGCATCTTTGAGACCTTGATTCATGAACAGGAGGCACATGTGCAGTTCCGCCAGGACTTCAGCAACTTTCACCGCACCTTCAACCTGAGCATAGACTAGTCCATGCAAGAGGAGCACTTTCTGGAAACTACAGTGCAACAAAATAATAATAATAACAATACCACCACATTTAATATAGCAAATCCTTATATAGGAAACTGACCACTACACATACTTACATGTTTCCAGCTTTCACCTAGAACAGACCACAAAATACTATACAACCACATCTATTTAGACGCATCAAATATTCACACCTAAATTTTTTTACAACAGGCATTCCTCAGATTACAATACTCACCCAATGCAGTATCAACACTGGAAGATTTCTCCTATGCTTTACAGCGCAAGGTTTGCCTGAGACAATCAAACCACAAGCTCAGGTTCAGACAGCAGACTAAGCCAAAGCATGGCTTAGCTCAGCACAGTGCAGCTGCAAAATAACGGGGGAAGAAAACGGCAATCTCCTCTCTGGGAGCCTACAAGTTTGCTCGTTTATGTTATGTGGGAATGAAGGCATTGTGATATCTTGTGAGTCAGCCCTTTGTGAATGTTTCTGCCTGGCTGCTGTCTAATCAGAAAATGATCTTTGCACATTTGTATAGGACTCCTTAGTTTTGTCAGTGGGCATGGGGATCTTGCTCCTTTTGTTTGAATTCCAGCCTATTTGCAGAATTTCTAGTGCATTAAACCTTCCTTTTTTTCTCCACATGCTAGTTTGGAGTGTTTGTACACAGCCGTCTCTAACAGCTGAGGTGCCCAGACTGAATTCCTTGCACTCATCTGGTAGAGGAACTTGATAGGATTTTATATTCTGACTATCATCATTTTTTGTAACCTTGATGGATGGCAGAATTCCATGTGAACTGACAGGGCCTGGTGGCTGGACGGAGGCAATCAGCCTGACTTGGGCAACCTGCCTTGGGTCATTTGGGGAGCACTGAAGTAGGGGCAGGAGATATATCTGTCATCCATCTGCTGCAGTTGTCCTGGAGCAAATGGTAATATTGATGAAGTTTCTTAGAGTACCTGACCTGAGTGATTCAGCTGTCAAAGTTATAATTTGAATAGTCACAGCTGAAGCAAGTAGCTGTGTCACTGGAGACAGAATTACATATTACAAAGCAAACATGGGGATGCCAACCTGATGTTTGCCACACAGCACTAATGCAGGTATGGGGGTGACAATTGTGGGGCTGAATCAGCAGATGAAAGAAGAATGTGTATAAGCAATATCTGATTTTCCCCTGCAAATTCCTTCCCAGCCATTTATAATTTACTTAATAATTTATTTAAAAATGTATATCCTGCCTTTTAGGATAATGCCCTTCCATCACTGGTGTACAAAATCACAAAACACACAAAAACAACACTTTAAAACAACAGTTAAGTCTATTAAAACAAGCCATAAATAAATAATAAAGCAGCAGAACAATAAATAGCAATAAGACAACAGATGATAAAAAAATGTGGATTGAAATAAAACAGTAACCCATTCCCTGCCCCATCTCAGCTCCAAGATCAGAAATCAGCCTGCTAGGAGAAGTGAATTTGCAGGAGAAAGATGACTACAGGAATACTCAGGAATGGTATGTCCGTAAAAACAATATGTATTTCCATTATGAAACAATAAATCTACAGACTGCAGTCATAAGTAACTTTACCAGAAAGCCAGCCTCGGTTAATCCAATTATTTCCATCTAAACATGCTGAATATTTTGCTGTAAGAATTTAGCATCTGGATGGAGCACTAGGAAGAGTTTCAGTGTACTCATTTACAACAGAAACACCCTATTTACATTATAATTATTAAGAATGGTTGGTCACTTGTTACCTGAATGTCTCCAAGTGACCTACAATACTGTGAAAAACACAGTACAGTAGATCGTGATCTACCAGTAGACCCCCAGCTGATCCTGGTAGATCATGGGATGCTTATTGTGTACAAAAAGTTATGGGGGGGAAAGCTAAAAAAACTCTGTGCAATCCTCCCCCCCCAAAAAAAGCTCAACAACTCTGGGCACTTCCCTCCTAAAAAAAGCTCAACAATTCTGGGCAATCCACCCACCCCATGCACACTCCTCCTCCCACCAATGCCAATGGGTAGATCACTGCCAGCTTTTTAATACTGGGAGTAGATCACAGTCTCTTGGGAGTTGGATATGCCTGGATATGTTATACAAAACAACAACATACTAGTATGCAATGAACAAACAAGATCATCCTAGTCTTTTCAAAAAGCCTGGGGGAAAAGATGAATCTTTACCTGGTGCCTAGCTGATGTCAACAAAGATGCCCAGCAGACCTTGCTGGGGAGTTCATTTTACAGATGGGGAGCCACAACAGAAAAGGCCTTCTCCCTTCTCACCATCCTCCAAGGCTTCCTCAGAAGGGGAACTTGGATAAGGGACTCAAATGAAGATCTAAAGGTCTGTGTAGGTTCATGTCTGATGCATTCCATATTAAAAGCCTCAATGAGTTTCTGAATAAAAGGTGGGGTAAGCCTCTACTGATAAATGTTTACCCGTCTTTGCTAACTTGGCATCTTTTTCTCTGTTTATCTTCCCCCCCTCATGTTCTGTGGCAAAGTGTTGTGGTAGTATTATGTTTTCAGAATGGGAAGTTATTGTGTATACCAGTGATATTTTTTGTTGAGAAGCTCAATTATATTCTTACAGAGTTATGCTTACTATTCCTTAAATTAGAGAACAGATGCACAGTGTTTTTGAATTCCATAATTCTGTATTGTTGCATGTCATTGTGGTTCTTTGTGCTTTTTCAGGATCCACCTCACATACATTTTTACAATGCCAACACATTGTGCACAGTTCTTTTGTCCAGTGTGGTGGCTAACAAACATGCTTCTCTTTTAGTGATCAAGTGTAGTCCTTTATTCAACATAGTATTACGTGTTTTGTTTCCCTCCCTAAAGGTAAACAGCTTTATAGATAAATGTTAGAGTATGATGAAAATCAAGAGAAAGTTCTATCATATATGTATTATAGATCTGACAAGACTATTTATGTGTTCCTTTGGAGCTACAAATCTATGAAGTTGAATCAGGTGTTTGTTATTTCATTATAGTTAAGCACCAAACTGGAGCCATGAGATAAGCTCACATTTTGCCTCATCGGAAGATGCGTTTGTATGAAGAAATAATTAAGATTCAAAAAGAAATTTAACAGGTAAACAATGTTCAAAAGAATATTGGTGAGTCTGAAGGGAGGCTGCTTTTCTATAGGATCTGAACATTTAGCATTCTTCCATTTTTTTTGTGCAGCTGGAACTAGGAAAAAATGTACCGGTAGGTCTAACGGTATTTAACAAAATAACACTTACTTACTTCTCTGACCAGAGTATAAAAGTGAGTTTGAAGACTGATTTCCTGATGGTTCATATTTGAACAATGTCACATTTTACTATGAATATTTAAATTCAACTAATATATAGATATATAGCAGTGGGATGGGGAATAGTATCACTAAATTGAGCAGTCCGAAAATGTTCTTACAGTATGTATCACATATATCGAAACAAATCAACAAAATTTCTATACAGCATTACATTTTGGCTGTATAAGGATCCATAGTCAGATTACTTTGCTGTTTGCTTCTATATATGTGTGTGCAGAATAAGGGATGTGGGTGGCACTGTGGTCTAAACCACAGAGCCTAGGGCTTGCCGATCGGAAGGTCGGCGGTTCGAATCCCCGCAACGGGGTGAGCTCCCGTTGCTCGGTCCCTGCTCCTGCCCACCTAGCAGTTTGAAAGCACGTCAAAGTGCAAGTAGATAAATAGGTCGCACTCCGGCAGGAAGGTAAACAGCCTTTCCGTGTGCTGCTCTGGTTTTGCCAGAAGCGGCTTAGTCATGCTGGCCGCATGGCCCAGAAAAACTGTCTGCAGACAAACGTCGGCTCCCTCGGCCAGTAAAGCGAGATGAGCACCACAACCCCAGAGTCGTTCGCGACTGGACTTAACTGTCAGGGGTCCTGTACCTTTTTTAAATGTGTAGAATAGTTAAAACAGTTTAACTTATTGGAAAAAAGCTCTACTATGTTCATTTTTAAATGACCTAATACAGGGTTTTTTTAGCAGGAACTCCCCAGAACTCAGTTCCAGCACCTCTCATGTGGGCTCCTTTACCATTATAAAAGAACAAAGGAGGCATTCATAGTGAGTAGATTGAGTCAAACCCACCTTCTGTTAATGACTGGTGCATGAGAATTTTTAGCTAACCCATATATATTAAGCTTTGTTATTTCAGAATGACTTGTTTGGATGACTTACTGCAATTAAGCATTTTCACATATATGCATCCATCTAAATTTCAGAGTAGATACAAAACATAACTTCATTCCGGTAGTTCTAACATAACCATTTTACCACCTGCAGATATGACAATTTTCTATGTTTTCTTAATCCTAACATTTTTGTGAAGTGGACTAGTATTAACATTCTTTTTGAACAAAAGGCATATTGATGCAGATACTGGCTTGCCTTAGCTAGACCTTTTTTTTACTGGATGCACTGGTTGCCTTAGTAACCGAAAATTGAAACTTAGTTTAAGTATAATTGCTCCATATGTTTGTACAAATCACACATCACTGTGATCCTTTAAAACAGTGAGCAATTATTGGCAGAGAATTTAAAAGAAAATTAATGATCAAATGCTGAAATATGCACAAAATATTTAAATACTCAAATGCCAAAAAAGATAATTGTATCTAATTTTTCTTTTAATTTGTGCCACTCAATTAAAAATATAGAAAAGAAAACTGTTTAAACATGCAACCACAGCCTGACCTGCAGTAATTTATTCAAGACGGAAGCAAAGCATTTGGTAAAGCTGAATACATTTCAACATACGGTAAAAAAAAGTTACACCTCCAAACTATATCTAAAGTTGGGAGAGGCTGGGCAAACACTGGATTGATGCCTGGATGCAATGGTGGACTGGATGAGGGTGAATAAACTGAGCCTGAATCTTGGAAAGACATAGGCTTTGGGGTTGGTTGGTTGGTTGGTTGGTTGGTTCCCATATCCAGGATATAGGCCAATTGCCTGTTCTGGATGGGATGGAGTGTATGAACATGAGGTTCACCTAATCTCGTTTTTACAATGCTAAACTATGGTTTAGCATTCCATTTTACACAGCCATTGTAACTTGATTTTAAAAGCAACCGTGTGAAATTATGCCTTGCTGCTAATGAAGAATTGTTTTAGTGCTAAATTCTCAGTTTTCTATTGAATTTTCTGTTCTATATTTAATGTATTTAAATCCATATCTTAGGAAAGTTTGAAGAAACTAAGTAATTTAGAATGTTGTATACGTGTGTTGCTGACTATTTAATTTTATTTAATGAAGTGTGAAATAGAATGTAGAAGCATTTGTGTAGCATACCTGATGAGACTATGCACCTGTAATAGTGCTCTGTATTTTATTCTCACCTCTTTCCTATTTTACTGAGTGTCATTTCCTGAATGCAAAATGCATCCTGTGGTTGAAACAATGTATTTCCCTCCACTTATCCTAAATAAGAAGCAAAACCCATTGTTTCTTAAACTACTGTCCCCAAATGCCAGATTTAATAAAAAGGACAATGCAAAGTTTTTGTTTTTTTAAGTGGAAAGAATAATTTAAGTTACAATTATTTTCCCAGCTGTGAAGGGGTGGGATCAGCATTAAACGTTGAGTAATTTAACAATCAAGTCCTAGTACTGCTTTTAGAACTTTGCTTCTGATTTATATCAAGGGTTGCTTGCAACTCTATAGCTTGCCACTCAGCTCCTAAGAAACTGTCCAATATGAGAACCAGTTTAGAACTTACAGTACAGTGGTACCTCGGTTTATGAACACAATTGATTCCGGAAGTCTGTTCATAAACTGAAGCAAACTTTCCCATTGAAAGTAATGGAAAGTAATGGAAAGTGAATTAATCCGTTCCAGATCTGCGGCGTTCGTAAACCGAAAATTCGTAAACCGAGGTGTTCATAAACCAAGGTTTCACTGTACTTGTCTTTGGGATCAACCACTCTTGCTGATAGGAGGGAGGGGACAAAATACAAGCTTTACTTCCTCTTTCACTTTTGTGTACAGTATATGCAGCTACTGTATTCTCATTTTCTTAAGACAAGCTACAGTACTTTGCACCGAGAGTTGCCACAGAGGAAAATGACAGTAAAGCCTCAGTTGTGTACTCATTTGTCTCTCACTTATCATATCTATTGTTTGTGTGCTTGGAATAATTAATAACCAGATTTTGACAATCCAATGGCTTTTAAAAATGGAAAATATGAATTATACTAACAATGCTGCATGTTCATATTTTGAATACAGTACATTATAATGGTATTTTTATCTATTTGTTTTGTTTGTTTGTTTGTTTGTTTGTTTGTTTAAAAAACAAACTAGGCTGCCAAGAACTGTGGGCAACAATGACTGAAATGTCATTACTTTCTTCCAAGGATAACCGCCAACAACCAGAAGGTATTTCCACCCCGCTTCTTGGAACTTTGTGCAATTTACATTTCTTTAAAGTTTTGAACAGATTTAAACTGTTTTTTCCCCTGATACTTGTGTGTGTGTGTGTGTGTGTGTGTGTGTATGTAGTACTTTGATTGTACCCTCCCTCCATAGTATCTATCCCCACTTTTGCTGTTGTCCCTTAATACTGTTCTCTTGGGATTATTAGTTCCATCTTGGCTTGCCTTGATGTTGGATTTTTACCTGAGGGATAGCTCAGTCAATAGAGCATGAGGCTCTTAATTTCAGAGTCATGGCTTTGAGCCCCACATTGGGCAAAAGATTCATGCATTGCAGGTGGTTGAACTAGATGATCCTCGTGGCCCCCTCCAACTATGATTTTATGATTTCTATGATTTCCTCAGTCTTTAAGACAAATAACCTGGATCAGTGTACATGGTTCCCTAGCACAATCTAGGGAGGGATAAATGTGAAGTCTGGGCCTATTACATGTATGTGAAATTTGATTGAAACTGGAAACTAAGAGTCAGAGTAATTGTTATGTGAAAACTCCACATCTTTTCTATTCTGATTCAATCATTCTCATTCATTCAGATTGTGGGGCCTAATTTGGATTAGGATCAAAATATTGGGTCAGGGTAGTCAGACACTTGTTCTCCATGTCATGGCCCCAATCCTGATCCTCCCTGCAAGTTGCTGTTGGCCATAGAGGGCAAAATATATACCTAACAGCAAAAGCTAGCCTATACATTCTTACCTGAGAATAAGGACTCAGCTATACAGCTGCAAATAAAACATTTTAAGTGTGTTGTAAGTGCAAGGGGTGTGGGTGGCACTGTGGGTTAAACCACAGAGCCTAGGGCTTGCTAATCAGAAGGTCGGCGGTTTGAATCCCCGCAACAGGGTGAGCTCCCGTTGCTCAGTCCCAGCTCCTGCCAACCTAGCAGTTCGAAAGCACATCAAAGTGCAAGTAGATAAATAGGTACTGCTCTGGTGGAAAGGTAAATGGCGTTTCCGTCTGCTGCTCTGGTTCTCCAGAAGCGGCTTAGTCATGTTGGCCACATGACCCAGAAGCTGTATGCCAGCTCCCTTGACCAGTAAAGCGTGATGAGAGCCGCAACCCCAGAGTCATCCATGACTGGACCTAACGGTCAGGGTCCCTTTACCTTTACCTTTAAGTGCAATATACAATGCACCACTTGATGGCAATGGTGAACCTTATGGAAAATTCAATGTATTTTTAAAACTGCTTTTCAGAATGGTTTTTATATGTGTGTACAGTAGATTCCACCTAAGTCCCAGTGAACTGCATAAGGCTACATGGCAAGCCTGTATTTTTTGGCTATGGGCTGCAATCCTGAATCTTGGCCAGGAGCAGCAAGACGGAATGGAGTGGTGAAGCCACCACCAACTTTGAAGACCTGTAGCTCACATTGGACAAGGTTAAAGGTGGAGGAGCAGTAAAAAACCAATCTTTTGCTACACCAGCTTCAGGCTGGCACAGCGAGAGGCCCATAGTGTATTTCTGGCAGATGGCTTGGCATAGGATGCAAGTACCTGCAATGCTCCATTTTCTGATTTACATTGGCTACCAGCGGAGGCAATACCATGGAGGCCCTGAGTCAGCATCCTAACCTCTTCCAGAGTGACAGATAAGGCTGCTCTTATGTGCCTGTATGTGCAATAATAATTTACTCACTACATTTTTATTCTGCATTTCAGACAGTTATGGTCTCCCAAAGTGACTCACAGTAAAAAGAGGAAGAGCAGCCCTGAGTTATTAGAGAACTGGCATGGAAGCAAATAGCTAACATCTCTTCCCATCACCATCCTGATCCAAATTGGCGCCTTTTGTACTGGTTTCTAAGAAAGAAAAATGTGTTGGGAGCTTGAAATACAAGATTCCGTGTGACATTTAGTTTTAAAATGTAGTGATTGCACATTCTTTGTTACTTTTAAAACTTTAAAAATATTTATCACTTGCATTTCCCCCATTTTTTGGAATACTTTTAGGGATGAAAGAAAACATTTTGGGGGGCTTGCCCTGCAAGCAACGTAGCTGTGCTGCTGTAAATGCTCCAGCTACATGTGTTCACAAAGCTATCCATCACATTCAAGATCTAGAAGTAAAAGTGGAAGAATCCTTTCAACAGGTACTTTATTTATTTCCTAACCTTCAGAGAATTTTTTTACTAGAGCTCATTTTTATTTGACATCAAAAATAGGGGCACAGCAATAATACAAAAAACAATAATAAGCAATAATACCTAAGACTCTGTTTGTGGGCTGCTTGCTCTTCCCAGGGCAGCTTGCCTGGTGCCTTCATTTTGCATCTTTAGGCGCCTAGAAAAAACATGAACTAGGCCTTTGTCTGATTAACATTCTATGTGCTTTTAAGTGTGTTTCTGGGAGGAGGGGGTTATTGGTTTGCTTTGTTTTTAATTTTGTATTTTTATGCTGTGAACTACCCTGAATTCTTTGGATGGAGGACAGTAAACAAATTTAATAAATAATAATATAGAAATTTTCTTATTTTTGATTGCCTTATTATGATGGACATTTTGGGTTGCTCCCTCCACTGCTATTTGACTACAAAATTAAAAACTTTCAGATTGGTTGGGAAAGGCAGGTTTCAATATATCAGAAGAGGACGTGTGTCCAGTCATTGTATTTTCACAATATCTATATATTTTTTCCTTAAACGTGAAATCACAAATAGCCCAGAGGTAGATCATTTGATCCAACCCTTTGGTCCAACTGTCATCCACAACTCAAATGTTTGGCAGATTACACTTACTTTGTAAGCCAAGTAGTAATAGAAAAATTAAGACTTTAAATCTTGTTAACTGATCATAGCCTGCCATTATGAAAGCTGCTGTTACAAGGCTTGACATGTTTAGGAAAGCAATACATAAAATATAACGTTACTTTCATATTTGTATGAAATCTTTTTTAAAAAAAGTCTGTGGTCCGTGAAATCATTTTAAAACAAATTCAGCTTATCTCCATACACATACTCAGTGCAAATTCTACAACATAAAATACGTTAATGAAGCATCTTCTTTGTATTTGCAGTATGATCACTTGTACAAGCTGGAGAAAATTCCATGGTAAGGATCTTCTGAGTTTTGATTTAATGTTTGTACCAGGCACCATTCTAATTGTTTTTATTTTACTAATGCACACAGGGAGTTCTAGCTTGAATAAGGGCTTCCCCATTCACTTTAATGCTTGCTTACTTACTTCGCCAAACCTTTATTAGGCATTACAAATATAGGCCATCATAAAACATCCATATATAAAATTTTAAAATATATACAATAACAGCCATATACAATTTGTAATAGCAAGGATTTTCATTGGAGTTGCTTCCCGCTAAATAGTGCCATTCACTTTAATGATGGAAGCCTGCTTGTGCACACATAGGGATCCCCACATCTATTTTGACCAATTAATTTTTAATACTTTTCAATTTTTTAAAAAAATGTATTTACCTTAATTCAAATTTAATACAAATTTAAAAGTGACTTCCCACCCAGCCATCTTGATATTTCACTTCCCACAAGAGTTGAGGTGCTAAGGGGATAAGCCAGGAACATGTAGCCCTTCACATATTGGCGAGAGCTGAAGTCTCATAGCAACATCTTGAGGGTTATAGGTCCCTGGATTAAGCCAATAGTTTCATGAAAGATGTGAATACTGAAGATAGATTTTAATTAACATGTAGATGTTACAAGGGCGTTCCTACCTTAAAATATTTACTTATATTTACAGGAAGTCAGATATTAAAATATCCTCTGAACTGAAGGCTAAACAGTCGTTATATTGGGAAGGTAAACATGGTTGAGTATTTACCCTCTCTGTCACAATGTTATTAGCTGAACTATTTAGTTTGACTTAATTCCCGAGAATTATAGAATTATTTATACTAGATGGTGTCCATCTATCTAATGGTTGGAATGTCTGGAATCTGTAGGATGGTGCTGTTTGCCATTTGTAACTCAGAAATTTCTGCAAGGGAGAGGACCAAAGGAGAAAACAATAATTCTCTTGACTGCTGTGTTGACATAACCCTTAGCTACAATGAGAGAACCTTTTCCAAATTCCTTTTCCACAACACATTCTGTGTTCACTGCTTATACTAAGATATATCTGATAACAGTGATTTTGAAAGCATGTTGTGTTTTCGAAACTGAGAAACTGAAACAGATTTTCTTTTACTAAAACATAAGCTAAAATGCAAACAGCTATATACATTTGCAGGATAGTGTTTTCCTGGATAATTTATCACCACTGAAAACATTCAAATATTCAAATTTTTATTAATGCTGATGAATATTTTCTCATGAAAACAGGCAGAGTTGTGTCTCATGCTGCTTTACACACAACAGTAAGCAGTATTGTTAAGTATTGATTCTAGTAGAAAAGAAGGGGGCAAGTATTGTTTTGCACAGCTATTACACCCCCATAATTCCTTGTCTGTGTAATTTACAATAGCAGGCTAAATGGAGAAAATATATATGCAGTTGCCAGACTAAGCTTTAGTGTTTACTTATGCGAAAATCTGAAAAACAAGGCACATTCCATGCATGTTGTACACATTTTATACCATTATGCTTTATCTTTTCCATGATGCTCCCGCAAATTATTTCAATACATTCTGGATCTCCTCCAGTCATTTTGAATCCTCTGAGGTCCAAATTGGGTAAAAAGTGTGAAAGTTACAGCCTCAAACTATTACATTGACCAGGTGCAAAATTCACTCTGTTGACTGTTGTTTTAAACTGCAAAATACTGCAGGAAATTTGGCATAGAAGTGTTAATCTAAGGACTGAAGCATTATTGCAACAAATATTTGTGGCACTATGTTTGCCATGAAATAGCACAGCAATGGGCCTCACCTGATAGCTATAAATATAAAGTTGCAACACCTACCGGTATCTGAATTCAATTCTTCTGGGCAGTCATACTTAATGTGTTGCTTTTTAAAAGAAGGGAAAGCCCACTTGGGACTGCAGCATATCTGGAATTCTTTAGGCACCATCTGCAGTTTTGTGTGTGGAACTGCAGCCACCTCCATTTAGTCAATTGGACCTATTCAAGCCATGATCACTTTTTCTCTGACCCTCAGTAAATGAAACTAACTCGAAAGGAACTGCAAGAGTTTGAGGGGAAAGCAGCAGCAGTATGGTAAAGAGAGCAGAGAAGCCACAAGCATTACATAAAAGATGGGCAGAGACAGGCATTGGGATAAGGAAAACTTTTCTCGAGGGTGAATAACAAGAAAGGAAGAGAATGGGGGAGGAGGGAATCTGAAATGATCATATCCACCATACATTTAAAGCACATGGCCTCCTGTTTCCCAGCTGCCCTAGCCATCCGCCTGACTCTAAGAGAATGAGGGAGGCAGGGGTGCATTTATTTGACATGCACCACAACCGGGGCAACCCCCAAACCAGCTAGGGAGACAGCTTTCCATAGTTTTTAGCACACCGTTGGGGTGTGAACATGGTTGACAAACTGGTATCTGTTCAGGGCTGCCCTGAGTCACCCAGCAACTTACTGTAGCAACTTCATGGTGAGTTCTGGCACCTATTTTTTTGGGGGGGGGAAGCACTGTTTATTGTTGTATAAACTGTATTTTGTGTGCCTTGTTCTAGGACTGTGTATGTGACATACTAAAAACTTGTTAAAAATGCATCTCAGCTCATGCATTTTAGATAAACCTGAAATGTGAAACAGTGCCACAAATATTTCTACCCCCCTTTTTTTAATTTCAAAAGACATCCAGCCTTTAAAGCAGAAAACAACAGCTGTTCTGGCAGAGGTCACAGAGTTAGTTATGAGGTTAGAAGAGGAACGTAAAAGGGCTGCAGATGCTTTAAAGTTTGAGGAAAACCGCAGAAAAAAGCTATACCTAAATGCTGATATCCTGTCACGTTGGAGGCTGGAAGAGCTTCCCATAGCTGTTCAAAGAGGTATGAAAATTAACCTTGTAAAGCAGGTGTGAGAAACTTTTTCAGACTTACTTGAATATGACCCCCAAAGCCCTTTGGTAACTTAGATACTAACCAATTGGTTATGTGTAAGTTGTCATGGACTGCATGAGATGCATCTTGAAGCTTGGGGTGGGTAGGAAACTGCAACTAGAAGGCAATGAAATTAGAATCATAACATTATTAACAGTGGCCAATCATCAAAATCAGCTGTGTTGATAACACAGATATCATGACATTATATCCAAACCCAAGTTCTGCCAGGACGAGGGGTGGGTGGTGGAATAGGCTTATCTCTCATTGAGCCAGCTGAAGTCTCCCATCCTGGGTCAGCCTGAGATACATTAGTGTATGTATTCCATCCCAGCTCAGCTGGGACTCATCTGAAGCTGGCTTAGCCAAGGCTACCTGAAAAATGGGGAGAATTATTCCTATTGGATCTTGTATTCTTAACTTAACTTGGTGCCTTCTAGATGTTTTGCATTACAGTGGTACCTCGGTTTATGAACACAATTGGTTCCGGAAGTCTGTTCATAAACTGAAGCGAGCTTTCCCATTGAAAGTAATGGAAAGTGGATTAATCTGTTCCAGATGGTCTGCAGAGTACTTAAACTGAAGCGTTCATAAACTGAAGTGAGCTTTCTCATTGAAAGTAATGGAAAGTGGATTAATCCGTTCCAGACGGGTCCGTGGAGTACTCAACCTGAGTACTCAAAGCATGGGTGTAATTGGTTGCAGAAGTCTGTTCATAAACTGAAGCGTTCATAAACTGAAGCGAACTTTCCCATTGAAAGTAATGGAAAGTGAATTAATCCGTTCCAGATGGCTCTGCGGCATTCATAAACCAAAAATTCGTAAACCGAGATGTTCATAAACCGAGGTTCCACTGTACAGCTCTCATCAGCCACAGCTCACACTACCAGTGGTGCACAAGGTAGTAAACCTTTCCCAATTGAACTGCTTATTCATTAATGGAGCTGCGCAAGGGTGTTGGGGAGTTGGATACATTCTGCAACATTCAGTAGGATTCAAGCAATGCAGTGTAAGAGAATCACCAAAGAACACAAAAGCAAAATAACTCTTTTTTCCAAGGTACTCTCTGTTTTATCATTTATTTAGCAAGGCAGAGTTAGGTTCCTTCCTCCCCCACCATTCACCTCTTGCAGTAGAAGGTGAAGCTGCTGCTTTCCTTGATTCTTTTCTTGATTACTTCCTATTCTAAGATAGAAAATTATTCAAGTGGATGGTAAATATCTCAAGTTTTCATTGCTTTAACATTCAAGAATCAAGAGGAGCCGAGGAGCCAAGGAACTCTGCTCAGAGCTATGAAATAAAAAGAGAACAACTTTATTTCAAGCTTGCTTCCCAGTTGCTCATGTCTTTGCTCTCACATCTACTGATAAGGGTCATAGGTGGACAACAAGGGGAAAGAAGCAAAGGGTGAGATCCATGCCCAGGTTGAATTCATTCTGAGTACCATCAGCTCCCCATCCCCTGGCTTGTTGTGGCATCTCTCTCACTCCCACTTATGGCAGAGGTTGGGTTATTCCATGACGGTTGGACTGCCCATTTAGGTATTGTATGCTCACTAGCCCAGGGGTGGGGAATCCACAGATGTTGTTGGTCTACAATTCCCATCAGCCCCCAACCAGCATAGCCAGTGGTTTGGGATTATGGGAGTTGGAGTCCAGCAGCATTTGGAAGGTCACATGTTCTCCATCCCTGCACCAACCCACCCAGAAGCCAAAAGGAGCCACAGATGTAGCCAATTAGGGAAGGGGGGGATTGCCTGAGGGAAAGACTGGGACTCTTTAGAGGAGTGCAGAGGAGTAGGAAAGAGGGAAGGCAACCAAGAAGGGGAGAAGTGATGAGAGAGGTGACAAAAGAGTAATAGCCAGCTCAGAGAGGGAAAGAGTGCAGAGGTAGGTGGCCTTTGCCAAGGCAGCTGCTTGAAGGAGGCACATGGTAAGTGGAGAAAGGGCAGGCAAAGAGTTTGCTGGAGAGCACAAGGCCAGCTGGGCAGGGCAGCTCATTGGTAGCCCTGAAGGAAAAAACTCCAGCAGGACCTGGGAGACTTTCCTATAGGACAGCTACAGTGACACACGGTAGAGTAAGATGCTCCAGGGGTGCATCTGTCAATCTACACACCTGGATGGAACTCCACCCCAAGATGTGGCCATTTGATGCCTCAGAACCATACACCACTGTCCAAGGTCTTCCCACTGCCTCATCCCTTAATAGTGCTGGTCCACAGGATGATGAAAGAAATATGAGCAGAAAATGCTACAGAAAAACGAGATTTGCCTGATGCCACAAGGAGTAGCTCTGCGTGGAAGTAGCGACTCACTTGCCTCCACCCTGACATCCTGGAGTGTGAAATGGCTCCCTGCTGTGACAGGATGGGTTTCCACTACTCAACTAGCTAAGATGGAAGGTTTGATGTGAGGAAAGGTACCAAACCTGATTTCTCTTTGCCAGGGGCATGATTTCAGCAACTGTTATATGCATAGGATTATGTGAGCATATATTTCATAGGAAACTGCATAGAGATCTGACAGTATATCATCTGAAATTATATGTTCCGTCTTTAAATGCAGTTGTCATAATTTTGTTATACTGCATAGCTTATTTTTCTTCTGCAGAATGGGAGAAATGTTCACGAGATATTTCAGAATTACAATGGCATTTTGAAGAAAAGAATAATCAACTCCAGGATGCAGTAAACCAATTGACAAAAATAGATGTAGCTAATGCAAAAGTTCTGGAGAATATAACCTACATGAAGAAATACAGCCCTCTGCTGGGAGAAAAGCTGTTTTATGAAGGTGATGCTATGGTAGAAGTGAAAAAGATATACACACAGGTAAACAGATTAAATATTTTATTTTATTTCCCCCATGCCAAATGAGTTTGGTACATGCCCCTTTCAGAGATTTTGTTCCTGTATTTTTACATGCTTATAACAATAAAGAGAAATGTGAAAGTACAGCACCTTTTGAAGTAGGAATCTAGAAGAGTCTTAACTTATGAAATGGAAAGGCAGATTTATTATAAAAGGTAATGTATAGATTAACCCAAACTCTTTGAAATATATATAACAATAAATGCTAAATTAAATACAGACCCAACCAGAAAAGTGGCTTAAAATTAGTGGGTAAGTCAGCATTTTCTTCCAAACCAGGTATGACATTATGAAGTTAACAGTGCAGTCCTATGTTTGTCTGTGTAGCAGTAATTTCCATGGAGTCAGTGAGTCTTCTCAGACCAGTGTGTGTAGGTTTACAGCTTAAATAACAATTTGAAAACTATTTAAAAGAAGGTTAACTAAAAAAATGCTTGCTACTTTTAAAAGCAAAAGAAAAGAAAGGTAAAGTTGTTCTCATTGGTTCTATCAAAGCAGCATTGAAACTACTGTAAAAAATCATTAGAGAAATCATTTATAATTATTTCCTAACTCTAGCACACGTTGATCATGTTCATATATCACAGTAAATCTGACTATTTGGTTTATCTTGGCAGAGTGATGGTGCATATAGTCTGTTCTCCCATGCCTTTGGCTAATTAAACAATCTACGTCCTTTTAAACTGGGGTGTTTGTGTGTTTGTTTGTTGTTATGCTATGTGTTTTTTGGGATTTTATATTGTAAAGCACCCTGTTATCTTCTGATGAAAGGTGGTATAAAAATTTAATAAAACAAACAAAGCCTGTATGATTAAGCAAAGTTAGATGCAACAAAACTAAAAGCTATAAAATATGTTAAATGTTTTGATGATAGTGACCCAAACTTTATTTGATTAGTCCTCCTTAATCCACTATTTTGGGAGTGGGTGGGGATTATCTAACAGAGTGGAAAAGTCAAGAGGAGGACATATGTAACTTGGTTTCTTTGAACAGTTTATGCCACAATAAATGTGTCCATCTTTAACGTACAACAGGATTTACTGCAGTAGACTAGCACTCTCAAATTATTTAAATTGGCTATGGTTATTCACAGCCTCTTAATCCATCTGCCCAAAGGAAGGAACTTTAGCCATCTTCTGTTTGGGGAACGGGGAAATAGTTGGTTGCTTAATACTCAATAAAAGTAAGCCAGCTTCCCAAAGAGTTTTAGCTGCATGTAAATTTGCAATCCTAAATAATCTCAACTGAGATTATTTTTGAGTAAATGGACATAGGATTGGATTTTAAGTCTCAGTTTTATCCTTTAAAAAGCAGCAAAAAATTTGCAAAAGAATTAAAGAAATAACACTACACCTTTTCATAAGGAGACAAAAAAGTGAGAACAAGTTTATAACATTTTGAGCTTTGCACTGTCAGATTAATTTCTTTACTTTTTAAAGACCAAAACTGGATATGATGTAGTTCATGAAGAACTTGAGATGGTGAACAGTTTGCATCTAGGACTCACAGAAGAGTGTGAAAGGGAAAGAAAATATATGGCTGAACAAATACAAATAGCTGAGGAATTGTTGATGAGTTTACAGTAAGCATTTTAATTTTTTTTATATTATTGTTGTTCAATTTGTCTCTCTCCTTTTGTATATAGTCTACTACATTATTTGGAAAGCATTGTCTGATTAAGTTACTTCTTCCTTCCTCTTGTCTGCTTTACACATTCTCAGGTTTAAAGGGATTGGGCACCAAACCACATCAGGGGCTTTTAAATGTTATGTGGTGCAGATGTGGAAAACTAACATTTTGCTTTGGGATTTAGGCTTTTGCCTTTTATTTCCAGCCTCTTGGTATTTGCAAATGTTTCATAGAATCTTAAAGTTGGGAAGGACCCAAGGGTCCTCGAGTCCAACCCCCTGCAATGCAGGTATCTCAGCTAAAGCATCCATGACAGATGGCCATCCAACCTCTGCTTAAAAACCTCCAAGGAAGGAGAGTCCACCACCTCTGATGGTGGTGGTTTAAAATAATTAAAAATGTGTTCAGTTTAGGGTTACTTAGTCCTTTTTTTAAAAAAAAACAACCCATTATTTATTGCAATGCTTTCAGCAATAGTTTCATGATACCGAGTCAAGGGAAAGCTGAGTGTAGTCAGACAAGAAGGCCCATTTCAAAAAAAGAAAGCTTAAGGAATTACAGAGTGAGATCCTATGGTCAGAAATACTCAAAGAGAAGGGAGTCCAAGATGGACGGGAGTTTCTTAAAGGTGAAATATTCGAAGCACAAATGCAGACAATTCCAACAAGAAAGGAAAGGAGCTTACAGATGAGTTGAGATTTAAGAAGGGCACGTATAAGGAACTGAAGAAAGGGGGGAGGAGTATACTTGAGTAGCCATCAGTTGCAGAATGAATATCATGCTGGCCAAAGCTCAGAAGGAACACGGGCTTGCAAGAGAGGTTAAAAATAATAAAAGTTTCTTTGGCTATGTTCAAAGCAAGCAGAAGAACAAACAAGTAGTAGGTCCTCTGCAAGGAGAAAAAAGATAAATGCTATTGGGTGACAGAGAGAAGGCAGAATTGCTCAACACCTACTTTACCCCCTTCTTCACCCAAAAGGAAAGCAGTGACCAACCTGGTGATAACAGAAGAAACAATGCAAGGAGGGAGCTGCATTATCTCTGTAGTCTTTTTAGCACCTAATCTTTCTGTTCCAACAAGCATTTTAAGTAGAAATCTTGCACAGTCTGCACTTGTATTGGAGATGCCTTTAATGTTTTAATGGTGTTATCATTTGTGTGTTTGCCACCCTGGGCTTCTTTGGAACAGAAATATTTGTCTTAAATACCACCTATCTCTAGCTAGGTTATAGCCCATTCCCTCAATCAGTAATTGTTTGAATTGTTTTTAGAAGTTTGCATTGTATTGTTTTATTACTAAAGATATTTTTGCCACCTTGGGATCCTTTGAGAGGAACACTAAGATAGAAAATCACAAACGAACAAACAAAATAATAAAAACCTCAACAATACAAAAATCTTTAAAATAGTGGCTGTGTTCACATGCTACTTCAAACCAAAGTTAATGCATGGTTAATGCATTGAGCGCATGCTGTTCCATGCTGAAAGTTCCTGCTTCACTCCTCAAATGGTCCTGGCTGTGCCACATTGGAAACAAAGCACAAGGCTTGGCTTGTTGTGTCATTTAAATCTGAGCTCATTGCTTCATTGAAACAAACCACTAGCAGTAAGTCAAGAACAAACCAGCATGCTGCTCATTCACATTAAACCACAGTTAAGAACTATTTGCAAATCAGGCCAGGACAAAATAGCATCTAGCTCTGCAACACCATGATTTACCAATGATGTAAAAATTGAGGGTGGTATTCAACCAAATATTTGCTATAGCATAATGATTAGTGCTAGTGCAAAGGGAACTCTCCCTCTCCACCCCTATGCCACCTTCAGATCTGCTCTAAAGGTTTGGGGAAACTCCCAGAACAGGAAAGTAGAGAATGCAGAGGAGTAGGAAAGCAGAGAATGTTCCATTGTGCAAGGAGAAATCCTTGCACTGTGGAACGATCTGCTTAATCCTATGTTGATTACAACCCTCTATGTTGATAGCAGATAACCACTTTAATCTTCCTGTTTTGCTCACTTGATCCTCTCTCATCAGCTCATCCTACCTGTCAACTTCCACTACATTATAGCAAATGTTCGTTAATAACAGATCAGATTGCTAGCAGAAGTATTTCTTAACTAAGTGGCTGGGGGTTAACTTACACAAATTGTGCTCCTAAGAGGGAAGAGGCTAAGACTGCACTTCTAAGTACACATAACTCAGTGGGGCTTACACCTAAGGAAACATACTTAGGATCATGTTACATGTTAGAAGTTGGAAAATGAAACAGATTTAGTGCTGTTACATGGGCAGTGGAATGGGGCAAGATGTCTGACAAAACCAGATTATTCTGATGGGTTTGGTAATGTTTTGTTAATAAACAGCTTCTTTAGTTTACCCTTGGCCAGATGGATAATTTGATTCTTGCCTCTTCTTAGGAATGAGCTTAAAGATGCTGAATTCATTGCCAATGATTTCAGCTACAAGTTAAAAGCAAAAATGGAAGCAGTATCGCACAGTAAAAAACTTCTTGAAGAATTAAACATGAAAGAAGCAAAGACAAAGGCTAATTTAACATCTTGGCAAGATAAAGTGAGTTTTAAATATTTATATGCAAGCAAATAGATCCTCTAGAAGTGAATGCCACATGAAGTCCTTAACACTGTGTCTATTGAAAAGTTAAGTGTCCTGTAATAAGCCCAATAAATGCAAATGTTATCTAGTTAAGTGAAAAAATCTTTGATGGGGTCAGCAGCAGGCATGCTTGGACATCCATTGGCACCTACACATCTGAACAGGACTCACTGTGCCTAATTTCAGCCTCTTCTGCAGTAGGTGATAGTGGGCTCCACCCAGTAGTGCTGCCATCAACTAGAAGTCCTTTTTGCACTGCTAATCAGCAGCACACTGTCACTGGCCACCTCCATATCCTCACCCTGGGGTTTCTGTATGCATCCCATTTGATTTGGGTAGCTGCTATTTTTATTTATTTTCCCATCACACACTACAGCAGAATGCCCAAAGTACAGTAGTGTTGTTATATTAGAAGTACCAGGGTATTAGATTGCGGGCAAATACAGATGGCAGCTGCCTGGTGCTGAACACTTGATCAGATTCAACAGAAAGTGCACCAGCACTGGGAAATGACACTTAGAATCACAGCCATACAATTGTATAGTTGGAAGGGATCTACAGTGATGTGGGGGGGGGCACCATCAACACTAAGCCTGGCACTCAATCCTGGCCCTGGCCCTAGAAATTGCTTTCATCCTAATTCTCCCAAACATTGCTGATGCCTGTGCTGATACAAAGGCATACTAAGGATCCTATAGAGTTCTTTTTTGTGACCTCTGCAAAAAAAAAAAAATGGTTCACATGTTCATTTCAAAATGGCTGCAAAACTGGATTTATTTTCTTTTTCCTCTGTTAATTTCCTGTTTTATGTTAGATTGCCCCTTTTACTTTTTTGTTTAATATGTTGATTATGTTTAATATGTTTTGGCCATTTAAAATATTGATTTTAGGCCTTCATGAGAACTGGGGCAAGCTTTCCTTTTTAGAAGCATAGACTGAAGACATTTCATTGTGCTTTTATCCCACTCACCGACACAACCAGATGCACTTGTTTATTCTGGTTTGGAAATTCCACCTGCCTTTAGCAGGGTAGTTAGGAGCTTTCAGATTTTTCATTCGCATTGACAGGCGGAACAGGGCCCAAGTATTTTTTTTTCTTCGTGACAGGGGTTGAAAAGAAAACATAATTATAAATCTGAAACAAGAAGCAAATACTCATTCTGCCCGGACACTGAGGTCCAGCACCGAGGGCCTTCTGGCAGTTCCCTCGTTGCGAGAAGCCAAGTTGCAGGGAACCAGGCAGAGGGCCTTCTCGGTGGTGGCACCTGCCCTGTGGAACACCCTCCCAACATATGTCAAAGAGGAAAACAACTACCAGACTTTTAGAAGACATCTGAAGGCAGCCCTGTTCAGGGAGGCTTTTAATGTCTAATAGATTACTGTGTTTTATTTTTCTGTTGGAAGCCGCCCAGAGTGGCTGGGGAAACCCAGCCAGATGGGCGGGGTATAAATAAAAATTATTATTATTATTATTATTATTATTATTATTATTATTATTATTACTACTATATTTTCACTAAATATAACACTATACTGCTCCAAAACTATAACTGAGGCTCTGGAAGTACATTTTCAAGATTTTAACAAGAAATTTTACTATGATAAAAATTTACAATGTTGCAATTAAATGCTGAATGAGCAATTAAACTATCTTTTTAATGTTAGGTAAGGCGGATGACTCTGAAAATTGCTACTCAGGAAAATGAGAACAAAGGTTTAATGAATGAATATTTAGAGGAGAAGAACATTTTGGAAACATCAGTAAGTATAAAAAATACCTACACATTAATGTGTTTTTGAGTCCATGTGTTGCAGAATTTTCATAATGTTCATCATATTCTATAATATTTCCTAGCAAGCCAATAAGAAATCTGATCTAAGCAATATGAAAAAAAGACTTAGGACTCTTCTTGATGAAATACTCGAAACACAGAGTGAAAACAAACGTCTTTATGATGAAAATGGAAAATTTGCGCAAAAATTCAGAGAAAGGTAAATGAAATGGTTAATAATTGATAGACTTTCGATTAGGCTTCAAGCCAATTGAGTTGGATGTTTGGTTTTGTTGATTTTTTTATTCTCACTGAAACCAGTGGAACATTCAATTTAATCTAAAGTATTTTACACATATAAGGTAATGTGGAAATCCCACATCCACACACACAGTTATTGCTGTCTTGTTCTATCTCTTAGTTACTGTGCTCCTTGGTCCATCTTCATTCTTGAATGTTAAATGAGATGAGATTATAACTGCTCACTTGAATAGCTTCCTGCTTAGAATTTATGGGCCATTCATCTGATCCAGCGTGGCTTGGGCACGCTGCAGGCCCCACAGTGAATGCCACCTGGAATTTTGTCACCCCCCTCAGTGGTGACACTGGGGGTGGTCCACCCCCACTGCACCCCCTTCCTCTGCCCCTGGCTGGATCAACCATGTTTCCTGCATGGATCGTAACCACACAGCTGATCCCTGCTGAAAGCATCTTTAAGCTTGCTGGCCAACAGTGGATGGGTAGTAAGTTCAGGTCCACTGGAAAGGACTTTACCAGTCCTATGATCAGTGTTTTCCAAGCACCAAGCATAGGGCTGGCGAATCCCCTTTTGCTGCTGTTCCCAAGCACCCATCAACCAGATGACTGTCAAGTGCTTGGGAAGCACTGCACAATGGACTTTGCCTATCCCTCTCAAGTCAAAATGTAGATCCAGACCTTGAATGATCTTTTAACATAATGTTTTACAGAAACTTTTGTAAACCCACTATGGATTATAATGTGATTACTATGAAAAGAGCAAGATTCTATCATTCAATTCTGATTTTTTTCTCTCTGAATTTAATCTTTGAAAAACTCAGCATAGGAAGCTGCAGTGAGAGTTATTTCATACATACAATGGGTTCTAGTGTAACTAGAGTAGTGACAAGCAGTTGTAATTGTGATATGTCAGATCATCAGTGCTGTGTGTCAGAAGCAAATGGTTGGCACACCTGTGGAATGCTTGGGTTTGTGTGAGCAACCATTAAATTTTATTTCATCAGTGGGAACACAGTGAAGTATTTCTGTAAGATAGACATAGGGGTTTAAAAAAATCAGTGTCATCCCCATATAGTAGTTAAGTAAAATTAAGCATGTTTTCTCCCAAAAAATCCTCAGAGAGGTTCAACCTGTAATAAACTGTTGAAGATGTGTTAGTGTTGTAAGGTTTTCGTTTTTATTTAACAGTTCAAGAAAGAGGATGGCATATCAATCAGAAATTCAGGTTTTAAAGAAAAATATTCGCAGATTGGAAGATCATTTAAAAAAAGTCAATAAAGAACTTTATTCAGCTGAATTGGCTTATGATGAAGCCAGATCAAAACTGGAGGAAGTGGAACAAAGCCTTGTTAAAGAAAAAACACGTTTCAAGGTTGTAAAAGTTATTCTATTATTAGGATATTTTAATTATTTGAAGATGTGAAATGACTGACTATAATGTTTCTGTGTACGTCAATTAAACTATTTAACATCATCTTGCCATATTATTTGCAATATTTAAAGCCTGATGTAGCTTTAAGTTCTTTAGGCCTAAATAAAGCAACTGTGAGCCAGGTTTCCCAACTCCTTTGTTTGCACTACAGCTATGACTTTAATATCAGCTTCATATGCAGAATTTAGTAGATTATAATGTATATATCCATGCTGTGTAAAGCTCCACCTGCTATTTTCTACAGCTCAAGATGCTGTTAAAGGTACTAAAGCAGGCCAAGTCCTATTTTCTGACTAGTTGGCAACCTTACTCTAAACTTTTCCCATGCATCAAACTGTTTGTAAACCTATTTAGCAATTTTTAACAACAGGTAGCCCAGTTCAGTTAGAGAAGCCTGTGCATATAAGCAGCCGTTTGGGTCCATTACTAATGCAGAAGCATATAGCAGTGTTCACCCAAGCCTTGTTGAACTGGCTGGATGTGGATTTCAGTGGAAATAGGTACATATGCATTTGCATCCCGAGGGCCAGTAAGTTGTTTGTGACTTGTTTTGCAAGGGGTGGGGGTGGTCAACAATAACTGGATTAGAATCAGGGATTTAATGACTACAGTTTTGTGTAACTGAAAAGTAGTTTCCCACAGAATGGGGAAGAGAGGTCCTGCTTTTGACCACCAGAAAGAAAGGCACATACAAGCTATCTGGAAGCAGTTGTATGAACTTAAAAGCCACAACCTATTCTTTTTTGGATATTTTTTTTAAAAAAATCTGAAAATGAGTTATTAGTCCCTCTCCACTGGACATGCAATAGCTTTCTGGTTCCCTTTTAACTTGGCATCTTATGACTGGGGGCTCTTTTTTAAAATCTGTTTTGTTGCGAGCTGAACCCCTATGAGATTGTGCTAGCAAACTGGAGAACTGCCTAGAGGTGGTAGCTGAGGACTCTGGGAAATGAAAACCAACCAGACAGTCCTGTTTGTGGCAAGACCTCTAATGTTGTATGACATAGTTAATTATGTAACCTGGGGTTGAAGGACAGCACAGAGAATGAATGAGCCCAATTATTTGATATGGAGACGAGACTGGATGTTACGGTTTTCTCGAATTGGTTTCCCTAAAGCAGGAGTGGGGAAAATTCTACCCCTCACATTTCAAGGCCCTCCCCACAATCCACAAAGCAATGGGGTTAAGAAGCAGCTTTGGTTGGTTCGGAAGCTGTATTGTAGGCCTAATTGCTTCATGGTGGTGGTGGAACAAGGAGGGAAGGCAGCTGGGGAAAGGAGTAAAGAGAGATGGGCATGGATTTGCACACACAAGCATATGCACATGAGTATGAGGGAGAAATGTGAAATGTATCTGGGCCCTACTGACATTTGCCACCAGCCTTGCCCAGTTTGGGCATGTAGCTCCTGACAGATTTTCCCTGAGGAAATGTAGCATCCAGAGGGGGGCAGTTTTCCCACCCTTGTTCAAATCATAAAATTATTCTGTATTGCCCCTCTCTCCCTCTTCCCATGGCCACATTTTTCAAATGTCATTCTATTTCCAATTTAGCAATTTTCTATCATTTGATTTACAGAATATATTTTGAAATGAAATATCTAATTTCTTACGTGCTCCTATATAATTTTTTAAAATCCATTTCACTTACAGAACTTAGTAGATAATGTAAGAAAAGAAATCAGAGATGAAGTAAGTGCTTGGAAGCTGACCCAGGTATGGAAAATAGATTTAAATTAACCTTTTTAAGATGTGTTTTTTGCACATAAAAATCTTTCATTTGAGATTATTTGGATTTATATTCACAAAATCGATCATGAACATGCAGTGGAAGACTACAGCATTAACTTCAACTGTGGAGTCAGTTGATTGATATCAATTAACTAGGAAAAGTACCATTAACTTTTAAGAAGTCCTTTCCAATCTTCTCCATTCTCTGATGAATGTTGTGCACCTGAATGAATATTGTAACGACCAGTTACAATATCTGTGGTCATCTGAGTTTAAAACTCCGTGGTCTAACTTGAGACAAAAACATCACCCCAGACTCACAATTTAACAGTAATGAATTAAGATGCTTTTTGAAAATAAAAGTGCAACCTTTAAAATGTTTTAAGTGTCTTGAAGGCAAGAGCGAAGCTTGTTACATGGCCTGAGCTTTTGTTCTAATCAGAGGTGGGAAATTATGCTACCATTCACCCATCAGAGGTGTTGTGTTCATCTGTCCTATTTATTCTCACATGTAGTTTTGGGGCTATCTGTCCGTATACAGGTACAGCCCTCTTTCTTTTGAAACTCCCAGCATCTGAGTTATGTTGCTTACTTGGCATGTTTCTTTACCCTTACACTGTCTTTGAATTTCTGGTTGCATGTGCCATTTTCTGAGAACATGAGGCAGGTTTGTAGATTCGTTACAGTTTCAGAATCATACTGCCTCCCACTGTGGGGCACAGTCTGTTGCTACACAACTTGAAGATAAAGTCGCTCTATTTTGGAGTGACCTTGGCTGCACTTACAGTCATACCTCGGTTTAAGTACGCCTTGGTTTGCGTATTTTCAGTTTAAGTACGCCGCGGACCTGTCTGGAATGGATTAATCCACTTTCCATTACAGTGGTACCTCTACTTACGAATAACTCTACTTACGAATAACTCTACTTACGAATGTTTCTACTTATGAACAGAGCTCCGTCCGCCATCTTGGATGCGGTTTAGATAGGATTTTTTCTACTTATGAATTTTTAGATAGGGTTGCTTCGACTTACGAATTTTTTCTCCCAATGCATTCCTATGGGATTCAACTTACAATTTTTTTCGACTTACGAATGTGCGTTCGGAATGCATTAAATTCGTAAGTAGAGGTACCACTGTACTTTCAATGGGAAAGTTCACTTCGGGTTAAGTATGCTTCAGGTTAAGTACAAACTTCCGGAACCAATTGTGTTTGTAAACCGAGGTACCACTGTATTGCCATTCCAGATGAAGTATCCAATGTCATAATTGGTGATGTGTTGCAGGATTGTCTTCAGCTTATGCAGTTAGCTGTACAAAGTGCTTGCAGCCCAACCGCATAATTATAATATAATATCATATCATATCATATCATATCATATAATAATTTATTATTTATACCCTGCCCATCTGGCTGGGTCTCCCCAGCCACTCTGGGCGGCTTCCAGCAGAATATTAAAATACAATGATTCATCAAATATTAAAAGCTTCCCTAAACAGGACTGCCTTCAGATGTCTTCTAAAAGTCTGATAGTTGTTAATTTCTTTGACATCTGATAGGAGGGCATTCCACAGGGTGGGTGCCACTACTGAGAAGGCCCTCTGCCTTCTCGACCCCTGTCCCTCCTGGCTTATTAAATATAGCAGATAGGGGTTGACTGGTTGAGTCCTGAGCATGGTTACCACTTCATTGTGTGAGGTGCTGGTACCTGCTGCCTTGAAAAGGTGGTTGTGCAGCTGTCAGGGGACTACCAGGGAACGTCCTTGGGTCGGGGTGAGGGTGAGGAGAACAGTCAGGACGGGAAGAGTCTGAAGGTGAAGGACAGGAAATGACGGAGGAGGGAGAGGGGGAAAGAGCAGGGGAGAGCCAGGAGGAGGTAGGGTTCTCTGATGTTGCAGCAGACCCCCAGCATCGCACAGGGAGCTCAGGGACAGATGGAGAGCCTGCACCAGTGCCTTCAGCCCAGGAATGGAGAGGGTTAAAAAGGAGGGATCAGAGAATTCCTCGGCTCTTACATTGGAGGAGGAGCCATAAGAAGTTACTGCCCGAATCTGGCTCGGAGGACTCGGATGCATGAATGTAACTGCGCTGCTTGTACATATGTAAAATAAAGACTGTAAATATCATATCTAAGTGAGCAGAGGTGATTATTGCGAAGGGAAGCTACCATCCTGACAGCAATCTCTCTTAAAAAAAACTAGCCCTGGACCTCTTGGGCTTTATGACTATTGACCAGTTGCAAATGCCCTTCTTGTGGAATGTAATGGAGAGAGTTTATGGTAGGGCAGTTGCAAATATTCTCGGATTACACTGACTATTTAGATCCTTTCCTATTTGGGTTCAGATCTGGCCATGGTACAGAGTTGCAGAAAGTAGAACAAGGGGAGGGATACCTTGTTCTTCTGTCTATATCTTTCTGCGGCTTTCAAGTCCACTGCTATTTTTCTAGAAAAAAAGGGTGCCAGAACACATCACAAACACCTCCCTTGTTCTCTTATATACAGTGGTACATCAAGTTACAGATGTTTCAAGGTTACAGACGCTTCAGGTTACAGACTCCGCTAACTCAGAAATAGTACCTCAGGTTAAGAACTTTGCTTCAGGATGAGAACAGAAGTTGTGCTCTGGCTGCGCAGTGGCAGTGGGAGGCCCTATTAGCTAAAGTGGTGCTTCAGGTTAAGAACAGTTTCAGGTTAAGAACGGACCTCCAGAACGAATTAAGTTCTTAACCAGAGGCAATGGCACCCACCTGAGAGGTGCCAAAACTGAGTTCCGGTGAGTTCCATCTGAAAAAAGCCCTGCCTTTAACCATGGTATTCTCCTGGATCAGCTCTGTGGAATAGGAATTGTGGGTAGTTGTGATCCTACCCTTGTGGTGATGCTATGGGGTCTATTTTATCCCCAGTACTCCCCAATGGGAAATGCTTGGCATGTACAGAGCCTTAGAAACTACCGTGAATGTCAAAGTTACATTTTTATCCAATAAAATAAATTCTCCCAGTTATATATTTCTGAAGCAAACAGAGTATTGCTGGATTTCTTCCTTTGCTTTTGCATTTGAGCTACTTCAGTTTACGTATTTTCCTTATATTATAAACAGAAAAGGGTTAAAGCACTGCGGACTGATCTAGAGAAAAAGTCGAAGGAATTTGAGAAGTTGCAAGAAAAAGTTGAGAAGAAGTTAGCAGACTTGGACAAGCTTGTGGCTGAACAAGAGGCACTGTTTAAAAAAAATGATGAAGCTCAAAAAGCTTATTCTAAGGTAAGTTAAAACTGGCTGCACCATAGTGCCGACTCTTTCCCCTTTTCCTATAAAATGGGAGAACTTTGCTAAGCTTCACTGAAAGTGGAGCCATTCAAGTTGGCATTTGGATTAATATAACACACAAATCTCTTGGAAGTCCCACTTTTGTTGTAACTATACAGTTTTAAATATAATAGTATGATATAATTTAAAATCACGTAGAATAGCTGATAGGGCCAGTTGTAATGGCCTCTGTAAAATGAAGCGCACACACAACTAATAGTATTTTCAAAATAGCATGTTAATGGCAGTGACTAATGCAGTTTGCCCTTCCCCAAGAAAAATTTAGTAGAAACAGTGTGACAAAGAACAACTCATTAGTCTTTTGGAGGCTTACTGGGGGTGTGGCAAGAGTTATATATCTTTGTCGTTAACTCTATGTTTATTTTGGTTCAAAAACTTGGAAACAAAGTTCATGAAAGCATCTTCATAAGTAGATGATAAGCCAACATTTTTTATTTTTCCTTATGTGGTGTTCATAAAACAATTTGCTGCACACATTTTAATTACAGATGTTATGTTATTATTATTAAAATTTCTATAACATCCTTCCTCCGAGCATCACAGGGTAGTTTACAAAATAAATACACACAAAAATACACAACATAGTAACAGACAAAAACAATATTAACTAGCCAGTAAAGTGGAACTGTTGAGTTTCCTCAATGCATGTATATTTTAGTGGCAGTATAGTGAAATTTTGTATTAAGAGAAATTCTAAAATGTGCTTCAAACAGTTCTAATGACAACCACCAAATTGCCTTGCTTTATTAGAAGTGATGTATATTAGAGGTGTGCATTGGCTTTGTGTACTTGCTGAATAATGAAGTGAATAGGGCGTATTTGGTTGAGGATTTCTCATTACCTGTAAAGAAGACATTTCAGTTCAGATCAAGGACTCCCTAAAGTTCTGAGTCACTCTGTGAACTTAAGTGCCTCCAAAACACTATTTTTTTAAGTGACTGCTGTATTTTTTAAAAGAAATACTGAATACGATAAAATAAATAAATACTGAAACTAGCACCCTGAGATTGAGTGGGGAGGGATATTCATTTTGACTGATAGGTCTTGGTTTTAATAGTGATTTATTTTCCCAGAGCATCATGATTTGGTGGAGGGATATTGACACAAAGTGTTTCTTTTTCATGTGGGTCAATGCTGTTTTTCCACCAGCCCTCCCACTATGCAAATCAATGGAGACATCTCCCATCCAGGGAGAAGAGGCTGCACTCCCACAAAACAACAACAAAAACCACCTCTAGGGAAAGGCTGAGGCCAACATCCACCAGTGGCCATTGGAGTAATAGGGTCCTTCTTGAGACATGTTCCCAAATCAAGCACTTCCTGTGGATCCATGCGGTTTCTCCCCTGCCGTCAGCCTGTGATTACTTGTATCAAAACAGTAAAGTCTGTAATTGTGTGAGCAAACAATGGCAAGAGAGAGGAGATCAAGCTGCACCTTACATTCTCTTTGTGGGCAACTGTACAGATAGAGCCTAGAGGAAGAGGGCAAGCAGTGATAGGTATGAAGTGAGAGCACTAATGGACCCATCTCTGAGGGCATCTTGCCAAAGGACCCCCCAAAATCCAGTGCTGCTAGCACTGATGCAAGCAACAATCATTTAGGTAATTTGAAAGGGAGGAATCACTTTTATATGTCTACAACATATAGATCAATGCAACTGTTTTCTCTACTTAATAGTATCTTGCCATCTATCTATATGAATATGATTAAAATGTATTACAAATAGAATTGTATTGAAAGTTATCTGTAAAGAAAATAGGCATTCATGCATAAATACTGAGGTTCAAAGAAAGATGTTTAACCATTAATACATTGTGCATGTAACAAGTGGGGTTTTATTGCCAGTTCTTTTGTCTGTTTATATTTTATTTTTTAGAAAATTATCCAGTTGAATGAGCAGCTTCAGAAACTTGATGGAAGGGAAGCAAAAAAATTGGAAGAGCTAGAAGCACAGAAGAAACATTTTCAGACCTTATTAAATGATGCACAGGTGAATGTCTTAATATTAGCACTAACAGGTTCTATTTACATTAGATTACCATTCTTTGATGGTTTACTTTGAAAAGCTAGCTTGTGCTTTCTGTTCAGTTACTTTGGCTACACATGGAATTTCTATATGCAGACTTTTTCACTTCATGCTGAAACTAACAACAGGTCCATTGCCTTGGAATGAGGTAAAGTGCAAAGAGAATTATATTGGGGTCATTGAGAAACCCTTCTTTATTTGCCACTCTAGCTCTTATTGCTTTGAGGGCTTTAGAAAAGGAAGGGCAAAAATCAAAATAAGGAATAAAACGGGTCCATAATAGAAATAGCCTGCTGATTGCACCTTTGCACAGCAGATGGCATCTTTTTGTAAATTATGGTGTATGGTTACTATAATAGTTACCAGTTGCCTCTGCTACCAAGGAATCATTTTGGCTTTTGTTACTGAACATTTCATTTATACAAATGTGCTTTTAATTATAAGCCTGTGTACAAAAATGTCTTATTTGCATTATTATTCCATTGATATTTATAGAAAATACCAGGGAGAAATTATTGAGTTCATATAAAGCAGGTTGGTTAGAAGCTTTTTTTGTTTAATGAAAGAAGTGGGGGTGGGGTTTTTTGGGGTGTGTGTTTACAATTATGCTCTGTCCACAGTCCTCAGTAAATTCTTCTCAAGCACTTAGATTTGAAAGCATCTTAGGAGCCAGGCTTATTGTAGATTGTTTCAAGGTTTTATAAATATTATACAATATCTAATAACAGTATGCAATGAAACACTTTCAGTAAATCTGTTGATTTGTTAAAGCATTTTTACAAGTGGGTACAGGAACAGGATGAGCACTGAGTTTCTGTGCAGTTTCTTACTAAAACATTTGGAGAGATTGCTCAAAAAGACTAAAGGATATATTTGGGAATGCACTACTAGGAAAGCAGGGAAAGCTGCATTGTGATTCAGGATGTCAGCAGGTTACTGTAATCTGTTGAAAACTACACTGGCAAAGGCTTTCCCCAGAGTACTCCATAGGGAGATTCCAGTCACAGTGGTCACCATTTTTTCTTTTAGAGGGTCACAGTGCTGGAGTCACACATGTCTTGTGGCACATGTCCTTGTTCCCAACACTGTAGGAGGAGGCCATGGAGGTATGTCATGAGGGAGGAATTGAAGCCGGCTTTCAGTACTCCTATTAGGATTCTGTCTTTTCGAGGGGCTTTACCACATGCTTGACATCAATCTCTTCCAAGAGAGGCAGGGTATGGATACTGTCAATTGCTGCGTCAGAGACCATGTTTTCCTGCAAGTACAGTGCTTGAGTGTGCTTTGCCCATCGTTTCATCTGCTTGCTACTGCTGTGATGATCTTTCCAGACAAGGTTTTCAGTGGTGCAATTTGCCTGACTGTTGGTCCAAAGGCTTTCTTCATGTCTTTCTACACTTGCAAGTGTTGCCAATGTCAGCAGCGAGTTGAATGCTTTATCCAGTTGTCATTCTACATCATCTGGCAATCCGCTGGGCCTCATTCCTTGCCTTTCTCAGTGTAACAATTGTCTTTTTGCAGGGCACACACTTGTAGTTCACTGGAGCCTTGCACTTTGTGCGATAACAGTCTCCATGCCCTCAGACCAGTCAGGGATCTGTTGCTCTCTTTAGCCAAAGGAGGATATATTTGTCTTGTAGATTGCCTCTTTGATGTGTGGCACCTTGTAAACACTAAGTCTGGGGCAGTTCAGTAGAGCTTCTTCGACAGAATAAGAGAAGAGTTCACAAAGTTCAAGTATGACTCTTCTGAAAGTGTTGTAAATAATAATTTAATGTATTTCCTTTGAAAATACAAATTGAATAAGTGTGTGTTTTATTTAAGTTTCTTGAATTATACAAAACAGTAACATTACAAGCAATAACAGGAGTGTAGATCTGTGATCTAATGCAGCAGCAGCATTCACATAGCCTGTTAGAACAATCCTGCAAAATTAGTATTATCATAACCATATTGCAGTTGATGGAGCTGAGACTGAGATATAGCGGCTTGCCTAAGAACATTTCATGAATTTGTGGTATTCATGATACTTGAACTGGAATTCGAAGCTTCACAGCTTACATTCAGAACCCTCCACACTACACCAGCTTTCATCATGTAACATAAGTAATGTAAAGACTAATGTATTTTGTACATGAGAGCACGACTGAAAAATAACATGTGTATTATTGAGAAAGGGATGTTGAGCAATGTGCTGATGTTTAAAAACATATTTTGGGAGTCTTAGAATTCTGGTTGTCAGTTCATAAAACACACTTGGGAACAGTAACTTTGATGTACAAGTTTGTGCCTTTACAGAAAAGGCATTATTCTCTTGCACTAAATGTTTCAACTGCACTTCCAAAAACAGTTCTATTTCTTGGGTATGCAATTTCATGCATCGTCGCACATAATTGTGCACTTAAAACACAATATCAGGATATCTTCCCAACTTCAGAAATGTATATATATTTTTAATTTTCAGGTGAAATATTTAGATATTTCGCTCCAGCTTGATGAAGTCAACAAAAATATTGTTAAATTCCAAGATGAAATGAATAAAGTAGCTGAAATGAGCATAGTAAAGGAAAAACAGCTGGCTGGCATAGAAGTAAAGGTAACAGTGTTAAGGTAAGACACTCCATTTCAATAAAGTTGTGAAGGTAATACATAAATTTAGTATAAATGATGAACTCTATATTGATGTATTACTAATACCATATTATCAATAAATAAGGAGTATTTTTCATTTTTTGTGAAAAAGCAGAAAAGGTTCATGATGAATATTCTTGTCTTGTAAATTGTATTTTAGGCATTAGAATTGCATGCCCCAACCTAATAAAATTCATGGTCAGTTGCATCTTTAATTAGTTGAAAATTTTTCATTTTGTTTGTTTGGGTAAATAAATGTGAGTTTTCATTTCCTGGGACTGATAAGTTCTAACATGAAAACAGAAGACATTCTGTTCAGCTAAAAATATGGCAGGCCATGGAAGCCTTGAATAACCATATGCTGCAATAGGCTTGATCTTTAGGGTTAAAGTGGGAAAAGAGAAAAAAGATTTTCTGCCAAGGAATTTTGGAGTAACCTCACATATGATGGAGCTTATGGAAAGAATTGTTTTTCTTATGCACAACTCATGTTAAAAGTAGCTCCTTGACTTACTATCTCATAAAGAATTGGTCTTATGTAGAAAATCCAAAGTTGGTTTATAACCTTTAAAATAAATAACTTAATAAATTAATAATAATAATAATATTGAAATAAGTTCTCTGTAGAAGTAAAACAGCATTGCTATTAAAGCTGGTATTGAAATCCAAGAATGAAACAACAACAAAACAGGTTACTGACAAGAGGATATTAGGACAAGGTACATAATTTACAAACTGAAGCATATGTCACGGCAGATCAAAACAACAGAATTATAACAATGCCTGAAGCAAATTTGAGTGACAAACTGTTTAGGGGGCTTAAATTTTTTTATGTCCCATGTCTCAATGTAACGCAGACCTGAAACTAAAAGTGGTAAAGATTGATTCTTTGACCTCTCAACTGACTTGTTAATTTATGCCTGATTATTACCTCCCATATTTTCCCCAACCATTCCGCATAAGAGGGTAGGTTTGATTGCCTACAATAACATGCCAATGAACCTTTTTGCAGCTATCAAATTGCTCAGAAGATCCTTGTGAAGATACAATGCACAACCTGCTTCCAACCAGTGGAGGAAGATAAGCTTAGATTTTTTTTCAACAGGGCATTTCAAAGTGTCACCACATTTCCATAATACACCTGGACAACTCTGTACTCCCACCACAAGCGGGGGAAAGTGTCCACTCTCCCACACCTATCCAGTACTAAAGGCTGTAGTGCAGGAAGGTTTTATGTAATCTTAATTGGTGTGAGATACCATCATACAACTCATGATCTTACATTGAGTTCAAAGCCTAATGGTACAAACTGCTTGCTGACTTCTTTTGAAACTTTAAATGCAAAGAATTTTGTTTTGTTTATTAAGAAACCCATACAAAAACATCTTTCTTATAAAATAATGTAACCTAACAGTAGGCTCGCTATAACAACACATATAATTAGGACCACACTTTTCTGTTTCACCAATGAAGAGAAACCTCTCTCCCTCCTAGCAGGTTGTGGTGTGGTGTTTGTTTGTTTGTTTGTTTGTTGTTTGTGTTTTGTGCACAATCTGATGGTTCTTTCTTATAGTCTCTTTGCAAGCACACATAGTGTACAAATAGATTATTTTTTGGTGGTTTTATATCGCGAAATAATATTGGGGAACACTGGGTATTAAGAGTGCTAACATGAATCATATACCCCAGTTTCCCAGTGGCCCTTCAAAGTATGCTTCACGCAGAGTTTATAGAAAAACAAAATACGCAAACAGAAGTTGACTTGGCTAAAATACACCACCAAGAGTTTAAAGACCAACCTAGCATGAAACCCCTTACTAGCAGTATACCTTTAAAGTATACAGAAGAAAAAACAAAAGGTTGGCTTTCTTTAACAGAAAAACAAACTGCCTTGGAAGAGACTTTAAACTAAAGATAAACACTCTCTCTCCCAGCAACTTTACATACCCACATTCCAATCCTCCCACTCAACTACCACACAAAATGCTTCCCGACAGAGCCTTATATACATGGAGTAGAGCCCATACCTGTGAGCAATTAAATAGAAATTACCGGCACCTGTTTTTCTTAAACAGACAGTATCGACATTAGACCGGCTCAAAAGCAACTTTGATTATTCAAGAAACTCAACATTTTAATGCCCCATTACACTAGCATTGCCTGCCTATAACCTTACTTGTCTTGTCTCTCATCACCTATACAGACATATCTGCAAATAAATGCATATGACAAAAATACCATAAGTCTCCAGTACTCGTTCTTGATTAAAAGACTAACCCTGAAAACCTTCCCTGGAACAGCCTACTGCTTGGGGAAGTGGAGAGTATGAAACAATAACTTTAAAAGAGAAAGTTTTGAACTGCATATATCAAACATTAGATAACACTCCTGAGCACACTTACGAGAGAGCAAGTCCCATTGACTTTAATGTGGCTAACTTTTGAGTAAGCTTGTTTAGGATTACAGGGTTAGAATACCATCCCTATGCTGATAAGCGCTGAATGGCCACATCTGTAGTGTGATTCCTTTTTCAAAAAGGTCCCTCTGGATATTTGTACCAAGATTTCAAGATGCAATGATTTGAAACTTCATATCATGAAGTATCTGGCATTGCTTGGACTGATTTTATTTAGTGGAGTGTGGGCATGGAAATATAACAGGCATATACCAGGAAGGAGAGTGCTCTTGTACTCAAATCCTGCGTGCGTGTTTCACACAAGCATGTAGTTGGCCACTGTGAGAAAAGGCTGCTAGACTACATGAACCCATAGCTGCCAAGTTATCCCCTTTTTTAAAGGGAAATTCCCTTATGCTGAATAGGCTTCCTCGTGAGAAAAGGGAAAACTTGGCAGCTATGCATCAACCATTGGCCTGATCCAGTGGGCTCTTCTTAGGTGCGCAAAAGTTCACCCCACAGTAATTTTGTGAGGTTTACAGGTACGAAAGGACAAGTTTCTTGGAAATAAAACAACATTTTATTCTAGCAATGATATTTTTTTCTCTTAAAGGGAAAAGTACGCTAGAATAAAGGCAAAGGAACAGAATATTCAAACATTAGTTGATTTTCTCCATGAGCGGCTGGATTATACTGAAAAAAAAATAAAGACGAATAACACAGCATTTGAAGAGTGTATATGGAAGAGACAGAAAGCCCTGAGGGAAAATGAGGTCTGTGTGGTTTGAGTTCTTTTTATTTTTTGAGAAAGTGTTTTCTTTCAAAAACCAACTGCCCTCTTGAATATTTCAGCCAAAATAGGGCTTTCCAGATGAAACTTGACTCATGGGGAGGTATCAGTTTCCAAAATATCCTGCAAGACAGTGTCCTTCCAGTGCAGGCATGAAAATTCATTAATCTGGCTAAAGCTTTGTTCACAAAAATGGAATGAGTGTCTTGGGGGGGAGGAGTTGGTATTGGTGATAGCAATTTTTCATAGTCCATTCACATTTAAGTTTGGAAGTTTCATGGTTCGTTTTTGTTAATCTTTCACTCTGGGATGTGAAAGCTATTTTTGAAGACAAGACAGGGTTTTTTGTGATAACACCAAGGCTCCCATCACAGAATAGAATCAAGTTGCAATATGCACCCAACATATACAGTAATTGAGACTTGTTTCTGGCTAATACCTTTTCAATGAAAGGTTCCAAATAAACTTAAAGATATTGGCAACAAAGTGGTTTAGCACATGTTTTGCATGTGTGAGATCTCAGGTATAAGAACCCTGACACACACATGACCCAACTGGATCAATTGCAGTTCCACATTTTGCTGATGAAGAACCATGAAACACACCAGCAGAAACAAATCCTTTAATTGTTTATTGACTTTAGAGACTAGGAGTTGTGGTTCTGATATGTTCACAGATTATTCTTGGTGGACTGGCTTGGGGTGCTGACAGATAGTTGCCCTGAGTTAATATGTAAGGTTGCTTTAAGAAAGAAAATGAGCATGTCCTCTTCTGCATCCCATCCCAGTGGACTGTTAGAATCCTGACCCTGATCCTGACTCTGGGTTTTCCCAGCCCTTTGCAGTAGCTTTTTTTTCAGGGGGTGCATGAGGGGAGGAGAAGGAGAAGAAGTTTGGTTGTCATAGAATAGAATCATAGAATCATAGAGTTGGAAGCGACCACAAGGGCCATCCAGTCTAACCCCCTGCCAAGCAGGAAACACCATCCAAGCATTACTGACAGATGGCTGTCAAGCCTCCGCTTAAAGACCTCCAAAGAAGGAGACTCCACCACACTCCTTGGCAGCAAATTCCACTGCTGAACAGCTCTTACTGTCAGGAAGTTCTTCCCAATGTTTTGTTGTTGTCGTTGTTTAGTCGTTTAGTCGTGTCCGACTCTTCGTGACCCCATGGACCATAGCATGCCAGGCACTCCTGTCTTCCACTGCCTCCCGCAGTTTGGTCAAACTCATGTTCGTAGCTTCGAGAACACTGTCCAACTATCTCATCCTCTGTCGTCCCCTTCTCCTAGTGCCCTCAATCTTTCCCAACATCAGGGTCTTTTCCAGGGAATCTTCTCTTCTCATGAGGTAGCCAAAGTACTGGAGCCTCAGCTTCACGATCTGTCCTTCCAGTGAGCACTCAAGGCTGATTTCCTTCAGAATGGATAGGTTTGATCTTCTCGCAGTCCATGGGACTCTCAAGAGTCTCCTCCAGCACCATAATTCAAAAGCATCAATTCTTCGGCGATCAGCCTTCTTTATGGTCCAGCTCTCACTTCCATACATCACTACTGGGAAAACCATAGCTTTAACTATACAGACCTTTGTCGGCAAGGTGATGCCTCTGCTTTTTAAGATGCTGTCTAGGTTTGTCATTGCTTTTCTCCCGAGAAGCAGGCGTCTTTTAATTTCGTGACTGCTGTCACCATCTGCAGTAATCAAGGAGCCCAAGAAAGCAAAATCTGTCACTACCTCCATTTCTTCCCCTTCTATTTGCCAGGAGGTGATGGGACCAGTGGCCATGATCTTGGTTTTTTTGATGTTGAGCTTCAGACCATATTTTGCGCTCTCCTCTGTCACCCTCATTAAAAGGTTCTTGAATTCCTCCTCACTTTCTGCCATCAAGGTTGTGTCATCTGCATATCTGAGGTTGTTGATATTTCTTCCGGCAATCTTAATTCCGGCTTGGGATTCATCTAGTCCAGCCTTTCACATGATGAATTCAGCATATAAGTTAAATAAGCAGGGAGACAATATACAACCTTGTCGTACTCCTTTCCCAATTTTGAACCAATCAGTTTTTCCATAGCCATATCCAGTTCTAACTGTAGCTTCTTGTCCCACATAGAGATTTCTCAGGAGACAGATGAGGTGATCAGGCACTCCCATTTCTTTAAGAACTTCCCATAGTTTGCTGTGGTCGACACAGTCAAAGGCTTGGGGTGTAATGTTTAGGTGGAATCTTCTTTCTTGTAGCTTGAATCCATTGCTCCGTTTCTGCTTCTCTGGAGCAGCAGAAAATAACCTTTCACCCTCTTCTATATGACATCCTTTTATATATTTGAACATGACTATCATATCACCCCTTAACCTTCTCTTCTCCGGGCTAAACATACCCAGCTCCCTAAGCCGTTCCTCATAAGGCATCATTTCCAGGCCTTTGACCATTTTGGTTGCCCTCCTTTGGACACGTTCCAGCTTGTTGAAGTTGTTCCCTGCACACAATGATTTAGCTGGATTCAATCATTTGTGTTTTGACTTTATCATTTAATTTGGGAACTGGTGTTGAATTGTTTGAAATAATATGTTTCTTAAGTAAACACAACCTTCTAAATCTACAGAATATGTATGTATTTGGACATGTTGTGTATGTCATGTCATGACTGTGCTTGCTGATTGCTGTCAGCTGTGCTCTTCCAAGGCTTGGTGATCAAATTGCATTCGTGGTAAACTTGTCTGTTTGAAGATGGATATGTTTATTTACTTAAGATTGTTTTGTTCCTCGTGATACTATACACAAAAGCATTACATGGCAAAAAAGGGCCTTTTGTGGTTAGCCTATGGGGAGGAGAGGTAGCATTCCAGTTACTGAGCAGCATATGAGGGAAAGCAGGGAGGAAGTAAGGTTCTTAATCTCATTGGTGTCCCTTGAACAGGACAAGACCAGCAAGGAAGGAAAGGGGTGGGATTTGATTTGATTTGCATTCTAATGAGAACTACCTAATCAGGGCTGTCTTAAGCATATGCGGCACCGGGGTGCAAATATTTGGCCGGCGCCCCCTCCCGGTTGCCCAGTCCCAGGCCTTAAAAATATACACACTTCTAAAATGTTTTTTTAAAATTGTAAAACACTTATGAGATGATCTGAAGATGGTCTGAAGATATATTTGGGTCTTTTCTAGCTGCTTGGAGGTTTATTCTTGGCTTCCAGTTTGTTGTTTGTCTGGGCAAGACACACCAAGAACCCTGCTTGGGATCGAACACTAAACCAAACCATAGCTTAGCTCTAGGTAAGCAGCCTCAAGATAGCCAGGGGGGAGCCAGTTAGCCATGATTTTTACTATGACTACACTTGCACTCTCATGGCTAACCATGGTTTGGATTAGTGTCATGTGCACACTGAGCCTGTGAACCTTCCACTGGGAGAGGAGTAGGAAACTAAGGAGGTCAATAGCTATGGAGGACTATAAATAACTGGAAACTGTGAAGTCCTGGGAAAGATCACTGTGCTGCCTATATTGCTCTCAGTTTTGTTACAAGTATCTACTTACTAGGTTTTTATAACAGTGCTTGCCTGAAATATCCTTTAAGTGCCCTTGGGCAACAAACTTTTTCGGAGTTTTCTATAACAAGTTCCCTAGCAAGAGAGTGGCGGTGGATATAGTGTGAAATGTGGAGCTTGAAGTACAACTGAACGAAAGGAATGGCTGAACTGAAAGAATTGTAGTTACTGTATTATATTTTGCTATCATGTGTATTTAGGCTGTGTTGATTTCTTTTATGGGCCCCAAAGAAAGAGGCTTTAAAAATAAACCTGTGCAGAGATCCCCTGTTCCCTCCAGGCTATTCTGTATGTGCAGGGTAAGGGTGACAAATCGTCTGGCTATAAAATTGTCTTTAATTAGTTGACTCAGTGACTTCCAACAGTGTGTTATGCTGGTATGTGGGGAGTCCCGTGCTACAAGATAGACTTTGAATTGTGCTCCTTGCTCCTGGGTAGACTTACTGTTATAGCAAATGTGTCTTACATGATGTCCTGTGGGGAGTGCTGGCAGTATTACCCAAATAGCCACCCCACTGTCTAGTTTTATTGGCTTACAGGAAAGCTATACCTACCCTCCTAAGGTATATGGGTGCCATGATGGTAATAACATTTAAAATGAGCATAAAAGGAAAAATAATGGGAAGGACAGTGGGAATTATAAAAAGTGAATTTGTCTACATCTGCACTGAAAGGCATCATATAAAAGT